>NW_016806571.1:1484055-1534642 GCF_001698545.2 Rhinopithecus bieti
GTGCCTGTATGCTTACAGCGCAGTATTGGGGTGGGAGTTACCCGATTTTCCAGGTGTTGTGTGTCTCAGTTCCCCTGGCTAGGAAAACGGATTCCCTTCCCCCTTGCGCTTCCAGGTGAGGCGATGCCTCGCCCTGCTTCAGCTCTCGCTGGTCAGGCTGCAGCAGCTGACCAGCACCGATTGTCCGGCACTCCCTAGTGAGATGACCCCAGTACCTCAGTTGAAAATGCAGAAATCACCGGTCTTCTGTGTTGCTCGCGCTGGGAGTTGGAGACTGGAGCTGTTCCTATTCGGCCATCTTGCTCCGCTCCCCATGTATCATTCTTGTTGGTTCTGCCTCTCCTATCAAGTCCTCATTGATGTATTGATATGGCAGCCATGGCACTGAGGCTAGAACACACCCACTGGACTTCTCACCTCCAACCGGACATCAGTGAGCTCAAAAAGTTCCTGGGCAGGAAGGGACTAGGTGCTTTGGATAAGACTTCCTATTAAATCCAAAAAGTGAGCATTACAGCCTTGGCTCCAATATTGAAAGAAGTATATGATAAGTTCCCAAACCAGAAGGAAAGATAATCCAGTTACATCTAGAATTAATTTACCATGATGTTTACGGTCAAAACCTAAGAAAGGTGAAAGGAATGTGTCCACCAATCCACGTGTTAACCAAAATGGCAGGAGTCCATCCTGGGCCAGATGACTCTCAGGGAACTATAGCTAATTGTTATGGTCCATGCAAGCAAGTTTCAGGTGGGAGGACCCTGAAGACAAAGCCCAAAGACAAACAATATTATCTGCGAATAACCTCAAACCCCATGCTAGGCTCACAACCTCTGGGCCAGTGACAGTACTGAAGTTTTCTGGCAGCAGAAGAACATATTGAGGATAATACAGGCTGGCCAAATCTATGAAAGGCTACAGAAGCGCTGATTCAGGGAGAATTCTGGAATGGAGTCTTGATCACCGTTTCTAGAGTTTGTACCCCATAATTATCTGCCAGAGGAGTCATTTGCATCCAGTGGCTGTGAATGCTGGAAGGAGAGCCAAGAACACTCTAAAAGTCTGTGATTTGGGATTACACCAAGGGGGCTAAGGGTGATTTACTGAAGCCAGACTCCTAGAAACCAGGGCAGGTTTTCTGGGCTGATCTATGCTGGTACCATGTAGTCTGGTTGAGTAGGTTCAAGGTTCAGGACAGGGTTAGCTGGTATAGAGGACACTTTGGCACATTTAAGGGCAAATTTTCATGGCTAAAGTTCAAGAATAGATATCTAGAGCTAGAGGGAATAAACAGACAGAATAACCAACAGTAAATGCTAATATTATCTTAGATCTGCACAAATATTTTCTATTTTAAAAGGCGCTTCAAATATTTATTGAGCCCTAATGCTGCAGGCATAGTTCTATACACTAGAGTGTTGTTGTGATGAAAAAAAATAAAGATTCTGTCTTCATAAAACTCACTCTCTTGTTGTGAAAGGCAGAAAATAAACATATAAGCAGATAATTGGTGTTATGGACAATGAAATGCAGGACAGGGGTAGAGGGTAGTGATGGGAGTTCTATTTTATAGAATAGGCTCAGGTAAGATCTCTCTCAGAAAGTAGCATTTGTGCTGGGTCCTGAAAGAATGGAGGATGTAAACCACACAAATATCTGTGGGAGAAGAGGGAAAGGTTTGTATAAGATACAAGTGACAAAGTTGGCATTTGAATCCACAGTACCTGATTTATCAACTTTCATTTTTCCTTCTTCCTTTGGCAACACTCTTATTCTCCATGAATGCTGACTTCAATCACTGGCAGATTTTTCTTTAAGAATTTTGAGTACATTAAATTAGTATTTAACGATCTAGACCAAGCTATGCATTGTGTTTATACTTGCTCCCAACTTCCTCCCCTCTGCCTCCCAAGATAACTAAAGTTCATTTTAATGGGGACAGGGGTGTCTGATGCAATGGATCTCAACACAAGTCCACTAGAGATAAACCAGTATATGAAAGGCTATGAGGCATTCTGTAGCATGGCCTTTCTGACATTAAATTGCCTCTGGAACCCTTTTATCTGTGGCGTCCATCGCCATCATATGGCATGAATGTTATAAGAAATACACTTTTGAAAACATGAACATAAAGGATGGGAGCCTCTTCTGAGCTGAGTGACCTTGGGCAAATATCTTTTCCAAATCCAGACTTTCCAGGTTTCCAGATGGTGGAATCTTGGACACTGCAAGGATCTCACAGTTGCCTGATGTTTGAATCTCCTTCCTTAAATGGCTTTTTGATTGCTGTTGTATGTAAAAGGGTGCAGCAAAAGTTCATTTCCTTTCTCGATTTTGTCAGAAACTACCTGCATAGAAAGCACTTGCAGAAACTCATTCCATGGGGAAGGGAGAAAGATGTTAGTGAGGAGAAAGATGCTCATCTGCTTCTATTATTCTGCTCTCTCAAATCACTAGCTTTCCTGGAACAGAGCAGAGGTCTGAATGTGGTTTCTTTCTTCTAAGCATTTTTTTTTTTTTTTTTTTGGAAACTCTTAATTGAAATATAGCCTTTTAAAAAAGTGCATAAATAAGCATAAATGTTGGTCTTGGTGAAATTTTAAATCCTGCTTTAAGAAAAATAAAAACCATCACTAACATCTCAAAGTTCCTATCAAAGTCTCACCTATACCTACCCCAAAATATACCAGTCACTCTAATTTAAATACCGTATTTTAGCTTTATACAAATTGAACTGTAAATTTTCTGCCTGGCTTCTTTTGTTCAACATTATTCCTTGTGACTCATCTATATTGTTACATGTAGCAGTAGCTTATTCATTCTCTTTCTCATTGCTGTGTAATATTCTGTTGTATGGATTTCCTACCAGTTCTCAAACCAACCTGCTATGTTTAACAGAGTGGTGTCTGACATGGGTTTAACTGCAAAGATGTCAAACTCTAATGACCTAATTTATTTGAGGAAATATGAGAAAAATGTGGGGGAAGGAGATAATGTTAGAAATTCAGTCTGGATTATTCTTAACACAAAATTATAATGATTTTTTATTGACATGAGGGACATATTATTTCAGTAGAGTATTTCACTTTCTACTGAGTATGGACCATTTGACATACTAGATTGAAAATGAAATTCAATTCACACTGATCAAACCTATAATTCCTTGGGTGCTTCTGTTGGCCCCCCACATTAAGTAGCTGAGATACTGAGTTTTCCTGTAAGGAACTGAAACAAGAAACCACTGAATCAAGAGAGTTACTGGTAAGGAAAGCTGAGATCAAAACTGTGGATCCCAGCATCTGGAATGGATATACCTGAGAAACCATTCTTACAGATGGAGATACGTCATCTATTGCTCTATGCATGTTCTTTGTGTCAAATAAATCTTCCTCCTCTCACTGTGGTGGTCTTCATGCCTGACATTTCACATTCTGGTTATGAAGACTATGCAGCTCTCTAAGCCTACATTTCCGAATCTGTAAAATGAAGATAATACCTATTTCCAAAATACTGTTGAGAGAACTAAATAAGTCAATTTGTACACAACGACAGGTATTGTAAATGCCTATTTAAAAGTAGCCTTTCAGATCTTTAGATATCTTTTCAGCAGACATTGTCCAATTAATATTGCAAATATTAAATTGCAAAACATCAGTGAAAGAATAAACTACTGATTTTCTACTTGATGATTAATTTGTGCACAGAGTTAAGCACTGACATTCTGTATCAGACAGAAGCTAGGAAAGACATTGAGATGTCATCTCTGGCATTGTCTCTGCCCTAAGAGACCTGCCCAGAGCCCCTTTCACTCTGAGTTATGGAGTACTTGGTCTGGCAGCTCTATGGTTCACGGAGCAGGGTTAGGGTCACCACAGTCCTGGATCCTTTATGAAATGTCAAATACTGAAGGCTGTAAGGAACTGTACAGGACATGTGACCCAACATCCTCCTGGGGGGTTTGTCTATGGCATTCTTGACAGGGGTCTTTCACCTTCTGTTCGGATGCCACTGGTGACAGAAAGTGCTGTGCCTTACAAGGCAGCCTGCCCTGCTCTTGGGCTCCTCTGATTGTCACCTGCTTCCTGCTCACAATAAACTGAAATAGTGTCTTCCTGTAAGTTCCATCCATTTGTCTTCCTTGTGACTTCTGGAGGCCATACAAACTGTCTGCACCCTCTTACATGTGACAGCCCTTCAGAAAGATTTTCTCTCTGTTTGGAGATACATCATTCACCAAAACGATGCTTCACAAGTGATCCTCAGTCAAGCCCCTGGGGAGTTATATAGTGTTTCTTGAAGAGTATCTAGAGTAGAGGAGTGTGCATGTGTGTGTGCGTGTGTTCAATTTTATATGTATTTGAAGTGAGATGTTCGTAAATGAGTCACCAAAAACTTGTGTTTATATAAATATAACTTGATAAGGAAATAGAAATAGTCCCAAATTAAAATTCATCAACATGTTGCCTCTGTACTGCTAGAGGATCTGGAAGTGGTGATAGTTTTGTAAGAAAATGGGGAAAAGGTGCTTAAAAATATTGGCTACAGAGTCAGGCCGGGCATGGTGGCTCACGCCTGTAATCCCAGTACTTTGGGAGGCCGAGGTGGGCAGATCACGAGGTCAGGAGATAGAGACCATACTGGCTAACACAGTGAAAATCCGTCTCTACTAAAAAAATACAACAAAATTAGCTGGGCGTGGTGGCAGGTGCCTGTAGTCCCAGCTACTTGGGAGGCTGAGGCAGGAGAATGGCATGAACCCAGGAGACAGAACTTGCAGTGAGCCAAGATCGTGCCACTACACTCCAGCCTGGGTGACAGAGTGAGACTCAGTCTCAAAAAAAAAAAAAGAAAAGAAAAGAAAAAACAATTGGCTACCAAGTCAAACTGCTTCAGTGAAAACTTTGATTTTTCTCTACCCTTTAATAGCTCTGTCACTATGAGCAAAGTTCTTCTCTCTCTGAGCTTCCATTTCCTTATATATAAATTGGTCTTTTTTGAGAGAATTACATAAAATTATTAGGAACATTTTAGCTCAGTTCAATGCATAGTAAACAATCAATAAAAATACATTTTATAACAGTTATTATTTAAGGATTACCCACATTCTTGAGCATCTATGACCTCATGTTAGCACAATAATCTGAACTCTATTCATTTCCCCGAAGTCCATCACTTATCCAAGGCCACCTAAGTGGCAGGAGTCAGGGTGAGAAATCAAGTTTAAAGCACTTGACTTTAAAATTTGTGCTTTTGTTACTAAACCCATGCTGCCTGTATGTTACAGGCCTGATGAAATAAGCAATTCTTTGGCAAAAATTGAAACCCATTCTTCCAAACAGTCCCCATAGGTGATAATACATATATTACAGGATTTCAGAGCTGGTGAGAACATATTTTTTTCTTTTTAAAATTTTCAGTGGTAGCAAATTGTGTCCTTTGTTGCTAAAAAATACAATTCACCCTCATCAGAAGCCATTCAGTCAACTCTGATTAATAAGCCGGGTGATGAAGCAGAGGGATAATTTTATGTCACATATGGCAACATGCCTATGAAGTTGAGCCTAATTTCCTTACGTGACACATAAATGGGCTCCAAAAGCTGTCCCCAAAGAGGAGTTTCTTCGCTAGATTAAGCCTACACTTTAGGCTAAAAAAGAAAATATTTTCAGAAAAGGCAGCAATCATTTGAAGTCGTAAGTTCCTGTTTATTTGCTAACAACGTGTCAACCTCATTAATTTGCCCGAACACATCAATTTTATACAAGGGGTCTTAAAGACATTATGCTAAATCTTGAAGATACAAAACAAGGTCTCTTCCCACAAGGAATTTAAAATGTAGCCAGGGAAAAAGAAAGGAGAGTAACAGGGTCACAGGGATAGATTTATGCATAGGGCACTGAGATTACTAAGGAGGAGTTTAGGCTCAAGGAGGATGTTGCTGGCCTTGTTGGAAAGGGTGACAACTTACTGGCTTTGAATGGATATCTAGGAGTTAGCCAGCAAGAGAGTGAAGAGAGAGGAATTCTAAACAGATAAAGCAGAATTAACAGAAGTCCAGGGATGAAACAGAATGGAGACTTGAGCAGCTACAATATTATAGCTACAAAAAGGGGACTGTTTCTGGGGCTATACTGAAAAACATTTACAGAACCAAGTGGGAGTAGTATCAACTAAAGGTTGTACTCGAAGTGTTTAGAAGTTCAGCTTTAACTTGGAAAAATAAGCAAGACTGTGAAAGTCCAATTTTACAGGTCAGAAAAATTATTCTAACAGCAGCGTGGAGAGACCAGAGTGAGGCAGTACCAGGGAGAGGCTGTAGCAAAAATAAAATTGAGAGGTCATGAGGACCTGGAGGAAAGTGATGATAATAAGGATAAAAAAAAAAAAAGCGTGGATTTTAGGTAGGATTGATAAGAGGATGAACTAAGAGAACTTGGGAACAAACTGGAAGTGGCAAGTCAAGGAAAGGAGAGAGATACACAAAAGGCATTTTTTATAAAAATTAAAAGAAAAATTTGGCTCACTTACGGGCCCTTCTATGTTTTGCAAAGGCTTAACATTATCGGGGGGATATCCATGTACTAATTTCTGGAAGAGTCTATAGAACACACAACACACACACACACACACACACACACAAATAAATAAATAAAAAATAAAAATAAATAAATAAATAAACTCTGCAGACTGAATACATTTCATTATTTTTAGTCAATCTCAGGGCCATTACATAGAATGTAAGTGATGCATGAGGCCAGAAATAATTTTAGACCTCTGTGTTTGGCATTTATTTAAGGTTATTATCAAGAGATAATAGACTATGTGCTCCTTATAATAGAGCTGTAGAGTTTTTAGAAATTAAAGTAGCAAGTAGTGAAATGCCTTGTGCATGGCAATGATATTTAGCTTCTTTTTTACTTTCTTTCTGAGATACCAGGTCCAAGGTGAATTTAAAAAGAGTCCTTGGAGACTGCTGTGAGTTCTCCATTGATTTCATATGCACAGAAGGCTTCAGGTGTGCTCTCAATAGCGCCTATTGTTAACCAGTTTTAAAGGGGAGGCTTTACTGGGAAAAAAAATAGTCATTGTTTTCTCTCAGGCTGAGAGAAAACAGCAACCCACCAAAGACCTATGTTTTGTCACTTTTACAACTACATTATTGCAGGCAGAAGGAGTATCATAGATAAAGACACCCCATTTTTTTTGTTTTTTAAATTTCTTTTGGAAGGTTTACTCTACTTCCTTAAACCCCTTGGCCAAAAAAAAAAAAAAAAAAAAAAAAAAAGAAAGAAAAGAAAATTAACTCCTTCCTCATGAAAGATAACTTACAGAGAGAAGAGCCCAGAAGAATACAAGGAGGGTTAGGCCATGATCTGGGAGCAGCAGGTTTGGTTGAGCAGGAGGTGAGGTCACTAGGACACCAGGAATGCAGAGACAAGGAAGGGCACCGCAGAAGAGCCGTCCCTCTCCTAAGTTCAAGGTCTGGCCTACAGAAGGGCCTTGGTACCAAGCACCATGAGAGAACATCTATTCAAGTAGTTCTTCTCTCTAAACAAGCTACACTGCCTATTGGCTTCTGCAAAGTTATATTTGGCTCCTTCACTGCTTCAGGAAATTTGCTATGAAATTTCAAGACGATGAATGGAAAATGGACACATTCCTTGCCCAAACAAACTCATCACTTGGTGATGATTTCTGAGTTCTGTCATAATGCTAACCCACTACATGAACAGGGCTATGTATCACAAAATTAGTACAAGTAGGAGCAAGGAGGAGAGAATTGCCATCAGCCTCCTGGAAGAGAAAATTTGAACAGCACCTTCATGAGTTACACATGCAGAAGTTACTTGGGGCAGAGTGTTTCACCCAAGTGGACACTGTGCTGAGGGCTGTATATGGCATTATTATAAAAAGCATTGTATATTATATATTATTATAAAAGGCATTATATATTATATACATAATACATATAATAAAATATATATTATATATATATTATAAAAGGCATATATATTATATGCCTACATTATTATTTGGCTTCATAATCAAGTGGCCTCCCCATGTTTCACAACTCGAGTAGGTAACACCAAGACCTCCAGCACTTCCTAAAATATCTGTCCATCTGCTTAAAGGACATCACTGAATCTAGCCTTAGAGAATTAAATGGACACTTACTGATTCATACCAGTCTGAAATCTGCCAACGAATGAGATGATCAAAGGGGGTGAGAAAGGAGAAGTATTTTGGGAACCCAGAGCACTTATATTTAGAGCAGACATGGATTGAGGAGCAAATCTGCCAAGTGACAAACTGGAAGTAATTTACAGCACTCTAGGTTAAATCACAGCACATCTTAATCTCTTTTTTAGACCTTCTATTTCCTCTTTTCCTCACTTCTCAGTGTGACACCAGCATGCCTAGATTTGGTCTAAAACTCACTCTGCTTCAGGCTCTCCTGAAGATTACAGGAGGGTAAAACTGTACCATTATGTGGAGATAGACTGAAAGAGGTCCATAAGGAATAATAAAGAAAAGAGTCACGTTTGATCTCAGGACATAAGTTTTTCTTTATTGCAAGGACTCTGGCAATTCTAAAACAAAAACCAGATCTATAGACATGTAGGGGTTTCCATTATATGAAATCTTTTGAGAGACACAGATCATCCAAGTCCATCTGTTGTAAAGAGTGGAGAATGTTTGTGTGCTGTGAGGGCCATGCATGAGGGTGCCACAGTGTGGGGGTGTGGGTTTCAGTTCCTCCATGATGTGGGACAGGGCTGAGATGATAGGTTCTCGACCATTCCAAGAAGGAATATATCATGATTGCCCTGCTGGCTCCCAAGTCTGTTGTGTAAGAGTCTGCTGCGTGCCTTCCTCCTGGTACTCTGAGACCACAAGATAGATATGACATATATTTCTGGAGCAACTTGCATATAAAGTATTGGAGGAAAACTAATCTAAATGATCTTTCTTAAAACTGCTAGTATTTATTGAGCATATTCTAACTGCTTGTCACTATTCAGTGTTCTATGTGAACTAATTTATTTTTTCACTTCAACAATAAGATAGGAATTTTTCTGTAATCCTTGTTTTTAAAATTAGAAAACTGATGTACAGAGAAGCTGAGTAATTGGACCAAAGTTGTGCAGTAGTAAGTAGTGAAGTCAAATTGTGGACTCAGTCTATTGATATAAATATGTCGGGGCTTAAAATGCAAAATTCACACACACACAAAATAAGATTTCATGTGATAAGTCAAGAAAATGGCAAACTTTCTATGTGGGTCTCAGGGTAAGGTCCTTACTCTTCTTTGCTTCAGAATATTTTTTACACAAGAGTTAAAAGCTTACTAATCTGTGTATGCCAAGTCACATATCTAGCACCAGAAAGAGGTGTAGATAAATGTTAGATATAATAATCCCTACTCTTAAAGAAATTGGGGAAGAAAATGAACGTACAGGCAAAAGAGCAAACAACACATGAGTGATTTTGAGACAGCTAGCGCCAGGTCTTGTTAATGTTCACAGGAAGATGGGGACTGTGTAGCCTTGATTAGTCACGCCTTATTTCTAGGAGCAGTTAGAGTTAAAGCAAATCCTTCAAAAAAATGCAGATTTTTTTTTTTTTTTGAGAAACAGTGTCATTCTGTCACCCAGGCTAGAGTACAGTGGCCTGATATCAGCTCACTGCAATCTCTGCCTCCCAGGTTCAAGCAATTCTCCTGCCTCGGCCTCCCAAGTAGCTGGGATTATAGGCACGCACCATCACGCCTGAATACATTTTGTATTTTTAGTAGAGATGGGGTTTCGCCATGTTGGCAAGGCTGGTCTTGAACTCCTGACCTCAAGTGATCCACATGCTTCGGTCTCCCAAAGTGCCAACAGGTGTGAAACACCATGCCTGGCCCAGGAAATGCAGATTTACATGGGGAGGGAAAAAGCCCAAGGAAAGTGCAAGTTTAAACCTGGGGATACAAGTAGGATTAGGACTGGAAACAAGGGGGAAACAAGCCATGAGAGGCAGGAAGGATCGATGCTATTCATTTGGAGAAAAACTTTGTTAGATATGGTGAAAAGCTCTTACTGAAGTCCTTGGACATCATCCAGCTCCTCCCTTTATGAACATTTATTGAATGCTTTCATATTCAGGCACTGACATCGCAGTCTAGACTTGATCTAAAGAGCGAGGTGATTGGTAAGGCCCTGTGTATAGGACTAGAAAGTGTCATGGTGACAGTGGTGTTGAGAAAGGTTGGACAGAATGGAAAAAAATAAGTGGGTAATGGGTGATCAGACCTGTCAATAGGTTGTTTTGCAATAATCCTGTTTGGAGATAATGAGAGCCTAGACTAGGAAGAAAGAAAAGGCCAGGGGCAAAGAGGGCACATTTGAAAGATGTCATTAAAAAAAAAAAATCAATATGACTTACTAATAGATTGGATCCAAGGGACAAATTAGAATATAATAGAACAGCCTGAAAATCTGGAAAATGGCAGTATCCATAGTTATAAGGGATAGGCCAGAAAGAAGCACTGGTTTGTTTGTTTATTTATTTATTTATTTATTATACTTTATGTTCTAGGGTACATGTGCACAACGTGCAAGTTTGTTACATATGTATACATGTCCCATGTTGGTGTGCTGCACCCATTAACCTGTCATTTACATTAGGTATATCTCCTAATGCTATCCCTCCCTCCTCCCCTTACCCCACAATAGGCCCCGGTGTGAGAAGCACTGGTTTAAATGAATGTTTTAGTGTTTTCCAGTTGAGTTTTAGCTGCAGTGTGGCAGAATATCTAGATAAAACTCTCCTTTATAGACTCTACTTAAAAGTAGACCATGAGGAAGCTGGTACATCTAGAAACTTTGATCTTGATAACATCAGCAACAACAAAATAAAGATCACTGAGCTCTTAGAGGCTGTGAGGACTTCCAGTTAAAAACAGCAGGTTGGTCATGCAAATGGGATTCAGTTACCATCAAAAATAAATAAGCAAAGAAAGAAACAATGGTAAAGCAACTATGAAAGGACTGATACGGTTAGGATGTTTGTCCCCTCCAAATCTCACGTTGCAATGTAATCCCTGGTGTTGGGGATGGGGCCTGATGGGAGGTTTGGGTCATGAGTGTGGATCCCTAATGAATGGCTTGGTGTCTTCCTTGTGGTAATGAGTGAGTTATCACTCTGCTCTGAGTTCACGTGGGATCTGGTTATGTAAAAGCGTGTGGCACCTCCCACCCCCTTGCTCACTCTTGCCATGCCATGTGCTGGCGCCTACCTTATCTTCTGTCATAAGTGGAAGCTTCCTGAGACCCTCATCAGAAGCCAAATAGATGTTGTTGTTATGCTTGTATGACCATGAGCCAATTAAACTTCTTTTACTTGTAAATTACCCAGTCTTAGGGATTTCTTCAAGCAAAGCAAAAACGGACTGACACAAGCACTTAAACACAATAGCAAAGAGAACAGAAATGGGAACAACAATAATGAAATGCTGAGGCTTGAAAATAGTTGACGTTAACTGTCCTAGCAGACAGGAGAATGTTAAATCCTATTCTGGAGAAAGCCAAGCAACACTCTTATTTATACCCCCAAATCCCCAAAGGCTCTGGAATTGGAAGAACCAGGTACCCAGGAAAGGTGGTGTTTGGGAGGGTGAGTTAAAATATTGGGTTAAAAGCAGGAGGATTCATAGGAAGTCTTTTTTTATGAAGCAGTTACACCCCCAGTCCCTCCTCCCACTTCATGCAACTTCTTTTCCACAGCAGAAGCCTAAAAGGTTTTTCCCTGGAGAGAATAAAACAGAATGTCTGTCTCTGGACCAGCAGATAAGGGCAGGGATTACAAAGGCACTGTAAACAGGGAGGATCGATGAAGCACAAGATTTCCAACTGAATGCAAATTCTGAGGAAAAATAATATCCGTCTGAAATTCCAAACCAGATAAACTCTCAGTGAAGTGCGAAGGCAGGAAAAATACATTTTCATGCATGCAAATATATTATATGTCTAAAATACATCACCCATTACATTCTTCATCGAGCAGCTCCTGAAGAATGTGCTCAAATGAAATGAGGGAGAAAATAGGGAAGAAAGAAACAGAGTAAGAAGTGAGAGGCATCTTCAGGGTAGAAATCACAGGGAGATTCCTACGAAGCAGTTGGGCCGCATGCTTAGAAATCAACAAATCCAGATTGGAGCAGGTCAGAAAATTCTCAGCAAGTGCTCTTCAAGAAGATGAGAAAAAATTTACACTACTGGAAGAGAGTATGGGATAACTGAGAGACAAATAATAGGAAATTTAACAACTGAAAATTTTGCCAGAAAAAAAGTATCAAGATTATAATACATAGCTCAGCTACGGATGGTGTTTACATAATACTAGTAGTATAAAATTATATTTGATCTAAATTTAATTGTATTAGGAAGACAAAGGAATAAGAAATAGACGTTTTATGAGAGGCTGAGTGTGAAAAGTACTTAAATCATCATCTTCTATAGTTGGAAAACAAAGAGTAATTACAAAAACTGAAAACAAACAAGCTCTAATTCAGAATACTATTTGGAGACACGGGAGTAAATACCAAACAAGTATCTAAAAGAGCTGACTGTGGGTATCATAGTGTGGCAAGCAGAATAATACTCCTTCCCCAAAAGATATCCAAGATCTAATTCCTGGGGACTCTGAATGTTACCTTACATGGTGAAAGAACTTTGCAGATGGAACTTTGCAGATGTGACTAAGATTAAAGAACTTGAAAAAGGGAGATTATTGGGGTGTTATGGGGGGCAATGTCATCACTTGAATCCTTAAAAGTAGAAGAGAAAGGCAGAAGATGAAGTTGAGAAATGTCCCCAAGAGAAAGATCCACTGTCCTATGCTAACTCAGATGTGGGGACTATGTACAAAAACTAGAGCTCAGGACAGTCCTGTGTTGACAGCCAGCAACAGTCCTACAACCATAGGAAACTGAATTCTGCCAACACCTGAGTGGGGAAGGAAGCCGATTCTCCTCTAGAGCCTCCAGAGGGGAACAGATCACAGTGGATAGATCACCAAAAGGAAAAAAAAAAATCAGTGAATACCATATTCTTGGTATAGAGTCCTCCAGAGGGCTCTCCTCTAGAGCCCCAGTGACGCCTAGTGATGCTCACTGAGACCCAGGTTGGACTTCTGACCCACAGAACTATAAGATAATAAATCTGTGTTGTAAGCCACTAAGTTCGTGGTAATTTGTTACATAAACATTGGAAAACTAATACACATGAGAAATGGGAAATCATGGCAGGAGAGGAGAGAAAATTAGTCCATTTTCATGAGAAACTTTGAAGAAATAGTTAACTATTTAAATTACATTTATGTGTACCTTAATAACAATTTTTACAAGAGTAATTGCAAAGTCAGTATGAGATATTCAGAGTTACTAAGCCAGAAGTTTACAACTCAAATTTTTAAAATTCGGATGAGTCGAAAAAGCAATAACAAGAAGCATGAAGGGCAATACGGGATTCGAATTACTAGAAATAGTTATAAATGAGTAGAAATCATACTCCATTGTAACTACAGATTTGTGTTTCAGTTTTGTTTAAATTGTGATATTTATATGATATATATTTATATGTTTTATAAATATGTATGGTTTTTAATTTGTGTTTGCTGTTTTAAAATAAGCTCATGGAAAATCCTGTATCTCAGAAATCATACTCAAAGAAGTGCCTAGGAGGAATTAAACGAGATCTTGAGTTCTGTCTTTACTAAGGCCAACATATATAAAAGAAATGAAATAAAATAAAACAAAGACAAGAAATACTATGGTATTCACTGATTTTTTTTTTTTTTCCTTTTGGTGATCTGTCCACTCTCTTAAAATGAACTATGTATCTTTTCTTTTACTTGCTTTTTCTTGAGACAGGATCTCACTCTGTCACCCAGGCTGAAGTGCATTGGTATGATCTTGGCTCACTGCAGCCTCAGCCTCCTGGGCTCAAGCAACCTTCTCACCTTAGCTCCCCCAGTAGCTGGGACTTCAGGCTCCAGGCTCCTGCCACTATACTCAGCTAATTTTTTGTATTTTTTGTTGAGATGGGGTTTCGCCATGTCACCCAGGCTGGTTTTGAACTCCTGGTTTGAAGTGATCCTCCCACCTCAACCTCCCAAAGTGCTAGGATAGCAGATGTAAGCCACCATGGCTGGACTCTGTTTTCTAAATGGAAAAGA
Organism: Rhinopithecus bieti; assembly: GCF_001698545.2. Classification (NCBI taxonomy): domain Eukaryota; kingdom Metazoa; phylum Chordata; class Mammalia; order Primates; family Cercopithecidae; genus Rhinopithecus; species Rhinopithecus bieti. The sequence continues at coordinate 1,498,276 of NW_016806571.1, forward strand.
GAAAGAGAGAGAGAAAGAGAGAGAGAGAAGCGAAGGGAGTAAAAAAGGGAAATGAAAACATAAAGTAGAATGAAGAAAGGTCAAGAGGATGTCCTGATATCGTGGGAGACCTCCATAGTTTGAAACTGGAGTGTACAAGAAATAGAGCCAGAGAAGTGGGCAGAGAAGAGACGGTGGAGGCAGGGGCTGGTGTAGTGGATTCCATATGAAGGAAGGTCAGTTCTTTATTCTTGTCACTGACAATGAGCTACATGCTTTGCTAGGGTCTGAAGATGCAGAGGAAATAAACAGATGTCAAAACAAACAGTAGAGAATATACGAAAAGAGAGAACATTTGAGAACAAAAGTTCAATGGTGCCATCTACAACCAGTCAAGCACAGCTAATTAATGACATCAGAAAGAACATTAGTGTCTTCCTTGGTTTGGTAACTTGGGAGAGAGAGATTATCAGGGACACTGAATCCTTCAGTCCAACTGTTCATCCAACTGTGTGCTCAGGAGGTGTGTCTCAAGACGGACTCCATGGACAGATTACTCATTAGCGTCAGAAGTCGGGTGGGGGGGAGCCAGAAAAGTCATGGCCAAAAACATCCTTCCTGGCTCTAAAGGAAGCTTAGAGTCAATGCAGGAGCTCAGGGGATGCAGAGGCATTCTCCTAGTCCCTGTCAACTTTGCCAAAAATGCTCATGACATCAAGCCCACAGGGCCCTTCTGTCCCTACTGAAGGGTTTTAACAATCTACAAAGTTGGTGACATCACCTACAGAGTGGTCACCTACAAAAATGAGGGCACATGGCTTAGTGATCACATGGGAGATTGAGTGAAATTTACTCTGATGAAGTACACAGGGCTTTGAAGAATTTGCTTTGCAATTTGAATCATAATCATGTTTTTAAAAGTTTTTTTTGTAATATTTCATGTAGAGGCAGATTAGTAATGAAAGGCACATGTTTCTCTTGGTTCTTTTATGTTGTCTCGTAAATGTTGGGTCTTCAGAAGTTGTATTATTTTTGTCTTTGCTCTGGAGGCCTGCTGTTTCCTTAATTGATGTGGTAGCATTTGACTGGCTTTATTCCCATCGTCACATAATCATTATTTTCCATATCTCAGTTGTTGCTCCATTTCATTAACTTTATTCAGAAAATTGCTCCCTATTTATCTATTTATAGATTTTGAATGCATGTAGTCTTTGTCCAAAATCAGTATGATTTCCTTTATCTTTTTGCTTTTGATCTTTAATTTTCTTTGTTCAGAATCAATCATTTTTCCCCTCGATACTTCCTTTGATATTCCTTTTTCTACTGCTGCCACAGTAATTGGAATTTTCTTGAATTTGTACTTTATTTAAAATATTTTGCTTGTGGGTGGTCAATCCAGGAGCCAGCCTTTCACAAGTCTGAAGCTCCTAATCTAATGCCCCAGGCTTTTGGCACCTCCAATGCCAGTTCTAGCTTCTTCCTCCACCAAAATCAATATCCTAAAAAGCTCTCTGAGCTCTTCCCTCTCACCAAGTAACTTTTCTTCCCCTTTGTTGAGTTTTTCTGGTTTTGTGCACCTATGATTCCCCCTTAATCATCATAGAATCATCACAACGTATAATCCTGAAACTTTTACTATTACTATCTGCTAATACATGTCAGTTCATTCATTTTAACTTGTTTTCATATTTTATATAAACTCCTAATGCCATTATTTACTATAAATTTAAACTTCTTAGGTCTTGTATTTCTGAACTATCAACCAGTATATAAAACTGGCCTTTTTTTAGCTCCATGTACTCATTAGTTTAATGTAATCGTTATTGTCTAGATCATTAAATCTGTTTTAGTTGATTGATTCTTTTGTATCCTTTATCCTCAGTCTTAAGCCAAGAGGAAACTGTGTTGTAGAATTCAATATATATCCATCTGTAGAATGAATGAATGAAAACCGGTGTGTTTCAGCTCGTGGGAGCACTGCCTAGTATCTCACCATCGCCTTCTGTGTTGCTTTCTGTGATGTACATTTAGATCCAGTCAAGCAAGGTAAGGCTATGAATCTCTGGTTTCTCTGATTTCAAGATTTCACTAACTGTTTATGAAACCTTTTATCTAGTTAACTCAGCTGCTTGCTATTAAGATATGTTAGCTTCTTGGCTCAGAAATAAAAGTCCCAGGGTAAGGAAATAAAGAGGCCTGGCGTTCTCTGTTACTGAAGCCCTGCTTGGCTGTCCCTGGCTTAAGCTTCCTGGGGCTAAATTATCTATAACAGATCTTGTTTTAACATTGTGAAATGTAAATTCTAAGGAATGAGGAGGCATTCGCTGGAGCTCAAGAAAGCTGTGGTTCTGGGGAATGGTAAATGGAAGAAACAAGCCTACTCTCATTCTCTTTACAACTGAGGATAATTTTCCCTGAGGCTCTAAGGGCTCCAGCATTACTTATTAGCATTTATTGCATACTAGCTGTGTATTATCCCCCTATTTAAAACCACGAGATGCTGCCGGAGCTACACTGGCCAGTGGCCTACAGTTCTTTCCTTTTTAAAACAATAAGAATTGAGCAACATTCAGTTCTTTCCAGTTTTGTGTCATCTGTGCTTTCTTGGACTGGATTCTGTCTACCATTTGCACCATAACAAATACCCTCTCTCAATTTTCTATAATTTATATTACTGGTGTTTTCCAATTAGTTCATGGAAATTCTTTCAACATTACTGATGCCATACCAATCCTCTTAGATGATACCACTGCCACTCCTCCAAGTCCCTGTCAATCATGCCAAAACACTGCATGATACCAAGCCTACAGTGTGACAGTGCCTCTCATTCAGGGATGCCACTTTGCTGCCTGCTGTCTTCAAAGCAGATGCAGATGTCCTAGGCAAGGCCATTAGCTCCCATTGCTTTCATAGTCATTGGTATTTGCTGCCTCCAGAGGTGTGGGCCACAACTTCTGTAATAGGATCTGGGCACTGCTGCTCCAGCTGGAATATGAGAACCTCAATGTGACTAGGCCACGCTATGCCTTCTGGAACTCTCACTGTATCCCAGCTCATCTGTATCCCATGCTGATGCAGGAAAAGGGCCTCCACTCTGCTGGAGCAATGTTTTGTCACAGGGGAACTAGAACAGAGCTTCCTCACCACACAGAGTCTTACAGAGATTTCAGTGGAATTATTCAGTGGGTTAGGGGATTAGGGGAAAAGGTGGAGACCAAAAGCTGGAAGTCACACATTCACAACTGCCCCTCCCACTTGGGCCTTCTCCCAATGTCACTGGAACACGCTTGCGTGCTTAACTTTCTTATAAATTGCATTCTCTTCCCAGAAAGCTCTTGGGTGATTTATACAATTTGACTTCCCTTGGCCCCACCCCATGCACTGGACAGTCTTGCTTAGGTGTCCTTGAATCCTTGAGTGAACACCCACCAGGTCACCAGGTTCGTTTTGAGACTCCCTCTCTCCCCTTGATTTATTAGCAAGAAGAGACATTAGCACTTCTAGTTCTTTCCATTTTCACTTCCCATATTTCATATGTTTTACATACGGCTCTGCAGGTTGGAAGGTGCTTTGACATCAATCACTTCATTCATTTTATTAAAACTCTAGGAGATACACAGCACAGGTATCGATACAAGTGTTTTAACCCCGAAGCAACTGAGATCCAGGAAGTTGCCACTTGCCCAAGGCCATATGACAAATGAGTTGCACAATCTGAATGAGCTCTGCTATCTGTTAGTTCTTAGGACTTTACTCCATCACACTGATCCTCAAAATCTCTCAGTTACAGTTAGTGACTAAGTTTAGATAAAGATATTCTATGTTTAATTATAAGTATAATTTGTTAAGCAGTTTGAAATGTTTGCAACTTTTGGCAAATGTAAAACTTATTTGTAAGCTAAGTTGAAAGTCTGGCAAGAGAGTATTTTACTGGAATTCACTCTTAGCTAATACAAATATTATGGTTTGAGCTAACACAAAGGAAAAATAAAGGAAATTGATTAATTTAAGTCCTACACAGATTTAATCCAGAGGAACAATCCTTCTTGCAGGTATAAGAGAAGAGTTTCAATTTAGTTCACCAAGCACAGCTCAAGTCATCTCCTTTCCAGGCCCTGTGCTAAGTGCAAGGAGGGATTACAAAGATGATTACAAAGTGGACCTTAATATCAGACGTTCACAGTCTGCAGGGGAAGATAAACCTCAGACACAAATAACTATGAGACAGGTTGAATGTGATAAGAAACAGATAAAAAGTCATGGTAATCCAGGGGAGTGGGAAATACTAGCAATGCATTCATTCTTTAAAATGTAAATAGCTTTCCTCTGCTAAGGGATAGGAACAAGGATCAAATCCACTTTATAAATCAAATACACTGGAGATGTCAAATGACCCCAAGCACCCAACCCAAGATGTGCCCACACAGGCCTTTTCTTTGATGTCAGCACAGATGGAGGCTTGGTCCTCCTTCTAACATGAGTGTTCTAAAGGGATTGCATTGTATTGTTCTTAATCAGGGGCAGAATTAAGAATTTCTGGTATTGACCACTGGAAATCAAGCCACTGAGCTGCGAGGGTGGTCTGACTCAGCCGAGTCCTTTCTGTCACAATTGATGTTTTCTAGTTTCATTAGAGGGTATTAGATTTGCACCGGGCAGATTCCCATTTTCAACAGGGTGCACACAACCCACTAATGATGATTGCAAATGAGAAAGCTGTGTGCATCCATACAAATTGAGATTACACCTTCATCCTTGGAATACAGTTGTGATTACATTAAAGACACATTATAAGTCTGTCTCCTCTCATTTCATTTATTGTGTGTGTGAGCCGTGTTGGATCCTTTTATCTTCTATTAAATTGCTGGCATTTCCTTTTGACTCAGATATGTCTTCTCTAGTACAAAACAGCAGCACACCCAACAGTTCCAGTGAGGAAGTGAAAGGAAAACCGCAGCCACTCCAGCAAGTTTGAATATGGTCTAATAAGCACAAGCATCTGCAGGCATGGCAGCTCACACCAGTAGTCCCAGCACTTTGGGAGACTGAGGCAGGAGGTTTGCATGAGCCCACGAGTTTGAGACCAGCTTGAGAAACGTAGTGAGACCCTACCTCTACAAAAAGTTTTTTTAAAAAGCATTAGTTGGGTATGGTGTATATAATGCACGTACTTGGGAGGCTGAAGTAGGAGAATTGCTTGATTCCAGGAGGTCAAGGCTGCAAAGAGTTGTGATTGTGCCACTGTATTCCAGCCTGGGCAACATAGTGAGACTCTACTTCTACAAAACGTTTTTCAAAAAAGCGTTAGCTGGGTGTAGTGTTGCAGGCCTGTAGTCCCAGCTACTTGGGAGGCTGAGGTAGGAGGATTGCCTGAGTCCAGGAGGTCAAGGCTGCAATGAGTTGTGATTGTGCCACTGTACTCCAGCCTGGGCAACAGAGTGAGACTCTATCTCAAAAAATGTTTTTAGAAGCACAATATGCTTTTCTCAATTCCAAAATATGGATTATAGAGATTAAGCCTAAGACTTGCCTTCAATTTTCTTTTAAAAAGACCAAGCCTGGCTGGCTTATACCTGCTGCATCTCATATTCACTTTCTCTTTTCCCTGACCAAGCGTACCTTCACTTCTACTGCTTATGCAGAGACGGTGAGTTCTCAGGGCTTTAGCAGTACATGGATTTGTGGTCAAAGGTTACAGAGTACCACTCTCCATAAGACCACTGAAGATTTTTTCTGGGAATCCAAATCAATCATTTTTGTACCTATTTATGTTTAAATATTGAGCATTGGGTATTTTCTCTTTTCTTAACATTACCCTACTCTTTCCATATATGTCTGTCATTACAGCTCCTGAGTAGATAGGGCTTATCATATTGCCCCAGTTTTATAGGAGAGAAATAAAGATCTAGCCAGGGGAGAAAGAGGCCATGTAACACAGTCACTTGGCTGTAGAATTATAGTTCAGATTGCCTCATGCAAAGTTCTGTCCTCTCTGCCTTGAGTCTATAAGCGTCATAGACACTGACCACATACCAGGCATTGTGCTGGGTCATGAAAATGTCCAGATGAGTGAGATGTGGACTCTGGCCTGGAGATCTCAGTGTGTACATAGCTTTGCCCTTCCTATGGTAGGAAAAGCACTGGCCTGGGAATTGGGAAATCTGAGTTCTAGTCTGGGTTCTGCCCCTGACAACTGTGATCACCTTGAGCAAGTACTTTAATATCTCTAAGCAGTAATGGCCCAGGCTTTGCCTCTCTCTGGATAATTTTGAGATTCAAGGGAGAAAACCTATAGAATGGAGCTTGGAAAGTAGAAATCACTCTAAAGGTGAGGATCTCTAATGACAACAGGAATATGTAGAGCTATCAGAAATCCAAATATAGGATGAAACATGGGACTTACAAGGCTTAGAAAGGAATCCATGAACACATACATCTTGATGGTTCCTAAAACCTTTATGTAAGCCGATGCTGGAAATGAGTAGGGAGAGAAAATAATTCATTTAAATGCAGACAGGCACAAATGGGGAATGCCTTGCACACATTGGTTATGCACTCATACTGTCAATTATGTTCTAGATTTCTCTGATTCCCTCTCTGACTCCCTCTGCCCTCCTCTCTCTTCCTGCCAGGAGAGTTCCCAGAGATTCAGATCATCCTTGAGGTTTATGTGTCAATCTTATTTGTAAAGAGAATTAGTCATCTGGGGGTTGGCAAATGCAGAATTGATGGGCATCATGTTATCCTTCCACATGATAGTAATAATGCTTATAAAATAAATATCTGCACTATGGTTTGAAGCTCAAATTCTGGATTTCAAAATTTATCATGAGCTAAACAACTTTTCAGCTTTATTCACAACCAGTTTGCAAATTGATATTTATTTTCTGCTCAACCATACCCCTCCCTGCACATCCCTGCTACACCATTGGCAATACTGACTAGACTAGTTTCTAGTCTGCAACCACATGAGATTCCAAACTCCTGAGCACCAATCTGGGAGGGCCACTGTAGTATCCTTCCTGCCTGCCAGTGAGAGACCTGGGAGAAGCCCTAGGGAATTAGGAAATAAATACATTTAAATTTGACTCCTCTGCCTGTCTTTTAAGACCATCGTAAATTGTCATTGGTTAGTAAATAGGAAATAGGTTCTAAAATATTTAAAGTAATTGATTTTTTTTTCCTCTGTAAACAACTTTAGAGATAAGCTCAGGGTTAGCAGATTATCCTTACATTTCCCTTCACATACACTAGGGAGAGAAGGGAGGGATGTTTGGGAAGATACAGTTATGATCTTTCCCAGCCGAAATGCTTAATTACACTCAGGTCTTGAATCCCCAAGTTGGCATATTTGGCCCATTCATTGCTCAATAAATATTAATTGGTGGAGACGAGTTATAATTTAGCATGTATATAATATATAATTTACCTGTAGCCTATAATTATCTTAAATGCTCAAATAAGGAAATTGATTGAAGTAAAAAGAAAATAACTTATTTAACTTTAAAGATGTTGTTATAATTCAGCTTTCGTAAAATCACCCACCTTCAGATGGCATTTCCCTTAGATTGGCAAACTACCATATACCATATACCATCTCCCATCTCCAGGAAGACGAGACTGCAGTTGATGCTGAGCTCAGCTTTATGCACGTTCTGAAGTTCTCTGATACAGTCAAAATATTTTGTGATATCTGCTCACGTCAAATGGTTGCTTTCCAGGAACTCTGCCTCTTCTATATGCAGGAACAAGCCCCTAAAAGCCCACTTATAAAAAATCTTGTCTCCTTGGCCACAAATGATTTACTTTTTTTTTTTTTTTAAGCTTATTCTTACTATTTACCAATGGGGAGATGTAGTTTATTTATACCAGGGACCATAGAGGAAAGGGGAATGAACAGTTAGCTATTGGAGGCAGACTCTTGGCTTACAACAAACTCATCAAATTGTCTCCCCTAGGGTTATAAAATTAGGATTCAGATTTAGCCAGTACATTATCTACCTATGACTGGAACTGAGAGGATATACTTTGGGAAGTTGTTGGGCATCTATCTTCTGCCCAATATATGTCTAGAGAGAGACTAAGAAAGCCAGTCCCAGAGAGAGGGAGAATGAAAAGAGAACATGAGCAGAGAGGCACAGACAAAAGACACAGGGAGAGAGTCCTTACTACACAGCTGCCTGCTGACTTTCCCTTCCCTCCTTTCATGCCCTGAGAGGCCCAGCTGCTTTATGTCCTACAAGGGATACCACACCTCCTTCCCACCTCCTTTTTTTTTTTTTTTTTTTTTTTTTTAGATTTAACTAGTTTCTGTTTCTTGCAATAAAAATAATCTCCTCAAAGCTTGACAACTCTTAGCTCATTCAGATAAAGGCAAATCAAGCCTCTGCCCCTCCCATATTTTCCCCAAGGAGACCGATGTCTTTGCCCACTGCCGACCTATCAAACTCCATTTTTCCATGAGCAAGAATTGAGCTTTATGTCTAAATTTGTGAGCCCCTATTGGTGAAGATGATAACAAAATAAGGCCTTCATTCTCAGAGAGCCAAACAGCAGCTCTCTTGTTTGCTCCAGCCAAACAAGAGAGCAGGGACAACTGAGTGGTAGCTGCCTCAGGACTACTCCTAGACCCTGATTTGGTGGTGGAAGGTGTGTTAAATAGTGCAATCAAAAGGCAAGAGAATGCTTCCACTCTAGCTCACCCACTTGCACACATATACCTACTGAGACATCTGTGTATACATGAACACATATATGCGCACATGAGCACAATGGAAAAGAAAGCAAAGCTCAGTGATCAAACCAGGGCTCTCTCTGCCACATCCTTATTCACATCCCTGGAGTCTTTCACAAGCCTCAGGAAGCGTTCAACCCAACCAGCCTCCCATGGAGCTTGTAATCAGGATTGCAGTTCAGATCCATCTTTCAGGACTCCTTGCTTTGCAGTTCTATTATTGTTTCATGAAACTTTAAAACTTTCCACCCTTCCTTCATTGTAGTCAACTTTAAATACATTCAGAGTGTCACTTGTTAAAATAAATGACATTTAAACAACCTCAGCATGGTAACTCATTCCTCATTATCATACAGAGCTTTTCTGAAGTCTATAGTACATTATCTCTACGAAATGGATTTTACCTTCAATATTAACCTCATTGCTCAGAAAGGACAGGTGCTAAGCACTATGGTGAGAGGGGGCATAGAAATGCATAGGTAGATTGATAGAACTGAGCGAGTGGCGATGAACTAAAACAAAAGCAGGGAAAAGGTTTAGGTTACATATTAGGTAGCAAATCTGACTTGTGAGAGAGCTGTAATGATTGAGCAAGCTGCCATGGGAGCCTGAAGAATATAGTTATGATTTTAGCTACTCAAAGCTCACGGTGCCTTTATCTCTAGCAAAAAGATGTCACCTGCAGGGTGGGGCTGATAAGTACAGTGCACCTCACACAAGTCCTAGGTTCCTGCCAGGTCAACACCTTCATTTTAGAATTTGGGAAACTGAGGCCTGAAGCAGCTATTGCCTTACTTTCAAGTGCAAAATGAGGTACTTACTCTAAGGTACTTCAGCTCTAGTCTTACCTCAGGCTAGAGCTGAGGTCAGCAAACACAGTGTCCAGAGTCTTCCCTGGGAACCACAGAGGCTTCAAAGTTCTTTTGCTCATTCTCTCTTGCCTCTCCAACCTTTTCTTTCTCCTTCGGAGTGTGGAACCCACTGATCCAACCGCCCATGCCCTCACCTACCAAGGTGTTTGCTCTGCCTGAAAACACCTTGCATGGATGTTTTTAGGCAGAGTATGTAACATCTTTTATGCATCCAATAAGGTTATGTGCATCCAATAAAAAAAGAAGTTATTTTCTTAATAACCCAAGAAACTAAAAGGCCCTCTGTTCTGTAGAGGGCTCCAAAACAATGGCCTAGGAGAGGTCACTACATGGGCATTTCCACACCCAGCAGAGGCCTGGGATGGCTGGTGATCACCTCTGGATGGGAGAGTCTCTCAAGCATGGCTACCTTCCAACCCAAAACCTGTCTCTGAATCCAGATGTCCACCCCTAGGACCCTCGTAAGTAGAGTCTCTAGTGCTCTGGTCAGGTGCTGTGGGTTAGGTAAATCTTCTAGGTAAGTCCCAAAGTGCCTAGGCTATGTGCCCAGCCCTGAACAAGAACTGGTTAAGGCAGAAGACTAAAAGAGAACTTAGCCTTTGATTTATTTACAGACTTGGAGTCCATGGGGAAGGAGGAAGTTTTGACATGCATGAGGCAAAGTAAGAATGCATGACAGTACTCACGGGCTATTTAATCTACAGCAAAAGTGAAATAAAGACATCAGTGTGGGCTTGGGACAGAAGGCAGTAGGAAAGAGCGTTGGATATGAATAGGTATTACGTTTATATCATGAAAAACAAGATTATATTTTTAAAAGAAAGAAAATGGAACAAGAGTCCAGAGATAAGAATTACAGTCTTGGCTCATGACTTATGATGTGACCTGGTTGTTATCCCCGCTCTGTGGATTTACTCGTTAGCCCAGTAGTGATATCTGGACTCTGTTTGAGTAGTGGGTGGGACCCTCTGCAGCCCCTCTCTTGCTGTGTCACATCAAACAAGTGAATTCCCTGAATGTTACCATCTGCTTCCTCAGAACTTCCCTGGGGCCACAATGACTCGTGCATTCTCTAAATTTTCTCTCAGATTAAAAACATTTTTATAAGGTCCAAAAGCAGTCCAGAGTTTATCTCTGGAACTCATACCAGTAAGTGCTTAAAATAACTATTTACTGGCAATAACGAAAATATTTGAGGTGCTCTTATAAAGTTCTAGTTGTGAAATATCAATAAAATAATTGCCTAATTCCAAACCATGTACTGTTCTAATTAATTCTGCATGAGACATTTTTCCAGCTTCAAAGATTGCTTTACTTGTATTGCATAACAAAATAATGGTATAATTAGGAATAAATTTGTCACTTTTATAAGTAATTCCTTTTTATTATGTGTTTGGAAGCAAAGCACAAGCATGATTAAAGCCCCCTTTAAAAGGTTTTATTAATTATTGTGATTATTATGGATAATAAGCATCCACAAACTGTAGAACGCACCCTGGGCAAGATGCACAAAGCCACAAAGGATGGCAGAAACAGGGATGGCTCTGAGATTCAAGTTCCTTTATTCTCACCGTTTGCCCTTTCCCTTGTGTAAGGCAGGGGCATCAAAGATAGGAAGTATTCCATGTTTCATCTCCTTCTACCTCTGTTCAGACTTCCTCCCAACAGGACAATCAAATAAGCAGGTCCCTTTGTCTTCAACACCCTCCATCTCTTACCTGCCCCACTCCTCCACCTTCACCCTCCATCTTGTCAAAAGTCCAATCAGTCTTCAAAAGTCAGCTCTGGAAATCCTCTGCCAGGGAAGCTTCTCTGCTGCCTTTCTAGGCTGGAGCCCCTCCTGAGCTGCCATGCCTGTCCCCATCACTGGATGTGAGCTCCTTGAGGCCAAAGACTGTGTCTTGTGTTTGCTTTTGTTTCTCTTACATCCCCAACACAGAGCCAGCTTGTAAGAGCCATTGAAGAGCATTTACTGAATTGATAGGTAAATGAATGAATAATATGTGCTCATCTTTTTTACTAATATGCCTTGCCTAAAATCAATGGACTGGGCTCTACCAGTGAACATGGGTGCCAGGAGCCTCATGTCCAGTCAGCTGCCCTGAGGAGAAGCTGAAGTAGCTGCTGCCTAGAACTCTCTCCCTCTATAATGGGAAATCCACACTTTAACTAAAAAATATGCCTCATTAGAATTCTCTTCTCCACCACTTAATGTGATTCCATAGATTTACAGATCATTATAGTCACAGGGTTCTTTAGAGACCACTTTATTTAAGTCTCCAATTTTGTATGTGAGAAACACTAAGACTCAGCAGATAAGGATGGGGGTGACTCAACATCATCTGGGACCCAGGGTTTCTGACTTCTAGACGGAAGCTCTTTCTTTCGAATTTTCAGATCATCTCCTTCTTCTAAAAACCAAAGAGGCCTCTGCATGCCTCTCCCTGGGTGAGGGGAAGAGCAAAGATCCCATCTCTGGAGGAGGAGGAGTGGTCACATGGCAGGCTTTCCTCTACTGTGTGTTTGTGCTTTTGTTTTCCAGGCTGTTCCCTTATGTTCACAAACATTTCACACGTGTTCCTGGAGCCATAAGAGTGTTGGCTGTCAGTCCACTTTGTGTCCAAGGCCATTCTTCTGACTCTGTCTCTTCCCTTCCAAACTTATGGCCCTACGCTCACTCTACCCTTAGCTAAAAGACAGCAGAATCTGCTAACAGTGACTGATGTCGCCCCACAGATGATGATCCCCGCAGAAACCACATGAAAATGAGCATGAGGCAGAAGCCATATATCTTATTTTAGGTCCATAGCCTGGCTTTACCATTCTGCCTGACTTCCTTTAATGCAGCCCTCGTATTTGCAAGCACTTGTCCAAGTACACATTTGGAATATAGGGCAGCACTGAAAAGAGTGGGGCCAGGCTGTGTGAAGAGAGGCACACCGCTTCTGAGTAAAAATAAATGTTAAACTGGAAAGTTTGTTTTTTCCCACAACTCCAAGGACCACACCTAATAGTAGCCTGGCAGTTCTGGCTACCAGTCCAGAAACCACCCTTGCCTAGGAATTGGGGAAAGTACTGACCTTACAAAGAGGAGCCAGAAGAGAATGTTCCTCTGCATCTTGCCTGGTTCCCAAGGTATCCCTAGGAGCCACATCGAAGGCACCATGAAGAGTAGTGGTAAATAAGTTTGCTGTCTTTCAATCAGTTATTTACAAGTTTTCTTTATATCTTTTCAAGTTTCCTTCTTGAAGGATTCCTGCAAATATCACACCCGTAAGACCCATCACATTCTGAAAGAAAGACAGTGGGGAATTCTCACTGGGTGATGCCAGGCCTTGATGAGGGATAAGGTTCTAGGTATGACTGATGTGGCCTAGGACATACCATGAACTCCCTAGGCCAGGTGGAGCAGAGCTGGGTGTAGTCCATGCACAAGGATAAATGGAAGGAAACAGAGAAGGCATCCTTGCTGCATCGCTCAGATAGGGCAGCCCAGATGCAGGACACTGACATAGATGTGGGACAAGACAGGAGCACAGGCAATCCTGGCTCTCAGTGGACATTGCAGCCAGGAGGACTTTGAGAACACTCATTTGAGTGGCATCTCCAAGAGGGAGGAGCATGTAGCAAGGGTAGCTGTGGAAGGCAAAGCTAGATCAGGCCTCCATTTAAATCACAGACCATGTGCCATCTTTTCCTTTTTTAAAAAATGTTTCTCTGCTGCCACCTTCACAGTCTCCCCATGTACATGAATTTTATAGTCTCAAACACTTTGAGAGTGTTTGGCTACAGTGCCCCCCGCCCTGGGTCTCCCCAGCCCAGTGATATAAAAAACAGAAAAGGACAGGGGTTTGAGAAGGGGCCAAAGCCCGGTAACAGAACATTCATGGTGACTTAGAGGCTGTCTTTCCACAGATGAGGGGACAACTTTCCCTAATAGAATTCACAGTGTCATTATTTTTCTGACCTTCCCTAATCCAAAAGATTGTATGCCACTAAAAAGAACATTACGGACTTTTCATTTCAGATATGAGCCCTACATTTCTGATTGCGTTGAAATAAAGACCAGAAAGTTGAAAGGGCTGTGTCTCCTTATCATCTTCCAGGAATCCAAAACCACGATTTCCAGTTTCCAAATGCAACTCCATTGCCCTGTACATCTTGCACAGTTTCTCCAGCATATCCTGATCACCCACTCCAGACCCTTCTGACAGATCCATTACCTAAATCTATTTAGTAACTAATCATCTGCTATATTTATATTCAGCATCTTGACTGTGAGCTCCTCCAGGAGTAGAGGATGTGGCTTGCATTGTTTTTATGTCTTTCACAGGGCCAAGAATATGAGAACCATCTATGCATTATCCATGCATTTATTCCTTAACTATGTATTGAGCACCTGCTCTCTGCTAGCACTCAATCTAGCTACTGAACTTACAGAGATGAATATAGGGCTCCTGAATTTGAGAGCTCTCGGCCTAGTGAGAGAATCAGACGTGTAGGCATGTAATGATCACACGGCACAACAAACATGCTTCAGAAGTGCAGGCAAAAGGAGTTCTCCGAGAACACTGAGGAGTGGAGGAGGGACTCCGAGGGAATGGCAGTGAGACTGTGTGCCAAAGCTCCTCAATAAATATTTGTTGATTAATTAGGAAAGGAGTACACTTCTTTAGGGATTACAGGGACAAAATGTTCTCATTAGCTGATGATGAGAGAAACGTTTTCCTTAGAGTCAGGAAGCTCATGGGAGTTGGTAAGTGATCATCTGTGTATTAATAACAAAAGGAGGAAGCACTGACAGGAACACAAGGCTCAGATGCATCTTGAGCATCAGATAAATCCATTGCATTTCTGGGCCTTTCATGCAATCCTGCCCATGGTAACATCACCTGCCAACTTTCTCCCCAATCCAGGGAGATGCTTTTGCCCAGAGAGAGCCACAAGCCCATACTCCAGGCACAGGAACCTATGTGGGCTCACACCAGCAGCTGATAGGTCAACAGATGAACAGGTCTTTCTTCAAGACCGTTGCCTGGGAAGGGAGGGGAGCCTCTGTGTGGCCTGGGTTTTGCCTGCACAGTTTATTTATTCTGCAGCATATGCTGGCTCAGCAAATTAAGGCAGCTCCAATTTTCCGTGTTCATTTCAGTCCTCCCTTAACTCTCATAAGTTGCATTTTGTAGCGATCTGGCCCTTATGGTTTATAAGGGAAGCAGCTGTGATTTTTCATCCTTTGAACTCTTGAGCCAAATGGCTTAACACTGCCCACTAGTTACCCTCTCCCCTGGATCTGATGACCAGCAATGTGGTGATTAGTAACAAGCATTGTCTGTGAAGCTGAGAATGTTTTTTTATTCTTACAGCAAATTTCACAGCATCATGGTGCTTGTATGTCCTCCATCTGTCAATAAATCAATGTTGACATGTAAGAAAACACTGAGTGGTAAGCAAGTGAAACTGCTTTGTTCAGGTGGGAGAGAGATCTGATCACATATATATTGTGAGGAGTACTCAGACCCTCTTTCAGATAATGTTCATTCTGAAAATGTGTCTTTCAGATAATGTTATAATGGGCTTTTGTTCTTGGTCAACTTAACAATTTTTATGACTACCATCCTTTTCTTTCTCCTCTGTGTTGACAATAGTCACTTAGGCTCTGCAGCTGTCCATATTAAATAGCAAAAGACAGAAGTAGGTCCTATGGAGCAATAAGTCAGAAGAAAGGACTTACATTTTTTATTCTATTTATGACAAATAACAGCAATGGTAAATGAAAACTTTACATTAAAACTCATGGCATTAAAGCCATTGATGTCTTAAGGGACCAATGGGCTATCTCTTCCAATAGTAAGAAATTTTGAAAATCAGTATTGAAAGCTAAAAATGAGGTCATGTAGTGTCAACCATCCTCCAGTCTTTGTAAGTTCAGAGTTCAAGAGCAACGTATTTGGTACCTGGAAACTTGCACTTGCTGTGAACACTGGAACACTTTACAGTATTTCATTGGAATATTTTGTCACTCTGAAGTTACCCTCTCCAGATCTAAGTAACTCACAAAATTATGTCTTTTAGGGTTTCAACTCTTGTTTCAAAGATCTCATCTGGTTTGGCAACCAAAGGGAGGAAAATTAATTCAAAGAACTTAGAATATCAGAAAATGACATGGCTGAAGCAGAATGTACACTGAGCTACAGAAGTTTTACTTCACCTATAGTCTTTGTAGGGCTTGACATTTAGTCTTGAATACAATTTTGGCTCATTGACTAAGATACTAAACTTAAGAAGAAAGCCAAATATAGACTAGCGTGTCAGAAACATTGGGAAAACAGCTTGCTAACACAGAGAAATAAAAAGATGAGTTAAGAGAAAGAGAGCAATTCACAAAGGATAATCCCAGCCCAATGAAAGGAAGGCTCATCTGGCTCTCTGTTTTTGTGCCGGGTCTTCTAGTTATGATCCAGACGAATGGGCATTCTGAGAGCTGGTAGCTGGTGCTGCTGTCAGTGGGCTCCCAGGCAGTCACACTTCATCTGAGCTATGGAGCTGACCCTGACCCTGTTGAGAAGAAGCAAGCCGGACGACCTCCAAATGATTTCGGGCAAGAATAACAATTGCATAAGCATTTGATATGAATAGGAGGGATGAAACAATGTGTGGTTAGTGAGTGATTAGGATTTTACAACTTTGTTCCACTCTTTATAAAAGCATTTTAGGAGGCATATGTTCACCTCTATGTGCATATCGTGAACCTGGATATTGTAAGAAAATGCCAGGATCTTGGTTTCAAATAGTCACACTAAATGTGGATCACTTAGAATGATTGTATGAGGTTTGTATTTAAACTTCCTCAGCACTAGCTAAAGCCTGTGCCATTAAAATGTCAGCTAGGAATGGTGGCTCACGCCTGCAATCCCAGCACTTTGGGAGGCTGAGGTGGGTGGATCACCTGAGGTTAAGAGTTCGAGACCAGCCTAGACAACATGGTGAAAACCCATCTCTACTAAAAAATACAAAGATTAGCTGGGTGAGGTGGCAGATACCTGTAATCCCAGCTACTCGGGAGGCTGAGGCAGGTGAATCGCTTGAACCCAGGAGGTGGAGTTTGCAGTGAGCCGAGATCATGCCACTGCACTCCAGCCTGGTCCTCTAGAGCAAAACTCCATCTCAAAACAAACAAACAAACAAACAAACAAAAAAAGTCTTCCATTCAGTACCCACTCTATTCCATATATGATTGTCTCTGTGTTTACACAGAGTTGTCTCTGAGTTATGCATAGTCTGAAAGGAGCAGAAGTTCACAGGATCCAGTGATGCACGTTAAAGCTGTGATGTCACAAAACCAGCAAACCATGCTGAAAACAGACCTGGCCCTGGTGTATGGTAGTACAGATAGGCCAATCTTGCTGCTATTTGCCAAAAAGAGTTAATTAAATTTGGAGATTATTTTTCCATCTGAAAGTTTAAGAATATATAACCAGCCCTGCCTTGATTATGTTAGACCAAAGCAAATGATGTCACATCATGGTACCTGCCCACCTGCCAACAGAACAACAGCAACTAGACTCACAAATGGCAGAGCTAACCCTCAGCATAAAATAGAGTCTGGATCAGCGATTTCAGGCACTAGTTATTGAGTTTTCTAGGTATTCCTGTCTCCTCAGAGAAATATCACTTCTGTAGAGAAGTGGTTGCCAACTGGGGTGATTTTGCTCCTCACCCAAAAAATATTTGGCAATATTTGGAGACATTTTCAGCTGGCACTATTGTGAAAATGCTACTGATATCCAGCAGGTGAAGCCAGAGATGCTCCTACACTGCACAAGACACCCCTCCATTACCAAGAATTATTTGGCACAAAATGTCAGTTGTGCTGAAGTTGAGAAGACCTGCCCTAGAATCACTAGAATATTGCAGAGCTGAGATTTTCAAGGTATAGTTAGAAGGACTGACACTCAGCATAACCCACCCAAAGTGGCAGGTGTTTGATACTCTTCTAAGTCCTCTCCCTCACTCACACCTCATCCCTATGACAAGGCTCCTGTGTCATTCTATAATATGTCCTTGCATTGCATCTTATGTATTCTCGATGGGCCAGGAGAGCAAGTTGTATGGGGGAATAAAAATCATCAAGACTTGCCTTTAAAATATTAAGGTTACTACTTGGAACTTAGCACATAATTCAGATTGGGCCTCCTTTCTGCAGTCTTCAGATAATTTATAGGCAGTTTCTATTGATGATCCTCTCTCTGGCCTCCTGAACAGTTCAGATCTCTTAACCTTTGAATTAAACATGCTTCACTCATAAAGTACTTTCTCTTGACTTGGCACAAATCATTAGTCCTGCTTGTTTGAAGAGTTTTCATGTCCATAGCCCACCTCTGCAACTCACTTCACATTCCATTTTGGCAAGAAAGCCTCCCCACGCTGTTCCTGTTTGCATTTCTCTTATTTTCCTAAACAATGAAGCACTGACTGTGGCGTTTTCCCCATCACCCCACCTTGTGTTAGCTGGGTTTTCACTCTCCAAGTCTTATCTCAGCAATGAATGGTCATTATGAACAGTGGGTATATATAAAGAAAAGTAAGCCATTGCCTTGTATTATTAATAGTTTCAGAGCTTACTGTATTCTGGAAACTCTGCTAAGCATTTTGTATGCACTGTCTCAATTTTACAAGGAACATATGATTCTTCTTATTTTATAGATGAGTAAATTGAGTTCAGAGAATTTAAATAAATTGTTCAAGACCACGAGCTTTTAAATTTCAGACCTGCAATTCAGATGTCGATCGGTGTGAATGTAATAACCCATGCTCCTAACTAGTCCATTGCACAGCCTCCCTCAAGGTGTTCCCCATCTAAGAGAGAGCTACGTATGTTCATTTGGAGGAGGAAAACCTCCGTAAGCCAAGTCCGTGTAATGAGCTTTGTGGTGACTCAGCATCAGCAGGCTCCAGGCGGGCATCCCACTGATAACTTTAATGCACCTTATCTGAAACCAGCCTTGAGGACCCCTTGAACACGTGGCTCAGCACTACACAGTCTTATGAATAGTAATGAAATCCAATCAGGAGCAGAGGCCTTAGGTTTTAATTGAGCTATCCTTTAAAGGACTGCTCTTCTCAGTGTCAAGGTCATGTTCCCCTGGCTAAGGCAGTTATTTTATGTGTGTAACAACGATAATAGGCACTGGAGACACATTGAGGACAAGTAGCATGTGGCATGAAAGAAAGAAGGAAATATACGAAAAGCAATCATTGAAGTATACACTATAGACTTTCCCATTGATAATTGGCTTAAATTATTGAAGCACATAAGAGGTTATTAACTAGAGAGAGTATAAATTATTATTATTATTATTTTTTTTTGCTGAACATGACTTTGTTCAGAGTGTCCCCAACTTCCACATTAAAAAAGCTTTGCATTTGGAGTCATTAGGAAAAAAAAAATCTCTTCAAAATTATCTCCAGAGTAGATGAATGAGGAAAGAACAGATGCTGCATGAATTTGAGATCATGTTACCTGCCATGAGAATATAAAATGTGAAATGATATTTAAATAATGCTAACAGGGTTCAGTAGGTGGTTGGTGCTGGCCAAATCCAAAGAGTCAGCAATGCAGGCCCCTGGGACAGGAAACATCACTGGGTGATTGGGACAGACAGCTGTGAACACACCCTCAGAACTCCTGGAAAACTTTGTGATGCACAGCTCTGGGAGCACAGCTGCCTCAGGATGGAAGGACACATCTTCAGTAGATACCACTGGGAGGGGCCTCATCTTCTACCTCCACCTGTGTGCAGAGCAAGGGAGGGGAGCAGCCAAGCCCCGGAGATTTCAGGAAGAGGCCAGGCCAGGGAAAATGAGTGACATACATCTTCCTTCTCCTGCTTCAGATGCTGACTTATATCCCTGTTCTCCAAGCCCTCCTGACTTTCCTGCAAATCGGTCTGATGAGTCTGTTCTGATCGAATGCTGCTCCAATCTTCTGGGGCTCCGAATTAGCATTTTGAGGATGTACTGTTCTGGCAAGAGACCCTATATCTAGTAAGGCCAATTATCTCCTTAGATTTCTAGTTCTATCTTTATTCATTAACTCACATTACCTCTCTCAGAAATGAGCTCATTTGGTCTGCTTGCCTTTTCTTTGAATGACTTTTCCTCCTTGTGGCCTAAATCCAGGATCTTTTTGCTCAGTCTCCCTCTAGGCCTCCTCCTTTGCCCTGTGGTTTCCTTGCCTCTACTTTTCATTCCTCAGTGGTGCTTCCACTGAAATAATGAAAAGACTGAGCAAAACTGCTTTCTCCTGCCAAGCCCAGGCCAAGCTCTGCTTTTGTCAAGCCTGTCAGGATGACAGAAATGCTACAGTTTCAGTGCCATCCTTTTAAAGATGGTCATGATATATCATTGCATGAGGTAAGAGACTAGGAAACAATGTGCCTAATACACACACATGCACGCACACACATACACACACATGCATGCACACACATACACACTGCACACATACTGTAATGGTTACCTCTTACTAACCTTCCTCAAACTTCTATGTTTTTTGTTATTGTTTCTCCCCCAGGTCCAACCATACTCCTTTTATTTATTTATTTATTTTTTTAATTTTTGAGACAGAGTCTCGCTCTGTCACCCAGGCTGGAGTGCAGTGGCGCGATCTCTGCTCACTGCAAGCTCCGCCTCCTGGCTTCACACCATTCTCCTGCCTCAGCCACCGGAGTAGCTGGGACTACAGGCGCCCGCCACTATGCCCGGCTATTTTTTTTTTTGTTTTGTATTTTTAGTAGAGACGGGGTTTCATCATATTAGCCAGGATGGTCTGGATCTCCTGACCTTGTGATCTGCCCGTCTCGGTCTCCCAAAGTGCTGGGATTACAGGCGTGAGCCACTGCACCCGTCCCATCCAACCATATTCTTATATGATGCCGACACTCTTGTTCAGGATCCAAATCAGGTTAATAAGACCAAAAATAATTTTTTCCCAGATTCGTAATTATTTTCAAATTGGAAATAGAAAAGTCTTTTCTACTCCAGAATCAAAATTGCCCCACATGGATGAAGCTGTACTGCAGAAAGAAATAATGATACTGGCTGCCGCAGAGAAAGGACAGTCAGAGATGCAGAAAGGAAGACTGCTAATGAAGTTTCCAACTTGGGTTACAGTTACTCTCCTGGACTTCCTGTCATTCAAATACTGGCTTCTGCTTTGATTATGTGACCTTAATAGATGTCCTTCCAATAAATTCACTTCTTATCTAACCTCTGTTAGTTCACTTACTGTTGCTTATATCCAAAGGACTCCTGAATAACATTGAAATATATTCTTGAATAACATACACCAATATATTAACAGTACTTATCTCTGGATTTTTTCTTTTACTTCTCTGCATTTACCTCTGCTTTATAAGGAACCTCAAATATTTAGGTACTTTTATAATAACTTATTATTTTTGTCATGATGATTTGTCTACTTATCTGATTAAAATAGAATACTTATCAAAAGATTTTCAAATGTAATTGTGAAGAAATTCAGTAGATACGAGGCATCCATTACCACTGGGTCAGAATCGTATGTTTTTCCAGCGAATATTTATTGAGTGCCCAGTACTACCCAGCATTGTTGGCCAAGAATGAGCAAACCTGGACTCTGTGTCTGTGAAGTTTGTGAACTGGTGGAAGATAGAGACTAATCAATACTCACTGAAACAAATGTAAAGCTGCAACTGTGATGATTGCTATGAAGAGAAGAAACTTGGAAATAAGGAAATATGATCTAGTTAGAAAAGTCAGGAATACTTCCTGGAGAAAAATGACACTTAAGATGAGATCTGGAGATAAGAACAAGGTAACTGAGGAAGAGAGGAAGAAAGAACATTCCAGGGAGTGGAGGCTGCATATCAGACGCTCCATGTCAGGAAGGGATATGGGGCATCTGGGACATTGAAAGCCAGTGTCACTGAACTGGAAGGAGCCAAGAGCTATAGAGTGAGAGGGAACTGGTGAATTAGATGATGACCAGAGTATGAGACACCTTGTGAATCAAGTTCAGGCATTTTGTTTTTTTCAGAGTGTGGAAGGGCTGTTAATGGACATGCATGGAATGTCTCCGTGCATGTGTATCTGGGATGAGTGGTATAGTATGATCAGATTTGAATGTTTTAAGCATCACCCTGACTAATGTGGTTTGAATGTCCTATACAAATCTGTTGCTGATATGTAATCCACAATGTTGGAGGTGGGGCCTGGTGAGAGGTGATTGGATCATGGGGGCGGATTTCTCATGAATAGTTTAGCACCATCCCCTTGGTATTGTCCTTGCGATACTGAGCAAGTTCTCATGAGATCTAGTCATTTAAAAGTGTATAGCACCTCCTTCCCCCAACCCTTGCTTCTGCTCCCATCATGTGATGTCACTGCTCCCTCTTCCCCTTCCACAATGATTGGAAGCCTCCTGAGGCCTCCCCAGAAGCAGATGCTGCTATCTTTCCTGTACAGCCTGCAGAACTGTGAGTCAATTAAACCTCTTTATAAATTACCCACTCCCAAGTATTTCTTTATATTAATGCAAGAATGGACTAATACACTGACCATGGAACATAGACAGATGTGAGAAGATCCAGAAAAGATGCAGCTAAATTAATTAGAAAGGCCTCTGGAATGGGCACAAGTCAGGTGAGAGATGGTGGTAGCTCATCATGGGATAATGGTGATGAAACTAGAGAAAAGAGATGTTTAGGTGTATATTCACATCTCTGTTTTCAAGAAATGTAATTCCTATCAGAGGCAGGAATTTCCTTGTCACAGACAGGGGGACTGGAATATATAAAAACATAACTTGGCCAAATACAATTGAGCTAAAATTTGTTGAGTCTCATTTCTACCAGAAGTAAGTAGAGAAAGCTACATAGCAGAGGTAGGACCCAAGCTATGTACTAAAGAATGGGTCAGGTTCTGTGAAAAGGGGAAAAATTATTGTGGGATTTAGTAGGAAATAGGAGACACCCTCAAACTGGGTAAATTGAGAACAGTTCAATAAAGAGACTACTTACAAAAGTATGAGCAATGTGTACAGAAATTCCAAAGAATGGTGATGTACCGTAGGTCTAGTAAACACCCTTAGACTTGAAAAATTGAGAAGAGGAAGTGGCCCCTGGAGTCAGAGAGAGAGAGAGAGAGAAGAGAGAGAGCGCTACGTAGATAAATTACCTGAGGAAAGTTGATGCTTTACAACAAAAGGTAAAGCAAACTCATGATAACCCTGGAGGGAGGGCAAGGGCTGGGAGAAACGCATACTCTGACGTCATTCTCCTTTCTCCCACCAGATCCTAAACTCCTGCTCTCCCTTGGCTCAACCTCATCACAGCCAGAAAGGATGGGAGCTCTTTAATGAAGTGCATACATGTCAGTTTCCCAGGACACAAACCAAAGTAAACTGGAGCATGCTCCTACAAAGGAAAATAAAAGAAGATCCATAAAGCAAATCTAACTCATGGACGTTTACTAAACATGCACTGTGTTCATGTAATGGCTCCAAGAATCTTAGTGGACATGGACGGAAGTACAAACCTGGAGTGGACCTATAGAAGCTCAGAGTCAAACGGCAGAAAGACGATATGGGCATTGAAAACATTAAATGAAAATACAAGTAATAAATCACAGGAGAAGAAAGTAACAGAGGGTGTCACTGGGCAGTACATTAGGAATTAATTACTAGACACCTATGCAGTTAAAATGTACTGCTAGCCTTCAAAGGTGAGGGAATCTACGGCCTGGAATGACCATAAAAGATTTATTTTAAGACAAAGACATGACTGTAGCCTTTCAGGGTAAAGAGATTTTAATATTTGAAGAATAGAGAGACCGGTACAGCATTGCAGGCTAGAAAACGTGGGAGCTCAAAATGGCAGACCAGGAGAAAATCAAGTTGTGTTTGGGAAAATTGACTTTTTGGTTATTAGAAAGACCATGTAAACAAGCAGAGACCAATTGTGCTAGAAGTGTTATTTTATCCATCAATTTGTTTTCCAAATTGAGCATCTGGTGTGTGTTAGGCACTACTCTCGGCGCCGGGGATGCGGCTGTGAGCATAATCAACAACGACCCTGCAATCATGGAGATTAAATTGTAGTGGGGCAAACAGAATATAAATAAATATACACATTAGGTGAACGCCAGATAGCTTTGGGCCTTATGGAGAGAGTTCCTGTTGGAGCATGCACTAGAGAATGACTAAATGGTAACTATATGGGATGATCGAAGACAACCTCAGTGAGAAGTCTCTACGCTTAGATGAGATGCAAATAGCAAGAATGGTTCTTGTTCTGTATTATAATCAAAAGGACGAGGATTTCGGGCAGAGGGAGAAATGGGATCCATGGCCTAAAACAGGTACTTGAATAATGTTTTTGAGGAAATAAATGAAGATCAAGGTGGCTACAGCATTGTGATGAAGGTTTATACCATGAGCTGGCTGGCTTTTATTCCTAGTGAGAGACAATTGTTGCATTTTCAGGGATTTTGTAAGCCAACTGATATGACACTGGTAGCTTATAATTGGCTATGGTAGGAATATTCATACCAGAGAAATCGGCAAACACTGTGAATCAGGACTCGCTCTTTGTCCCTAGCCCTCAACTCCCATCTGGAGAACCTGTTACTGAGTATTTTCTTGCGTACCACAGAGTGAGTATAAGAAGCAGCTGGAATAGTAACTAGGAACCAATCATCTTAGGCTTTATAAGGCAGAGAAAGGAATTTTAATTTTAGGTGTGTTGGGAAGCCATTAGTGGGTCTTATGCAGGAAATGAATATGGTCTGATTTACATATGTAAAGGATAATTCTGAGTACATTATGGAACACTTTGTAAATAGGTAAAAATAGAAACAGGAAAATCAGCTATTGCATTAGACTGAGTTAGAAGTGGCAGTGGCTTTTGCTAGGGGACATATAAAAGGAAGAAAACTTAATAATGTTAGGCCTGACTATAGGTAGAATCTACAGTTTTTACTTATGAATTTGATGTAAGAATTGAGGAGAAAAGAAGAACCAAGTAAAAATTTTGAGCTTTGGCTTGGGAAACTAGGTATATGGTAACGCCAAAAACAGAGATGTAGAGAATTGATGTAGGAGCAAAGCTAGGCTGGGAAATTGAAAAAATTATACCTGCCTTGTTAAAGTTGAAACACTCACACAACATTCACCTGGAAGGATATTCACACTTGGATTGTTGGGGAATAATAAGAACTAGAGATACAGTTTGAGGGTCAGTGGCATAGAGATAGTAATTAAAACCAGGACTTGGGTTATATCACCTAGGGATAATGCAAAGAGAGAGAAAAGCAGGAGATAAGACAGATCAAGCAGAGTCGGAGAAGCCAGCATTGAAGAATGAAGAGGAAAACCAGGCCTGTCCAGTGCCATGATGCCAAGAGAAAAACACAACTCTGAAAAGACAGGAATTTGTTTGCTAATGTTATTGGGGGATAAAGTAAAACAAGAAGAGAGAAGTAACTCAGACTTCTGGCAAAGGGATAACCAGTGCCCCTTACAACTGTGGTGTCGATAAAGTAGTATGGACTGGATGAAGGAGCCTCGTTGGAATAAACTCATGGGTGTGGAAAAGTAGACATAAGTATAAAAGGGGCAGGGAGTAGAGGGAGTGACAAGACTTGGGGGGGGACGTGAGGTCAAAAGAGGTTTTTACTGACTATATTTTATTTTTCAGATAGGAATGATGATACCGTGTTTATCTACTAATGGGAATGACCCTATCGAAAAGGAAGCATCATGTATGTTGGGGAGCGGAAAAGTCAAAGTCCTTGAAAAGGCAAGAAGGCATGGAATCTCGGGCATAAGATGAGGGGTTGTCAATTCACCAAACATGTATTAAATGCCTCCTATGTGCCAAGTTTCATGGCACAGATCTCTAAAATCACATCTGGAATATTTTCCAGCATTAAGTTCCCCTAGTTGATTTCCAGCCGCTTGAGAACCAGGAGCTTACTTTGTTATTGTTCTCCAAGTCTCGGGCACCAGCCCAATTTCAGGCACACGGTAAGACTTAATAATAAGTATTTGCCAATTATATGTTGATTGAAACTAAAAAGTTTTCATTTAAATTGTTACCATTAGCAGTTATTGGAACATTTTATTTAATCATAAGCAGCATTGAGGAGATAGACATAACTAGCAAAAATAGACAACTTCAATTACAGATTTTTTTTTTTCCTTACTTTAAATTTGACTTAGATTGGCAGGGAATGAGGTTGGGGCCAGATGGATGTGGGAGTTGGGGAAGAGAGAGCTCCCTCTCTAAGTCACTAATGAAAGAGAATTATTGTATTTTACATAAAATCTAGTGTATTTTAATTCTTAACAACAACTAATTGTATGCATCACCTCAGTGTACCTACATGTAGTACTGAGTTTCAACTTTTGAGTGTGTTATCTTAGTGTGTCTTCTCAATAATCGTAACCTACTGAGCTTCCCTGAAAACATACTTCACTTCTGCCTGTGTATGTGCCCCTGAGGCCAGTGCAACCAACCCAATCACTTTTCATAACCCCAGCACCACCCCATCACTCATATGTCACACTCAGTCCCACATCTTGTTCTCTCCCTTGAAATGGTTCCTTCTTTCTTCTTTTATTATCGAAATTTTTTCATCTTTCAATATCCAATTCAAGTCCCACCAACTCTAAGAAATCTTTCCAAAGGTAAGAAATGTATCCACTTGCTTAAATTCTGTAGTATTTAGTGAATTCATTATTTAGCAATTGTCAAATAACACCTCATATTTGATTTGGTGGCATGCGTATGTGCATGTGTGTGTGAGAGAGAGAGAGGGAGAAGGGAGAGAGTTACGTATATATCTGTAAGAATTTAACCTGAATAGATATATTGATGTAAGAACTTGGCTTTAAAATAGCTTCTGCTTCTCAGAAGTTCAGAGAACAAGAGAAGTATCTATAACAAAATACTTCAGGCTCACTCTCTGCTTCAAAGATTGTGCCTTCTAGCTGTGTCCTGATATGGTGGAAGGGGCAAACAAAGTCCCTTGGGCTTCTTCTATAAGGGCATTCATTCTGTTCATAAGAGAAAAGTCACTCATGATCTAATCATCTTCCACAGGACCCACCTCCCAGCATTACGCTGGAGATTGCACTTCAACACATGAATTTTGGGGAGACACAAACATTCAGACCATAACAAGGGCTAAATGACCTTTGGAACCTCAGCTGTAGTGCAGGTGAAACAGTTTTGATTGTTTGTACTACATAAATGCTATATCAACCACATCCTCCTAAGTAGTAGGGTATTGACTCTGTTCTTTTTTCTTGATATATATATATATATAAATAATTTTCTATTTTCTATTTTTTCTATTTTCATATTTTCTATTTTGAAAGCTTTTCTAAAATATGTGTTTTAGAAAAGAAACAAAGTTTTTCAATCAGCATAATCATTGTCACATCCAACAAGTGAACCACAGCTACCGGGAGGGAAGAGGCAAAGTAATGGGATTAAGTGGAGCGCTCACAAGACTAGCTTTCAAAAACCTGGAATATTCTTGAAGCTGCCTATGAATGTGTGATCTTGAGATAGTCATTTCCCTTTTCTGGGCCCTCGATTTCTCAAGTGAAAGGTGTTATCTAAATGATGTTGAAGGTCCTTCCAGCTCTGTCAGGACATGATGCTAAGGTTGTAAATGCGGTCTGAGTTTATCACTCTCCTTTGATCAACACCACAGACCTTGCTCTTTCCTGACATGCTGTGCTTCCTGGAACATAATTGAAATAATGCGGTGTCATATCTCTTTTGATTCCCCAAGCATGAGCGAAGTCATCAACTCTCCTCATTTAACCTTTCAACAAATAGCTCTGTTTGTTTCAGCCGGGGGCAGTATACATAATTATAATAAAATGTCTTAATTCAAAGATGAACAGATAATATCCAAGCCACTAAATTAGAAAATATCCATGTCCCCATATGGCACCCAGAAATCACTCCCCCTTTAGCCACTAGCTTTCAGTTAGTAAAAATGGAAATCAATTTAGCAAACATCACGTCCATGCTCGAGGCGGAGCTATCCTATTATCCCCTACAGTGGTGTCCTTGCAGGAGCCAGTGCAGGCAGCTAGCAGTGCACCCCATTTCGCAGACGGAGATGGGCTTTGTTGCTGGCCATGCAGATGCCCTCTGGCAATCCTCACTGGCGCCTGCCTCAGCAACAGAATTGGCTGCCTCTTCTTGTTTGTCTCTTTGCTCCTATAGGCGTAATGTGGGTATTTGTTTTACTAAAGGGTTTGCTTCGCTCATGAGGTATTAGACCTAGGGATCAGACATGAAATAATTATTCAGCCTCGAGCAGCTTTTTTTCTGGTGCTGCCATTTCTAAGCCAGCATTCAGTTTCTGCAGGGATCTGTGTTACAGGAGAAAAGCCACTGCAGCCTGACTAGAATTGTGTCTAGATGGAGAAAGCCCTATTAAACCCTTTATCTACTGTTACCTTGAAAACAAAAGAACATCCTCCAGCTCTTCCCTGAATTGCTGTATTCCAGGAATCAAGTAAATGACTTGGCTGTTAGTCTCTGTGAAACTCGGTTTACATCTTTAACCTCTGGTGATGGTGACCTTCACTTGGGGCCTCAAGACTCACTCACACACTGTGTCTTCATCATGTTTATGTGCCTTTGGATAATTTCTATGTCACCATCATAGGCATGATTTTTAGCCTGTTTTCTGATTGCTGCTTCTAAGAATTGATTAGAAGAATGAGCATTCAATCTCTTCCACACAGGACTAAGTTCATTCTGTTTTGTTGTTGTTACTGAGAATATCGCTTAGCATATTGTTATCTATTTCCGAAAATCTTTCTCATGTTTGCCATCAATGAGCCTCAGGATTGCGCTTTAGTTCATCCAGCCCAAATAACTCATGCAGAGTATTTGGCATCTGAAGTTGTAGATAACCACAGGTAAGTACATTCAATCATTCCTCAAATGTGGAATGAGCGATGAGGCACTGGGTTCTACGGCACTTGCCTTTCTGGAGATCATAGTCCAGCAAGAAAGACAGAAAATGGAATAGGCACAATTACTGTAAAATACACTGAGAAAGGTACGGGGTACTTGGAGAGGCAAAGTACAGGGCGAAATGGAAGCATAAGGCAGATCACTCCTAGCTGAACAGGTCGGCCTCAGGTGACTTTTTGTGACACAGTATAAGGCATGCCTCATTCTCCATGTTGATGTCATCTTCTTTGATGTTTCCATTGTTTTGATGTTTCTATTGGATCAATGACACCATTAAATCAGTAACATATGTATAATATATATAATATAGTGCACTGTAATATATTATTTGTATATATACACATAAATAATATATCATATATATGTGTGTGTGTATATATATATAAATAAGATTATACCTGTTCAAAGAACTTAGTTGAGAAATGAAGCAAAAAAATCCCTACTCCCAGGGAGTTTATAGTTTACACACAAAAAATATATAGAGAGAGGCACAAATATGGTATGAGATCTTGGTGATCAGAGTTAAAAGAGCAGAA
Organism: Rhinopithecus bieti; assembly: GCF_001698545.2. Classification (NCBI taxonomy): domain Eukaryota; kingdom Metazoa; phylum Chordata; class Mammalia; order Primates; family Cercopithecidae; genus Rhinopithecus; species Rhinopithecus bieti. The sequence goes on from NW_016806571.1 coordinate 1,527,446, forward strand.
TGTATTCTAAAACCTACTTTGTTCATAACTACACATCAGGTAAATCAGAAAACAGCCATCAAATATAATCTGTCAACATCATTGTCTCCCGTGCACCTTCTATGTTTCAGGCCCCAAGGATACAAAGGATAAGACATGAGGGCCTGCACTAAGAGACAAAATTAAAGCCCTAAGGAGACACTGAAAGGGCTAATTGTTTCTAGTGCAGCTTTCATAGTCAGATGTCTCAGATTCAATCTTTGCTCTACCATTTACTAGCAATATGACTTTAGGCAAATTTCTTCATCTTGCTGAACCTTTGGTTTTTCACTTGTAAAGTGAGGATAACTAAAATACCTAATAGGGTTATTTTCAGTTTAAATGAGATAATATGGTTACAATTCTTAGTATAGTTCTTGGTTTACAACTGAGTCAATAAATGATACAACTCTTTTATTATAATGAAGCATATCGTCTAATAGAGGTCCTGTCATCATTTTCTTTCAGGAAGGGGTAAATACAGTCATCTACAAGATAATGGAGACTAACAATGGATACATTTCTCTAGCCAGTGGATATTGCTACTAAGAGATAGTAAAACTTACAGTCAAACCCCTATAATGGCCAAGAAAGTAAATATACCTTAGAAATAAACTTGATTGACTTAAATGTTGAATTTTATCTCTATGTAAATGTATAGCAAGGAACATGAGTGAAAGCTACCCTGAATCCAAAGACTCAGAAATAAGGAAGGTAGGCAGTGTATTTACGGCCTGGCCATTTGCCCCGATGCCCTTAATCATCCTGACTCTTGTCCAAGTCTGAGGCTTCTGCTCTTTATTCCTACAAACTCATTATTTTCTATTGTTTCACCCACATTCAGTAATTGAGGGGTTCCTAAGACTTTGATCAAACTTCTACTATAAATAATTTCCTAGTTCTTTGGAAGCTTAGCACAGTAGTAAAGTTTCTCTTGCAAATTGTTTTACCTATTTTAGGATAAATTGTGTTGCTAAATGAAAGGTCAGGGGGCATTGGTTGTTTCTGAGGATCTCCAAACATGATCAACAGACGAAAGAGAGAGAATGTAAAATTCACCACGGCAAGCTTCTTCAGTTAAATGATTTATGAACAAGTATTCAGAGAACTCAATACCATGGAGAAAATTGACAAGTAAAGACCTTGAAATGGAGGATGGCTCGAAACTATGGAAGCTGGGAAGTGGTGGGCAGCTCCAGAGGTTAAAGCAGAAGCTAGAAACGTATTGCCATCTAAATTTTTCTATTCAACAAGGTGGGAGGTGGAGGAAAGTCTTTGGAAGAAAGGTTCCACTAGGCTGCTTTTTTCCTCCCTTTTTCCATAGGAAGCACTTTGGAAACCAATGCAAACTTTGAAAAGTTTGCTTTCTGTGAGAAGTGTAAATCAAAGTCATATTTCTGTTTCCAGCAGTAGAGGAAAGAGAGATAAACCTGATGGACACAAACAGGTAAAATCTGCCCAGAATGACTCTGGGGCTTGTTGAAAAATTAATGTCTATGAGATCTGTTTCATTCAAGGGAAAGGCATGGCGGATCACCTTTCCACATCAGTGCGTGGGTCTAATCTGTAGCATCTTTATACGCTCAGCAGATTAACTGCAGCCATCTGAAGGAACCGTATAACCATAAGGCCGCTGTCCTCAGGGTTGAGCACCATCTATGGTCATATCAGGGAAACTCTGTATACTTCCCAGCCAGGAATAAATGTTCTTGCTGCCAAGGCTCCCACTGTGATTGCCTTTGTGTTCCCTGGAAATACAGATATAAAATAGACAGGTCACACCACAACTAGCTATGGTTTGACTTTCGGAAGAGAAAAAGAAAATACTAGCCATGATGGGGTGAAAATAGGCACAGAGACAGTGAGGTGTAGTTAAGAGTACACAGCCTGGAGTCAGTCTCCCTGGGTTCAAATTCCAGTCTTGTCACCTACTACCTGTGTGACCTCAAGAAGTTGTTTAATCTCTCCGAGACTCAGTTTCCTCTGCAAAATGGAGGTAATAATGGTAGCAGTTGCATAGGATGAGTGTAGAAAATAAATATTAACATATGAAAAGCACTCAGAATCATATCTGATACATAACAAAAGACTGTCATTATTATCAATAATTGCTCCTAATTTTTTTTTCTTTCTAATTTGGACCTTCAGAGAAGGAGAACTTGGCCCTTTTATGCAGGCCTTTGGATAATCAGACCCCATGAAGGCTTTTTTATGTGTAGAAAAAAGAGCCTTGAAGGAGGCATTGAGACATTTTTTTGTTCAAGATTTTTCTGCTCATTCCAGGACCCTGTATCCACTTTAAAGGGACATCCATGGAAACCAAAGAGATAAGACTGTGCCTCACCAATAAAAACCCCCACATCTCTGGGAATCTGCCACCTGGGACATTGTTGCCCTGAAGGAAGAAGCTGAAGGGGAGATTTAGTTCATTGGATTATCAGCCAGAGAGGAGTCATCCTTCAGGGTCTCCCAGTCTCTGGCTGCAGCAGTATCTGTAACACTTTCAGCAAGTCCATACCTAGGCCTTGATCTGTGTGTAACTTTGTAGGTGTTTGAGCCCTTATTTGAAATAATATAGTTTGAGCAAAGGAAGGAGCAATAAGAGCTTTGGCTCTCCAAGGGGGAAAAATGTATTCATCCCTTCAAACCTCAGTTAGACTTAGGCAAAATGTCCAATTTGCATTAAACAACTTGGTAGATCTTCTATCTTAGAGTGAATAGACACAGGAGCACAGGGGTCTTATGCAACAGATAAAGGTTCCTGCCTCCAGACGCGCAGCTCAACCTCGAGTCTCTGATAGAGGGAGGACCTATGCCTTTCCATGTGTGCCCAGAACTCACCAGCACCTTCCCTTGCCTGCAGAGATCAATCAGTTCCTACTGCTCCTTCCTCTGCTCAAAATATATATATTTTAAATAACGGCTCAAATACCTCCAATGCTGGTAACTAAGAACGCCTGAAAGGGACTGTGACTGGCTCACCTTAAAAACCAAAGTTGTCATTTTCTGAACATTGTTTACATATTATGATTCAGTAGCAAACACACTGGTTTGGCAGTCAGACCACGAGAGTTTAGCCATGGCTGTCTCCACCACTAACTTGCTGTGTGACTTTTGGTACTTCCATTCAACTCTCTGGGATGAATGAGTCATCCTTTGGGTGAGATGAAGATAAATAACGCAGATACTATTCAGGTTCATGATTGTCTCATCAAGTGAGGCTGCAGTGGCCTCCAATAATGCAGAAAGCAATGAGACATTAGAGAATCTACACGTTCCAAAATTGTGTTTAAGGTATTTCACATTCAGAGGTCATTGGCTGAGAAGTGAACTCTATAACAAATCTGTGATGTCTGACAATTGAAAACTAGTAAAACTATACAGTTACTAAAAGAAAAGAAAAAGGGAGACTGGTAATATACCCATTACTTTAAATGTGTTCACTTTTTTAATAATAAATGTATCTAAATTCTTTTTTTCATTGACCTCTATCATAAAATAACAACTCAATGATGAAAAAATTCAAGAAAGTTTTTATGACAAGCTGAGCAGTGGAAACATGAACTTGTGAAATATTTAACTTTATATAACTTCTGAATCTTTCCAAATAAAGAATTCCTTCCACCTCTCCCTAGAAAAGATGACATGTCTGTGGTTCCATTCATTGACTAGAATGTACTGGTGGGTTGTGATGTTACATTTACTAAAATGTTCCACTGCGAGATGAACACCAAACTCCAAACAAAATATCAAACTGGATAACACAGTGGCCTGACTTTGTTAACACAGAACATTTCACTTTGGGTTACCAAGTATTTGCAGAAAAGGGAAACCTGCAAACAGAAACCTTCAAATGCATCCAAGGAGGAATCACATATCACCATTCTCTTCCTTAAATCATCACTCCATGGATTTTGTACACTACCACCAACTCTATGCTATGTATTATTTTAAAATGGGTCATTTGAATCTTTACAGTTATGTATCATCAGCACCTAAACTTAGATCCAGGCAATCTAGAGCTGCATGACTGTGTGACAATGGGTGATTATGAAACAGATTCATACTTTAAATTTTATTATGTGTTCTCAGCACTTCATTGGGAAAAGAGGAGATCTTAGTTCTCAAGCAAGGAATATATAGTTGCTGAATGATGGATGGAATGCTGCCATCTCTTGGTAATCTAGCACAGAAGAAAACAGTTTTCAGAAAAGTGATTTTGCATTTTTATTGGCTAAAGGCAATGCAGTTAAGAAGCATAATTCTGTTCTTCTGGTGTCAGAACAATCTATAATTGCTGTTATTATTTTTAGCATTTAATGCTTACAGTGCATATTGAAGCTATTCCCCAACAATAATACCATATTAAAAAGAATCCATCACATGGTTTCACTGGCTTAGCTTTCACAAGAAAGGTTTAAATTAGATTGGCCCAGCATCTTATCTTCTACCTTTGCTTTTTGGGATCTGTGCTGAGAATTCTCTAATAAAGCTATGCACGACCCCCTTTGAGCATCATCTAAGTTTTCTCTCCTCCAATATACACACCAGGCAGAGAGACAGGAAAATGGTTGACCCTTCAGTGTAGCTTTTTGTGGAATGAAAAAGCTGAGGCCAGGCATGGTGGCTCACACCTGTAATACTAGCACGTTGGGAGGCCAAGGCGGGTGGATCACCTGAGGTCAGGAGTTTGAGACCAACTTGTCCAACATGGTGAAACTCCATCTGTACTAAAAATACAAAAATTAACTGGGCATGGTGGTGGGTGCCTATAATCCGAGCCACTCAGGAGGCAGAAGAATCGCTTGAACGTGGGAGGCGGAGGTTGCAGTGAGCCAAGATTGTACCACTTCACTACAGCCTGGGCAAAAAAGCGAAATTCCATCTAAAAAAAAAAAAAAAAAAAGAAAAGGAAAAGCTGAAATTCAGAAGACTATGTGTCTGTTGCACATTTGTCCTACCACTTTGGCCAAGCAAGCCAACTCTCAGTTTTCTCATCTCATTGGAGGCAAAATCTCTATTCTACCTACTTTGCACTATTACTATGAGGATTATATAGAATTGCAAATGTGAACGTATTTTGAAAGAGGCAAAGAATTGTGATTTGGTCAAGGATTATCTGCAAGGTAATGACATTATTCTTTTTTTTATAGAATTATTAATCAATCTAAACTGTTCGTATTTGGCTTTTTTCATAGTTTATTACCATTTTTTTCAGAGGTGTCTGATGATACCAATAAAACAATATAAACAAGTAAGTAGACTTATCAAAGTGGCATTAGCATTCATAAGTTGGCATGTCAGGAAAAGTTATCAAAGCATCACATCAATTCATCATGGTCCCCACAGAATGATTTTGGCCACCAAAAGCAGAGCACATTCAGAATAGCCTGAGAAGTTGGGAAAATCATTCTGCCTCACTGTGATTGCATTATATCTACAATATACCTTCCACTGCAGTTATCATCTGTTAGAGCTACTTGTTTATATTTCTATCTTTCCCCAAAGATTGGAATCCTACTTAGCTTACTAACATGTGCTGCGGCAGAGCTTAACTCAGTACCTGAGACTGAATTTGTTTATAAATATTAATTTGATGGATAAATAAAAATGGATTAAGTATTATTAGCCATTCACCATATTCTGCGTGCCAAAGAGTGAAGAAGAGTCAGTTAAAATAAAACACCAATTGCAGTCTCCATACTGGAAAAGTATATGCATTTTGAGAATAATTGAAATTATTCGAAGAGAAAATACACTGAAAATGTTACAAAGAAGTATGCTGCTTATAGTTTTCTAAAATCTGAAAATATTTTGATTAGAAATAGGTAAGTCTTATTTATTTTGGAGCAATAGGTGAATTGAGGAAACAGGGAAAAGTCTATGCTTCCTATAAACTTATAAAGTGAAAAGCTATTGGCAACTTGCTATACAACAGGGAAAGTATACTGATCTCAATAACAAGTTTAATAGGTTTACTTTAATCTGTGTAGTCATACATTTGGCATATTACATTGCTATACCTATTCATTTAGAATATCATGACATACTGTTCAGAGAATGTAATCTGGCATAAAAAAGATTCTGGGAAAAAGTGACAGATGAAATAATGAAATAAAGTGACTAGGGGTACAAGAGATAAAACAAAACTTTCTCTCTGCCTGGTGTGTATATTGGAGGAGAGAAAACTTAGATGATGCTCAAAGGGGGTCATGTATAACTTGCAACTTTATTAGGGAATTCTCAGCACAGATCCCAAAAAGCAAAGGTGTAAGAGAAGATGCTGGGCCAATCTAAATTAGACTTTCCTTGTGATATGGTTTGACTCTGTCCCCACCCAAATCTCATCTTGAATTGTAGTTCCCATAATCCCCACGTGTTGTAGGAGGGACCAGTGGGAGGTAATTGAATCATGGGGTGGTTACCTCCATGCTGTTCTCATGATAGTGAGTTCTCATGAGATCTGATGATTTTATAAGGGGCTTTCCCCCCTTTTGTTTGACACTCCTCCTTGCTGCCACCATGTAAAGAAGAATGTGTTTGCTTCCCCTTACACCATGATTGTAAATTTCCTGAGGCCTCCCCAGCTATGTTGAACTGTGAGTCAATTAAAGCTCTTTCGTTTATAAATTAGCCAGTCTTGGGTATGTCTTCATTAGCAGCCTGAGAACAGACTAATAAATCAACTGTATTCAAAGTTGAGAAAACTTTCCCGTGAAAGATAGTGAGAGCTGATGCGCAAGTACAGAAAACAAGAACAAACACTAGTGGAAAATAGTTACAAGGATGTATCTTCTCAACCTAAAGCAAAAAGAAACAGCAACCAGGGGTGGAGCAAGATGGCTGAATAGGAACAGCTCCAGTCTCCAACTCCCAGCGCGAGCGACACAGAAGACCGGTGATTTCTGCATCTTCAACTGAGGTACTGGGGTCATCTCACTAGGGGGTGCCGGAAAATCGGTGCTGGTCAGTTGCTGCAGCCTGACCAGCGAGAGCTGAAGCAGGGCGAGGCATCGCCTCACCTGGGAAGCGCAAGGGGGAAGGGAATCCCTTTTCCTAGCCAGGGGAACTGAGACACACAACACCTGGAAAATCGGGTAACTCCCACCCCAATACTGCGCTCTAAGCAAACGGGCACACCAGAAGAATATATCCCTCACCTGGCCGGGAGGGTCCCAC
>NW_016806571.1:1537002-1572202 GCF_001698545.2 Rhinopithecus bieti
TAAAAAATAAATAAAAAAGAAAAAAAAAAAAAGAAACAGCAACCAGAACTTTCTAATGGGACTCTCAAATGATTCAATGGACTGTCCCAAGTGGAGATTAACTTCTTGTCACCAGATGATGGGTTCCAGGGCAGGACGGGAGAGGACAGAAGCCAAGAGCCAAATGTTGGCAAAGAATTCCCTCATGAGGTCAGAGTCTTCCCTAAGTGAAATGACAAATTGTCAGCATTTCATAATAAACATAAGCTATAAATATAGTATTTTTTTCAATTATATATTTGTAAATACCAGGTGGGAGATTTGCTGTTAAAACTATGACTTGAGAAGGAAATGGAGGAAGCAGAACCCTCCATGGTAAAAGAGGAAATTTTCAAATATCCACACTCTCTACATATGAGTCACAGTTAGCTGCCACAGGGTCAGCATGTATGTACTAGTTCTTGTTGTGTACGACTTAACTGGGTGCCATCTGCAATCTATAGGTAAGGAGGTCGCCTTACACATAATCACTAAATGCAGTCCTTCATCAAGGTGAGTTTGTCTTATATTTAGATAAAATGATTATAAGTGTTTGCTTTTGAGATTGTAACATCCTCTGTACCTGCTCTCCTGCCTAGTACATAATTAACCTGTCAACCCACCCTGCAGTAATAAGTGTGACAGACAGGAAATACATTAGGAAGGAACTTCTGTGTGATGTGCTTTCAAGCCCTCCTTTATCCTTCAACTATCTTTCCTTTTAATTAGCACTTGGGTAACAGCATACCATAATGAATTACCATATTACTGTTATCAATAAAAATTATTTTGGGTCTAAAGTAGTCATTAAGATGAAATGTGTAAGACCTGTTCTGGATATTTTGTGGGGAGATAGCAGTTGAAAATTAAGTTCTATTTTATATATTAATGTTTAAAGATTCAGAGGATTCTCAGGTTTGTAAATCTATGCTTACTAAACATAAAGATCTGAATGTATGGGTGATAAAGGAAAGAAAGTGAATGTATGCATCTGGGGAAAACACAGTACTGATATGTTAAAAAAATTTTCATAAGATGGCATATTTAGAAAACATATTTTCCTCTGCTACCACTCTAGAAACCTGACCAAAACAATAGCAAATGGACTATTTGTATCACAAATACAAAGGAATGGGCGAAAAGATTATCAAAACCACATGCTGCAGGCAAGAAAGTAGAAGAATGAATGAACCTAACTTGTCAGATATGAGCATTTTGAACACTCAGCTGGTAGTAGAGAAAACAGAGTAACACACTTCCCCACTTCTCCCCATATCTCCTACAAGCTTAAGAATTAGATACAACAGGTATCCAGAGCAATGGACATAACGTTGGTATTAAAAAGAAAAAGATCAGGCAAGTTTGTTTAAGAAACTACATCAGAAATCCCCTTGTTCTCTTGGATCAGCTGGGCAATGTCCCTCCCACACCCTGTTAGTAGGTTGGTGGTAGATATATTATCTGTGAAGAGGGTAAAAGACAAGGAACAGTTGAGACATAATACTCAGAACAGCAGAGATATGATACTCTTCTGCAATGCTCTAAGAGTACTGGCAGCCAGAATTATACCCTCCAGGCAGAAAATTTGCAGTCCAAGAGAAAAATCTTAAAGCTCACAGTGAAAAGCCTAAGTAGTTCCAACTATGGTAAAACCTACCAACATACACAGAATATCAAATCGAACTTTTATGTCATCTTTTAAATAGGCAATTAAAAGAAAAATAAGAAATCTAAGGAAGATACCATTCAAAAGGCAAAGGACGAAACAAATAGAAAGAACAACTTGGACAATACAGGAAATTAGGAAAGAAAAAGAAAGTTCCAAGCATATCCTTACTGAAATAAGGAAAATACTACACCCCAAACAGTAACAAAGTGTTATAAAAAGAGAATAACCATAAGACAAGGAATATCAGAAACGAACACAGGAAGACAGCATCCCCCCAAACCCATGAGACACCAATAAGCAGATTGAACCATACAGTGATCAATAGTTGCACATATCTTCCAGAAAGCAGAAGAATGAGTGGAGGTCAGAGAATAGAAACAAAAATTAAACAAGATTACTAGCCATTCAGAAGTGTTCATATATAAGTAATAAAAATAAAGATAAAATAAAATGACTTTTAAAAGATTGCCAGCAATGATTTCATGAGTTCCTAGAATGAACAGTGTCATCAAGTTTCCTGTAAAATAAGTAAAAGATACTACGAGGCACAACATCATAAAATTTCAGAACACTGGAATAAAACAAAACCTAAAACTAACTATTGCAGTGATTAAAAAGGAAGAAAGTAGCTACTTAAAAAGATGGAGAAAGAGAAAGGCTGTAGACTTTTCAAAAGCACTGCTTGAACTTAGGAGACAGAGAAACAATGCTTTTAAAACTTTTCATAAGACGGCATATTTGGAAAACATATTTTCCTCCACTACCACTCTAGAAACCTGACCAAAACAATACCAGGGAACTATTTATATCACAAATACAAAGGAATAGGAGAAAAGATTATAAAATCCAAATGCTGCAGGCAAGAAAGAATGAGTGAACCTGACTTGTCAGATGTGAACATTTTGAACACTCAGCTGGTGGTAAACAGAGTAACACACCTTCCCCACTTCTCCCCATATCTCCTACAAGCTGAAGAACTGGTTATATCAGGTTACCTTCAATTTAGAATTCTTTACTCAGCCTAACTCTCAGTTTAAGTTTAAGGATCAATAAAAAGCATTTGTAGACATGTAGTGTCATCAAAGATTTGCCTTTCATGCACCCTTTCCCAGAAAATAATGAAACAGTAGTTACACCAAAATAAGGAAGTAAATCAGAGAATGAAAAGACATGGGCTCTAGGAATCAAAGTAGATGCAGGAAATCTCCAACTTGGCAATGGAAGGAGATATTAGACCGAAAGCTACATTGAGATCCCAGAGACAGGCTGGGCGCGGTGGCTCACACCTGTAATCCCAGGACTTTGGGAGATTGAGGCACAAGAATCACTTGCACCCAGGAGGCGGAGGTTGCAGTGAGTCAAGAGTCGAGATTGTGCTACTGCACTCCAGCCTGGCAAAAGAGCGAGACTCCATCTCAAAAAAAAAAAAAACAAAAAAACAAAGTCCCAGAGACAAAACAGTTAAGATATTAGCAGGTCAGAAGGACCCAGAAAAGATTCTTCAAGAAGAGATTGATCAAATACATGATATGTTTTAACAAAAATATTTACATATCATAGATAAGAGTAAAACAAAACAAAACAACAAAATGACTATTCTTAATTCTAAGGAAAACAAGAAGTTTTACATAAAAGAAAAAGTTGTCATAGTATAATACATTGTAATTCTGATCTAATCAAAAATTACATCATAATTATTGTGGTAGGATGGAGTGTGGGAAGTGTACCTGTGAAAGGTGACCAGCAAATAAAATTAGCTCTTTCTCTTCCACAGGTAAATCAATAGAGAATGCCTGAAGTGAAAAAAATCAAAACATGTCAGTGTAAGTGTAGTATTAAGAAACACGAAGATTGATACTATAGGAAGGCAGAACTACTTGAAAATTGCCATTTTCTGGAACGGCAATTGAAGAGGTGTAGAAAGGCAATCATATTTTGTATAATTAGTCTTGTAGAATTATTTGCATCTTTATGTGCTATGTGGTAAAAAGTGTTGCCTGTCTATAAAATTCAGAATCATAGCTACACAGTCTCTCTTTAGAAGCCTGAAGCTAGCTTCAGGGACAGAAAGACCTTGTTAGAAGATGCCAATGAACATAACGTCTTCTGTTGAGCTATTTTGAGGACACAAAGCCTCCAAGGAAGACCAAAAGTAGCCAGAGGAAGTAGCAGAATTAAGCAGGAATGCTTAAATCCCACTTCTCATTTCTATAGAATGAAAAATTTTCTCATTTTTTACCCTTGAGAGAAAGCCATGGAAACACTTCCTGTTCTCTCCCATGACCTCTTCTGAAATTAGCAGAAGCCACCGAGTATATATGGCTCAGTTACTTTTGGGAGTACTGCTTCCTTCTGTGCGTATCGCCCTCAGGACATAGGTGCCCTCTGCTGGTCCAGGGGCTGCATTCTAGGCAGTGTCTGACCCTAATCCTGCAGAGAAAGGCCTGAAGATTGGGTTATATGTTCGTTTCCAGTGGGAAGGTATACTAGATACGGTGATTATTGGAGATAAATCCACATTATCCATTTCAGCTTTATCAGAAAGAAAACTGTCATTCTAGCTCCATGTGTAGGATTCAAATATCTTACTTCTCATCTGGCTTCAAACTAAAGAAAAGCAAAAGAAGGTGTTTCTATTGGAACCCCCTCTCTCCACAAACCTAATAGGCGTTATTGAACAGGTGATCTATCTGTTCAAATGCCTGAAATAGAGCCCCTTGACAAGTGATGGCGCTGCTTCTGGTCATGGTGAGTGTGGTGGATGCTGTGATACACGGCTCAGTGTCCCTTTCAGAATGGAAGAACTTGATTCCCAACTACTGAGACTGTGGTTTTCAAACTGCTGTCTTCATGAATTATCTTACCCCAAGACACATCCTTTCCAGAGGCAAATCACATCCATTGATTGTTTAACACGGGAGTTTCTAGGCCCAGTCCCTTACCCTAATTTGGACAATTCTGAAAAGCCATGCCTGCTTCATAGCTTCCTAAGGAGCAAGCAGAAATCTGGATTGAAACTACATGTCTCAATAAAAGTTCTCTCTCTGGCAAACCCTGCTTCCATCCCAATCCTGCCCAATTTTTCTTCCTTCCATAAGAGTTGATTGCATCAGTACTCAGTAATTAATTTCCTGAAGAGTTTGCTCCATTCAGAATCTGCATCTCAGAGAACTCAGTCTTCAGCAATGAATAATATGTTACTATACAGATAAACCCTCATTGGCCATTGAAGTATGTAACAGTTAACACTTAGTGTTTATTAAGTGTCAGTTATCCTATTAGACATTTTATGTGTATCAACTCTTTTGCATGTGTGAGATAACACTATAGGTAGGTATTATTATATTATCATGTCCAAGATGGGTACACTAAATTTTAGAGATTAGTAACTTGTTATGGTCACACTGCTCACAAGCAGCTGATCCGATATATTAACCAAGTTAACCTATCTACGACAACTGCCCTCCTAAGCCCCTCACTAGAGCTCTCTCTTGAAGAAAATACCAATTTCTGTAGCCCTGGACCTTTAAGATTGTGAGAAATTTGCCACGAAGAATCTCTCTTTGGGTAAAACATTCTCTGCTGTGTGCATTTTATCTTCACAAGTGGACAGTTGGGACCTTACAAGCAGAATCTTCAGTTTACTTTTGTTTTCCTTGTGTGAACTAACGAAAGTCAATTTTAAGACTTTGTTTCTTCAACATTAGCCAGGAATAGCTAAATTGTTTTGTAGTGCCATTATAGATGTGTAACAAGAAGCAGACATGAATGAGGAAAAAATGGATTTTCTCTCTTTTCCAATTTCAATACTCCACCTATTATTTTTTTTAACTTGAGTTGTGTATGACTCTGTCCATCAAAACCAGTTTCTTCTGAAGGAATCTGCTTTTCATCCTCACTCTTGCTCCCAGGGAGATCTCCATGGTTACTGTCAGCAGTCCAGCCTAAAGAATATCAACCATAGACTAATGCCAAAAACAAATTTTGAGATGATCTATCTGTTCCAACTCCTGAAATGATTTTGGCCTTTCAGTGCCTCAAAGAGATTTGGAATATCTCAGATTTATAATATAGAAAAGCTTAATAAACTTTTATAAATGTGTTTAGCTCAGCATAACTTGGTTATTGGTTGAGGTGGGAGTAGGGCATTCTATTTGCTCTTATAGATGATACTGAAAACCACTCTCTACTACTCCACCTAACTTGCACCAATTAAAATTTTGAAATATAGTACAGCACACTGACACACACCTATCAGACTATCATGTGCATCTTAACCTCCTTTTCCTAACAGAGATCTTGAGTGTACTTGATCTCTGCTCTTTTTTCATTTCCAAGACTATATTGCAATAAATGGTACTCTTGCTATGCTATCCACCTTAATATTTTCTTCTCTATCTCCTCTTCCTTCTTCACTTTCAAATTGAAATTTTTTCTATCTACTATGAATATTCCTTATGTTACAGTTGGGCAAAAAGTTTCCTACAATAGAGTTGACAAGATAGTAGATTTACTACCTGGCTGGTTAAGCCTTACCTGTTTTTTTTATTCTGGCACTGTCTAGATAGCACTTCTCTGTACAAGCATAATGTGAACCACATCTGTAATTTTAGATTTTCTAGTAGCCACATTAAAATGTCAAAAGAAACAGGTGAAATTAATTTTAATAATTTGAGAGGAGGCAGAGCAAAATAGCAGAATAGAAAGCTCCAGCAATTGTTCCCCTTTCAAGGACATTAAGTTAACAACTATCTACACAGATAAAACACTTTCATAAGAACTAAAAATCAGGCAAGCCCTCATCATATTGCTTTTAACTTCCCATCACCGAAAGAGGCATTGAAGAGATAGAAAAAACAGTCCTGAATCACCAACACCACCCCTCACCCACCCGTGACAGCAGCAGTGTGATGCAGAGAGCGTCTCTGGGTGCTGGGGGAGAACACAGCAATTGCGAGGCATTGAACTCAGTGCTGTTCTGTTAGAGCAGAAAGGAAAACCAGACCAAACTCAGCCAATGCCTGCCCACAGAGGGAGCTTTCAAACCAGCCCTAGCCAGAGGGGAATTGCAGATCCCAGTGGTGCCTACAAACCTCACCACCCAGGGCTACAGCATGCTGTATCACCAAGTAAACTTGAAAGGCAGTCTAGGCCATAAGGACTGCAACTATTAGGTGAGTCCTAGTGCTGAACTAGGTCCAGAGACAGTGGACTCTGGGGACACGTGACATGCTGAGACACCAGCTGAGGAAGCCAAGGGAATGCTGGCATCACCCTTCCTCTAAACCAGGCTGCATATCTCAAGGCTACAAAAGAAACCCCTTTCTTCTGCTTGAGGAGAGAAGAGGGAACAATGAGAAAGATTTTGTCTTACATCTAGGATATCAGCTCAGCCACAGCAGGATAGGGCACTGGACAAAGTAGCGAAGCCCCTGTTCCAGGCCCTAGCCAAGCGACAACATTTCTAGACATATCCTGGCCAGAACCCACTGCCTTGAAGGAAAAGACCCAGTGCTGGCAGCACTCATCACCTGATAACTGAAGAGCCCTTGGGTCCTGAATAACCAGCAGCAATACCCAGGTGCTACATCGAGGGCTACATCAGAGCTCAGGGTGCTCCTCTGAGACTTGATGGCTTCAGATAAAACTCAGCACATCACCAGCTTTGGTGGCTGTGGAGCAAAACTCCTTCTTGAGAAAAGCAGAGGGAAAAGTAAAGGGGAATTGGTCTTGCGCCTTAGGTACCAGCACAGTCACAGGTGAGTAGAGCACCAAGAGGGCTCTTGGGGTCCTCAATTCCAGGACTTGACCCTTGAATGATATTTCTGAACCTGTGCTGGGCCAGATGGGAGCTCACTGCTCTGAGGGGTAGGTCCTAGGCCAGGCAGCATTCATGACAAGCTGACTTAAGAGACCGTGTGCCTTAAGAGATGATGGCAGTAATCTGGTAGTATTCCTTGTGGTCTGGAGTCATGGTGGCTATGGGGTGAGGCTCCTCTGTCTTTGGAAAGGGGAAGAAAGAGTGGGAAGGACAGCATATTGTGGTTTTCATGCCAGTTCAGCTATAGTATAATAGAAAACTGGGTAGACTTCTAAGGTTTCTGACTCTTGTCCTTTACTCCTGGATGGTACTTCTGGACCCACCTTGCTACCCTGAAGGGAAGGACACAGGCCTGGCTGGCTTTGCCATCTGCCAATTGTAGAGCTCCAGGGTCTTAAGTGAACATAGGCAATATCCATGGAGTAGGCCTTGGTCAAGCCCCCGGGCTGTGCTGGCTTTAGGTCTGACCCAGCACAGTAATAATGGTGGTACCCACAGGGAGGCTTGTGTCACTCCACCCACAGCCTTAGGTGGCTCACAACAGAAAGACTCTGTATATTTTGGAAAAAGTAATGGAAGAGAACAACAGTCTCTTCTTGGTAATCAAGAGAATTTTGGCAGATCTTGTCCAAGACCATCAAAGCAGTATGTCAACGAGTCTGCAAGAACCACAGTGTTACTGGGTTTAAGGTGCCCCCTAAAGTAAATATAGCTTGGATCACAACACTCAAGTCCTTTCAAATATCTAAAACATCTTCCCAAGGAGGATGGCTACAAATTAGCCCAAATAGTAAAGACTACAATAAATACCTTACTCTTCAATACCTAGAAAAAGAAAATAAGAACATCTATTAACATCAACACTATCCAGGAAAACATGACTTCACCACATCAACTAAACAAGGGACCAGGGACAAATCCTGAAGAAACAAAGATATGTGACTGTTCAGACGAAGAATTAAAAATAGCTGTTTTGAGGAAACTCAAAAAAAATCAAGATAACACAGAGAAGGAACTTAGAATTCTATCAGATAAATTTAACGAAGAGTGTGAAATTATTAAAAACAATCAAGCAGAATTTCTGGAGCTGAAAGAAGAATGCCTGAGAGTCTTTTAAAAGCAGAATTGATGAAGCAGAAGAAAGAGTTTGAAGACAAGCTATCTGAAAATATACAGTCAGAGGAGACAAAAGAAAAAATAATTAAAAAACAATGAAGCATGGCTATGAGATGTAGAAAATTGTCTCAAAAAGGCAAATCTAAGAGGTATTGGCCTGAAAGAGAAAGTACAGAAAGCCATAGGGGTAGAAAGTTTATTCAAAGGAATAAAAACAGAGAACTTCCCAAACCTAGAGAAAGATATCAATATCCAAGTACAAAAAGGTTGTAGAACACCAAGTCCATTAAATCAAAGCAGATTACCACTAGGCATTTAGTAATCAAACTCCCAAAGGTAAAAGATAAAGGATTCTAAAAGCAGTAAGATAAAAGAAACAAATAACATACAATGGAGTGGCAACACATCTGTGAGCAGATTTTTTAGTACAAATCTTACAGGCAAGGAGAGAATGGCATGACATATTTAAAGTGCTAAAGGAAAAAAACCTTTAACCCTAGAATAGTATATCCAGTGAAAAATATCCTTCAAACATGAAGGAGAAATAAAGGAAGACAAACAAAAGCTGAGGGATTTATCAATACCAGACCTGTCCCATAAGAAATGCTAGAGGGAGCACTTCAGTAAAAAAGAAAAGGACATTAATTATCAATAAATAATCACCTATATGTATATAACTCACCGATAATAGTAAGTATACAGGAAAATACAGAATATTATCACACTGTAACTGTGGTATTGTAAACTAATTTTATCCTAAGTAGAAAGACTAAATGATGAACCAATCAAAAATAATAACTACAATAGCTTTTCAAGATATAGTCAGTACAATAAGATATAAATAGAAACAGCAAAAAGTTGAAAAGGGGGGGACAAAGTTAAGGTGTACAGTTTTTATTAGTTTCCCTTTTCCTTGTTTGTTTATGCAAATAATGTTACCT
Organism: Rhinopithecus bieti; assembly: GCF_001698545.2. Lineage (NCBI taxonomy): Eukaryota > Metazoa > Chordata > Mammalia > Primates > Cercopithecidae > Rhinopithecus > Rhinopithecus bieti. The sequence goes on from NW_016806571.1 coordinate 1,546,568, forward strand.
TGTAATCAAGTTACAATAATGGGTTATAACATAGTATTTGCAAGCTTCATGGTAATCTCAAACCAAGAAACATACAATGGATACACAAAAAATTAAAAGTAAGAAACTAAGTCATATCACCAGAGAAAATCACCTATACTCGGGGAAAACAGGAAGGAAAGAATGAAGAGAAGACCATAAAACAACTAGAAAACAAATAACAAAATGGCAGTAGTAAGTCCTTACTTATCAATAATAACACTGAATGTAAATGGACTAACCTCTCCAATCAGAAGACATAGATTGGCTGAATTAGTGAAAAAACAAGACCTATTGATTTGTTGCCTACAAAGAATACATTTCAGCTATAGACACACATAGACTGAACATGAAAGGATGAGAAAAGATATTTCATGCCAATGGAAACCAAAAAAAGGGCAGGAATGGCTATACTTATATCAGAAAAAATAGATTTCGAGACAAAAACTTCAAAAAGAGACAAAGAAGTTCACTATATAATGATAAAGAGGACAATTCAGCAAGACAGCAGGAGGATATAACAATTTTCAGTATATATGTACCCAACACTGGAGCACATAGCTATACAAAGGAAATATTTTTAGAGCTAAAGAGATAGATAGACCCTAATACAATAATAGCTAGAGACTTCAACATCCCATTGGACAGATCTTCCAGACAGCAAATCAACAGAACATCAGACTTAATCTGCACTATGGAACAAATGGATCTAACAGATATTTACAGAACATTTTATCCAAGAGCTGCAGAATATACATTCTTTTCTTAAGCATAAGGATCATTCTCAAGGACAGACTATATGCTATGTCACAAAACAAGTTCTAAAACAAGTTAAAAATTGAAATAATGTCAAGCATTACCACAATGCAATAAAACTAGAAATTAATAATAAGAGGAATTTTGGAAACTATACAAATATATAGAAATTAAACAATATGCTCCAAATGACCAGTGAGTCAATGAAGAAATTAAGAAAGAAATTGAAAAATGTCTTGAAATATAACATAATGGAAACACAACATACCAAAATCTGTGTGATCCACCAAAAGTAGTACTAAGAGGGAAGTTTATAGCTATTAGTGCCCACATCAAAAAAGAGGAAAACTTCAAATGAATGATCTAATCATGCATCTTAAAGAACCAGTAAAGCAAGAGCAAACCAAACCCAAAATTAGTAGAAGGAAAGAAATAATGAGGATCAGGCCATAAATAAATGAAATTAAAATAAAAATAAACATTACAAAAGACCAACGAACCCAAAAGTTGGTTTCTTGAAAAGTTATACAAAATTGACAAACCTTTAACCAGACTAAGAAAAAAAAGAGAGAAGATCTAAATAAACAAAATCAGAAATGAAAAAGGAGGCATTACAGTTGATACTGCAGAAATTTAAAGGTCCGTTAGCAGCTATCATGAGCAACTATATGTCAATAAATTAGAAAATCTGGAAGAAATGGATGAATTTCTGGATACATATAACCTATTAAGATTGAACCAGGAAGACATCCAAAGCCTGACCAGACTAATAACAATGATATCAAAGCTGTAATAAAAATCTCCCAATAAAGAAAAACCCGGGACCTAATTGCTTCACTGCTGAATTCTACCAAACGTTTAATGAATAACTTATACCAATTCTACCCAAACAATTCCAAAAAACAGAAGAGGAGGGAATACTTCCAAATTCATTCTATGAGGCCAGTATTACCCTGAAACCAAAACCAGACAAAGAAACATCAAAGAAAGAAAACTACAGGCCAATGTCTTTGATGACTATTGATGCAAAATCCTCAACAAAGTACTAGCAAGACAAATTCAGCAATACATTAAAAAGAGTATTCATCATAATCAAATGGGATTTATCCCTGGGATGCAAGGATGGTTCAACATATGCAAATAAATTAGTATGATACATCATATCAACAGAATGAAAGATAAAAAGCCATGTGATAATTTCAATTGATGCCAAAAAGCATTTAATGAAATTCAACATCTCCTCATGATTAAAAATCCTCAAAAAATTGAGGATAGAAAGAACATAATTCAACACAATAAAAGTCATATATGAGAGACCCACAGCTAATGTCATACTGAATGAGGAAAAACCAAAAGCCTCTCCATTAATATCCAGAACATGCCAAGGATGACCACTGTCATCACTGTTATTAACCATAGTACTAGAAGACTTAGCGAGAGCAATTAGACAAGAGAAAGATATAAAGGTCATCCAAATTGGAAAGGAAGATGTTAAATTATCCTTGTCTGCAGATGATATAATCTTATATTTGAAAAATCCTAAAGAGTCCACAAGAAAAGTGTTAGAACTGATAAACAACTTTAGTAAAGTTGCAGGATACAAAATCAACATGCAAAGATCAGTAGCATTTCTACATGCCCACAATGAACAATGTGAAAAAGAAATAAAAAACTAATCCCATTTACCATAGCCACACATAAAATTAAACACCTACAAATTAACTTAACCAAATAAGTGAAAGATCTCTATAATAAAATATATAAAACACTAATGAAATAAATTGATTAGGACACCAAAAAATGGAAAAATATTCCATGTTCATGGATTGTAAGAATCAATATTGTTAAAATGTCCATACTACCCAAAGCAATCTCCAGATTCAATGCAATCCCTATGAGAATACCAATGATATTCTTCACATAGAGCAAAACTACCTAAAATTTATATGCAAGCACAAAAGAGACCCAGAATAGCCAAAGCTATCCTAAGCAAAAAGAACAAAACTGAAGGAATTATATTACCTGACTTCAAATTATACTACAGAGCTATAATAACAAAAACAGCATGGTATCGGCATAAAATCAGACACATAGACCAATGGAACAGAATAGAGAACCTAGAAATAAATACATACACCTATACAGAACTCATTTTTGACAAAAGTGCCAAGAACATACACTGGGGAAAAGACAGTTTCATCAATAAATGGTGTTAGGAAAATTGGATATCCATATGCAAAAGAATTAAACTAGACTCCTATCTCTTGCCATATATAAAAATCAAATAAAATCAAAATGGATCAAAGACATAAATCTAAGATCTCACACTATGAAACTACTGCAAGAAAACATTGGGGAAAATCTCAAAGACATTGGTCTGGGAAAAGGTTTTTTGAGCAATAGCCCAAAAGCATAGGCAACCAAAGCAAATATGGACAAATGGGATCACATCAAGTTAAAAAAGCTTCTGCATAGCAAAGGGTACAATCAACAAAGTAAAGAGACAACCCACAGAATGGGAAAATATATTTGCAAACTACCCATCTGACAAGGGATTAATAACCAGAATATACAAGGAGCTCAAACAACTCTACAGGAAAAAAAAATCTAATAATTCTGTTTTAAAATGGGAAAAGATTTGAATAGACATTTTCAGAAAAGACATACAAATGTCCAACAGGCATATGAAAAGGTGTTCAACATCATTGATCATTAGAGAATGCAAATCAAAACTATAATGAGATAGCATCTCACCCCAGTTAAAATGGCTTATATACAAAAGACAGGCAATAACAAATACTGGTGAGGATATCAAGAAAAGGGAACCCCTGTACACTGTTGGTAGGAATTTAAGTTAGTACACCCTTAAGTTGTATGGAGAACAGTTTGGAGTTTCCTCAAAAAAACTAAAAATTGAGCTATCATATGATCCAGCAATCCCATTGCTGAGTATATACTCAAAAGAAAGGAAATCAGAATATTGAAAACACCTGCATTCCTATTTGTTGCAGCACTGCTTACAATAATTAAGATTTGGGAGTAATGTAAGTTTCCATCAACTAATGAATGGATAAAGAGAATGTGGAGTACTATTTAGTCATAGAAAAGAAGGAGATTCTGTTATTTGCAACAACATGGGCAGAACTGGAAATCATTATGTGAAGTGAGATAAGCCAGGCACAAAAAGATACTCATCACATGCTCTCACTTATTTGTGGGATCTAAAAACGAAAACAATTGAACTCGTTGACATAGAGAGTAGAAGAATTATTACCAGAAGCTGGGAAGGGTAGTTGGGGGCTGAGAGGAAGGTGGGAATAGTTAATGGGTACAACAAAATGGAAAGAATGAATAAGACCTACTATTTGATAGTACAGTAGAGTGACTATAGTCAATAATAACTTAATTGCACATGTTGAAATAACTTAAAGAGTGTAATTGGATTGTTTGTTACTCTAAGGATAAATGCTTGAGGGGATGGATATCCCATTGTCCATGATGTGCCTATTTCACATTGCGTGCCTGTACCAAAACATCTTAGGTATCCTATAAATATCCACATGTACTATGTATCCACAAAAATTAAAACAAAATAATTAATTTTAATAACTTGTCGGTTAGCCCTAGATATCCAAAATGCTGCTGTTTCAACAACCAGTATAAACATTAGTAATATAATATTTTACATCGTTTTTTATACTAAATCTTTGAAATTGCATGTGTATTTTATACTCAATAGATTTACTCATTCATACCAGCCACATTTCAAGTGCTGAATGGCACATGTGGCTAAGTGGCTACTGATTGGAAAGTGTAAGTATAGGGTCTGGACTAAGAACATGAGCAAGTCTTTTGCTTAAACAGATCTGCCAAATACATGAGGACCACTTACTGTACTGAGCACATAAATACTGCAACATTTCCAGTGACTCAACTACACCTGACCTCTCTGTCTGGCCATCCAAGCCTAAGTCCATATTTGTCCCAACATGACCTTGGTTCTCTAACTTTATGAAAGTTCTTTATTAATTTGCTCCTGCAACCTGTAGCCAATAATCACCTATTTCAAAAGTTTTGCATACTCTTCAAAAAGAAAATAATAAATCAGTTCTCTATATATCAGAGTGAAGCACATAGAACAGGTAAACACTCCACATCCTGTTTCTATCCGTGGTTTACCCTCTTAGAAGTTGTCTAACTCTCAGAAGTTGCCTGAATCCTGTTTACTACTTTAGAATAGCAATTTAGGTGATGCTTCTTTCTCTAGAACCTGCTGTGATTGCTTACCCTCCTATGCCACTTCTCAAATAACTGCCAAAACCTAAAAAGAGAACTCAGATGGCCTCCAGGCTTTAGAATTTCAGACAGGAAGAACAGTAGAAGTACTTCTCTTCAATCATTATTCTTTCTGCAGAAAATCAACAAAACTCAAGAGTAAACAAGGTTTTTGGGCTCCTTCTTTTCACACTTCTTGAGATGGTGATAATTTTATGTTTGCACAAGTGTATCTTAGTAGTTTGTCTGAAGGTATGTTTGCATTTTTGATATATCCTTTTCCATGGAGCTCAGAGATTAGCTGAATCTATTAATCACGTATGCACGTCATTGGTATTGTGGCAGTAGCATTTTTTCTGCCGGATTTAACATCGAATACAGAAGTGTACATATATAGAGTGCTGGTATATTTTCCAGCATTACTAGGAAATTATCTATTTTATATAAATGATGTTTCTGTATAGTTTAAGTGCCATTTGATTTCTGTTTCTTGGCACTACGCTATGTGATATAAAGAGTTTACAGACTTTACAGCAACCCTGCAAAGTATCCATCTCCATTTTACAAATAAGGAAATTGGGTCCAGAGTGGTGAAGCACATTTGGACTTGGAACTGCTACTTATGTATTGTGTTACCTTAGATTTTAGCCATTATACTGCATTGTCTATATGCAGAAACCCTCACTGTTCCACTACTTCTAGTATTCTCTCCTAAGAAGCTTAACTTTACAAACCATGTTAAGTCTCCTCTGCTATAAAGCCAGTGTCATATCTTACCAAAAAGCAAAAGGGTACAGGATTTGTGAGAGCTCTTTTTGTCCTTAGAAATCTGTTTAACCAATTTCAACCACTTCATGTGGATGGGATGGCTGGAAATACGGTCTATGGGCAAATGAGGCATTTCTTTATGACTTATTCAGAAGGAGAAATGGAACTAAAGCTCAGTGCTCTAATTCTTGAATGAGAAGTTAAGCCTTTCTAGTGATGGGAGTTGCTGAAGGTGAGTAAGTAGCTCAGCTCAGATAATTTAAATATTTCCTGGGTTATCATTATCCTCAAGAAATCATGTAGATATTTATCTATTGATCAATATGTATATAATATATACATATATGTATATATTTAAATACACACATATTCCTTTGAATGCAAATATGACACAAGCATTCTGTGATATTGTGAGTCCTTCCAGAAAACTCCAGCATCTTGGGTTAACCAGGCATTTATATTCTTGCCAGATTCCCCATTTAGCAAATAGTATAGCTTTGGGTCAGTGGTGAGGGCTATAGTTATAACTGGTAGTAGGTACAGAAAACTTAGATATTGTATCCAAGGAAAACAAACTACTTGTAAGTAAACAAAATTGTGATTTTGATTTCATTCCTACCATGAATTTTTTATGCATCTTGAGAAAATATTGTCATAAATAATCAGAGAAACCACAATAACTAAAACGAAGAAAACTGGTATTAGATTTAAGAGAATGCATTTACCTAATCAATCAAAAAGCATTAACTAAGCTCTCACAGTATACAAGATTTTACAGAAGGACTAATATTAAGAATTGGGAACATGGTCTTCATATATAATAAAGAGTTAAACATAGAAATAACTAAAATCAGGAAAATAAGAATTTAGCTGTTTTTTTCAAATTTTGTGTAACACCCAAGCTAGAATCACTATCATACCATACAGATAGGATCACCTTGTCCTCAATGATGGAGGTACCGCCCAGAGCCTTGGCATGGCAGAGAGGCTGAAGGAGGAGCCACAGTTCTGAGGGTCTCCAGCGACAAGCCCACAAACATTGAAGGATGGAATACCATGGCCTTCTCTGAAAATGCAGCTCATACGACATTGGCTTGGTATATATGGGCTCCTGATCTCTCACTGCCATTAAAATTTCCTGTGAACTATGTAAGACATTTTCAAAAATACAAATTTCACTCCACACACATACACACACAAACTTGAACCCTCATCAGTGATCTACTGATAAGACTACTTTCTTTTCTACAGCTCATCTCAGATACATTCCTTCCTGTACATTGTGTATTAAATATAGGCATATTTTATATTTCATTTTTGTATTTTGCCTCTGCTCATGCAAGAGATGTAATCTGTTTCCCTTTGACTTAAATTTTAGCTGGTCCTGTGATTTCCTTTGATCAATAAGATGCATCAGACGTGATAGTGTGTAATTTTCAAGGGTGGGCCTCTTTAATTTCTGCTTTCTCATAGATGGAATTCTACTCCTGGAACCAGCCACTATGCTATGCAGAGCCGAATCCATGTAGAAAGCTAGGAAGAGAAGATTCAAAGAGCCCTGGCTGACAGCCCAGCTGAGCTCTACCCTGCAGCCAGCACTGACGACCAGCTACATAATTGAGCCATCATAGACATTACAGCCTCATTGTGCCTTCAGAAGATGACAGCCCCAGTCAATACCACATAGAGCAGAAGAACTACCCAGCTGAGACCAGTCCTACACTGAATTGTGAAAGATGATAAATGGTCATTGTTCTCAGCTATTACATTTTGAGAGTCATTTGTTATACAGGGATAAATAACCAAATCACTCTCCATTTCTATTCAGCTTTTAGCTTCAACCTAAACACTCGGTATCCTGTTTTTAGAAATATACTCCCAAGCATTTGGCACATAATAAAGGCTCAGTGAATATTAAATGTTTGTGTATATATACAGTCCGCTTATATACACCACAAGAAAGTTGTTTTACAAAAACTAACTGGTAACTGCATGTTCTTAGTGCTTTTAGACCATCCCGGGGACATCATAATTCTTCCTTAACCCCTGCAATACCAATTTAGAGGAACAATGGAAGGACAGTGTTGCTGCAATGTTCTCATATGCTTCTGCTACTTCCATTTCTCACCAGTGTCTCATGATCCTCTCTAGGCTCCACACCAATATGTGCAGCTGAGTTTCTTGTGGGTTTTCAATTGTCAGTTCTAGGAAGGAATGTTTTCTTTCCTGAAACTAGATTGTCTCTATGACCTAAACTCCAGGATTCAAGAACAAAGGACTCTGACAGTGGAGGATGCCAAAGTCACTTGCCAAAATACTGCAGAGAGCATTAGTCATTTTAGAGACTTGTTCAATATGTAAAACATTCCAAAGATTATCATAGATTAGCATCTTTCATTCAATGCAATTTTTTCTTCTATTTTAATAAGTCTCGGATCTTCCTTATACATGTTAAACCACAGGCATCTCTCTTCATGTTTTCACCATCCCAGAAATACTAAAGACCCTTCCTAGGAAGTCTTTTGATGAATTGCTTAAACAATATGTCCCACATCTGGAGAGTTCCTTATAATATTCAAAGTACTTTATATATACCATCTCTTTTATATCAATTTCTTCATGAATAGAATTCTAGCTTTGGGGCTTTTAAGGTCTGCCTTCCATAGAGGCTAATTGTGTGAGGACTATTGATCTAGCAGATGTTTGTCTGCTTCTTTCAGATGTTTCTCCAGTCCATTGTCTTTGCTCTCAGGCATTTGTAAAGGCAGGAAATATACAGACATATTTTATTCTGGGACTTGTAGTAGCTAATCATTTTCAAAACAATCATTCTGAAAAAGCAATGGCATCATTGATGCTTTACAATTATGCAAATCTAAGAGAGGGGAAGTACTGCCATTACTTCCTTCTGCCGTAATGCCATAAAAGCACAAGATTTTAGAGTGCACTTGGATGTCAAGTAGGTCCACGTGAGTCAACTGATTAATCAGCATCAATAAACCCCATAGTCTCTTGCTCCAATTGTGTTACTGATAGTGAAAATTCCACCTTTGGTGCTGCTTCCATGTTTGAGAAATACCATCCTTACAAAATTAAGTCACTTCGAATTCAAGTGTCTCAGCTAATTGTGTAATGTGACTTTATTCACTCCTTGCCCCTAACATCACTCTCCTCTAAGCACGTCCATGAAGAATTTCTTTGCCACTCACACTTTTTTTTTTTTTGAGACAGAGTCTCGCTCTGTCGCCCAGGCTGGAGTGCAGTGGCCGGATCTCAGCTCACTGCAAGCTCCGCCTCCCGGGTTTACACCATTCTCCTGCCTCCCGAGTAGCTGGGACTACAGGCGCCCGCCACCTCACCCGGCTAGTTTTTTGTATTTTTTAGTAGAGACGAGGTTTCACTGTCACACATCTTTTTTAACCCATACCAGTTTCTGCTCTCACTCCCAAGGGGGTGATTGTGGTGAGAAGAAACTGAGAAGAAATGAAAGAAGAACTCACAAAGCACAGCCCTGGAGAGAAACCTCATCACATCACACTGCATTTGTTCCCAGATAAGGCTTTGACTTCAAATCCCAACTCTGACACTTGGTATACTATTTAAACCAACTGACTTCCCAATTTCCTTATTTATAAACTGGAATAATAATAGTACTTAATGCATGGAATTGTTATAATATGGCATGTATTGTTATACCAATGCATGGAATTGTTAATAATATGGCATTGTGGCTTAGCACATAGGTGTTCAACAAATTGTTATTAATCTAACATTGCCCAATTAATACATAAGAGGGTGGGCATGTGCCGATCCTCTCTGCCAGACACTGACAAAAAAGAACAGGATACAGTTTTGCAATGCAGGTGACATGAAGTCTACTTGGGAGGTGTTGAATGGTTTATGTGTTCACTTGACTGGGCTAAGAGATGCCCAAAACAACTGGTAAAATATTATTTCTGGATGTTTCTGTGAGGGTGTTTCCAGAAGAGATTTGCATTGGAATCAACAGACTAAGTATAGAAGAACTGTCTTTATCAATGTGGGTGGGCATCATTCAATCAACTGAGGGCAATGATAGAACAAAAGGGCAGGGGAGGGTGACTTCCTTCTGCCTGTTTGAAGTGGGGCATCTATCTTCTCCTGCCCTCAGACATCAGTGCTCCTCTTTCTCAGGCCTTGAGACTGACTGAGAATTACACCACCAGTTTTTCTGGTTTTTCCAGGTTGCAGATGGTAGATCATGGGACTTCTTAGCCTCCATAATTGCATGAGAAAATTCTCACAGTAAATATTCACATTAAATATCTTAGGAATTAAACAAGAATACAAGGGAAGCTTACAGCGAGTGGGAAAGTGGTCAGGGAAGTCTTCTTAGAGGTGTCAGACTTCAAATGAAGAACAAATTTTTCATACGTGGAGGGATAGAGGAGTGGAATCTATGAAAGCAGAATTTGGAGAGCATCGCTACACATAAAAGATCACATTTTGAACAAAGATTTGGATGTGCTTGGAAGAAGGTGTACTGACCAGCCTCTGATATTCCACCCATCCATAAAGTAAGACTCTAGAGCTCCAGTGGATCACTGTACTCTCTTACAACTTCAAAGTCCAAACAGGTATAAGTTAACCCTAGCAGCCAATGACACAGTACAAAAGGAAGTGTTAGGAAAGCATGCCATGACGAAGATACAGGTAAACACTGAGATGCATAATAGGGGACACCCTTACCTGAGTGTGGGCACTTCCACCATCCGATGGGGTCTTGGACAAGAATGAGAAGAACTATCTTACAGATGTTCATGAACAAGTATTATAACTATACATCCTTACACCCAACCGTGCATCCTGATTTTGTTAATTTCTGCTCATTTCATCATTCCTGATATACTTGGTGAGTGCTTTTGCATTGAATTCATGAAATCATAAGTTTGACAAATATACCAACCAGAATTATTATTAGAAATAAGTTCTTTTTGTGTTCAGAGGCCAAACCAGTTTGGGAACAGGATGACTGTTATCTTTCCATTTCAAGAAGATTCCAAAGGCCAGCATTCCTAATACTGTGCATAGCTACATACCATGCCTTATTTCATCTAAAGCACAGCAATAATTTAGCAGTCATTAAGCAATGATTATATGCTTAATGCTTATAAATTCTAGAATTTTAGAATTAAAAAGAAACCTAGAAATTACCTGACCTTATCTCAAATTGGGCTGTACCATCAGGTTCCTCCATTTTAAATGATGTCTTACAAAGGAAGACAATCTTAGCCAAAGTATTAAGCATATACTACAACAATAGAAAACAAAATATTTTAGGGCTAGGGAGAAAAGAGCCATTTTTGATCATGGAACAATGTATTTAAATTTATTTGTAAGTCATTTTGGCTGGATGGTGTTTATCATGAGACTATGGATGAAGATAGATTGGGTGTTGCAGGAAAGCAAGGGCTTCTTGCAACCAACAGACTCAAGACACATTTTCCTCAATACTATTTTGGACTTTATTCCCCCCATAGGCTTTCAAATTTCAATCACTACCCCACTGAGTCTGGGGAGAAATTGATAAAGAAAATAATATAGCAGACAATCACAAGTGAATTGAATTTGAGCACAATTGAGATGAACTGCAGTGTTTAAAAATAGAACCATTTCAGAAATGGGCTTAAGGGAGAGCTTTTTTCCTCTTATGTGTTGCTTAAATGTTTGAGACTAGAAAGAAGAGAAGGAATTAGAAGGGTAGGCAGATGGGGGGCAGGCTGGGGAGAGGTTATGAACTAACTTGGCTAAATGTTTATTTCATTCTTCTCAGCTTTTTCATTTTGGGGACATTTCTTCCAACTACCTGAGCTGCATTAGAAGGGGAAATTGCTAAAATAAAATGATGTCACCTATAATCAAAGGTGAATTGGATTTTTCCACATGGGCTGTGGTGCGTAAAAGCCTTTTCTTCTTAAGACATACACACACACACACACACACACACACACACACATTACTGAAGTCTTGTGCAGGGAGAAACAGAATCACGAATTCATAGAAAAAGAAACCTAGAAATTACCTAACCTATTTCCCAAATAGGGCTGTACCATCAGGTTCCTCAAGAGAACTTAAGAAATATTATTTCCTGATCCTACTCAAGGCTGAATCAGACTCCCTGAGGCTGAGATTCCAGCATGGGTAGTTTAAAAGCTCTCCAAAAACTTTTCAAGAAGCCAGACTAATGTCTAAAGCTACTGATTTAATGCACCTCTCATGATTTATAGAAAAGGAAACCAAATCTCAGAAAGGAGAATTCATGTGGATGTTAAGAAACAAAGCAAAAAACTGAATCCAGTCTTCCTGGATTCTGGTACATTGGACTTTCTACTACTTCAAAAAGAAAGTGATAAAGGATTGTAGATGTCCCCAGAATAATTTAGTCTAAAAGAATCTCCTTAGGAAAGCGTGGATGTCTCAGCTGACAAGATGTGCAATTCCCCATCATAGCAGTACCAGAGACTAGATAAGAAGTGCCTGACCTGAACTGTGGAAACCAGTGCTGCCTTAGTTAGAATCTGTAGCACCATGGCTCAGCTTTGGTCTTTTGGAATGTAGGCTCATCAGTTAATGATCATTTCTTCACTTACTGGACAATACAATTTACAGGCTTCAGTCCTGAAATAAGCTCAGGCCAGACAATATGAAGGTACAGGTGCGAGGCCTTACCCACAAGACAGTGCTAGGCTCATTGCTGTAAATATTTAGAGAACAAGCCAAATCAACATTTTCTGCAAATAGCTCTTCCTAATTTAGGAAGCTGATTGTGCCAATAATGTATTCTCAGAATTTGTAGTGACTTCAAAAATTATTTAAGCTTTTACCGAGGCAGGAAACTGGACCACAACATCCATGTGACATGGTGGGCTGGACTCCACTTGGGCATGTTTAGTGAGGGGTAGTTCACTCTGTTGTAGACAAACTATTTTGTTGTTTCATCTCTTGTTTGCCAGAAAACATTTCACCTCTTAATAAAATTTTCTTCTGTGCAATTTCCAAACTTTTATGCTCCCTCCAGAGGTGTTTATTTTCTTAAAATAAATCTGTTTCTAGGCCATGTGCGGTGGCTCAAGCCTGTAATCCCAGCACTTTGGGAGGCCGAGACGGGTGGATCACGAGGTCAGGAGATCGAGACCGTCCTGGCTAATCCAGTGAAACCCCGTCTCTACTAAAAAATACAAAAAACTAGCCAGGCGAGGTGGCGGGCGCCTGTAGTCCCAGCTACTTGGGAGGCTGAGGCAGGAGAATGGCGTAAACCCGGGAGGCGGAGCTTGCAGTGAGCTGAGATCCGGCCACTGCACTCCAGCCTGGGCGACAGAGCGAGACTCTGTCTCAAAAAAAAAAAAAAATCTGTTTCTAGTACCAAGTAGCAGCTCCTAAAATATTTGCAGAAAGCTATTAAGTGACCCTCTTCCATTCCCCTGCCTCAAATAAACAGAGGTACTTCTGCGGACTTTTGCTATGGCCCCAGCATGTTAGTCTGCTGTTTATATTACCAATGTAGTCATTCAATGCATAATCATGTCTCAGTCAACCAAAGACCACATATAGTGTGGTATTCTCATTAGATTTTAACACTGTATTTTTGCCATACCTTTTCTGTATTTAGCTGTGTTCAGATGCACAAATACACCATTATGTCCCAATTCCTACAGCATTTAGTACAGTCACATGCTGTCCAGGTTTGTAGCCTAGGAGCAATAGGCTACACCACATAGCCTAGGTGTACAGTAGGCTCTACTATCTAGGTTTGTGTATGTATACTTGATGATGATCCCCCAACGATGAAATTGCCCAATGACGCATTTCTCAGAACTTATCCCCATAGTTATGCAACATGTGGGTTTATAGTACTCATCATATCACAACTGATGGTATAGGACCTCCCTCACTCCTAGACTCTGGTCTCCTTGAGAGCAGATGCTGTGATATAGTTGTTCATCCCTGCATCTCTATTCCCCAGCATACTGTGTGACATACACCAAGTATTTAAATGTCTTGGTAATTGAATCAAACCTCATCCTACTTTCAAGCTACTTCTTTGGTATAAATACCTGAAATTCCTTGAAATTCTAGGCTCTTTGACATAAGTTCGGTTTTGTTCATTACTATACTGTAACACCTATCACAGAGTACTCCCATTAATGGGAATTAATCTGACAATGTTTTTCAGCTGCTTCACAAATCTTATTAGTGTCTTCTTCTGGACACATGCCTCTTTAAAGGTTCTTTTAAAAAATCACTACTACCCCAAATGAGGTCTTGAGACACAGTGGAATTGTTGCTTTCCTTGAGTTTGACATTGTGCAGCCTCAATTTATATTTGAGTTTTTAAATAGTCACCCTGTGGCTTTGGTTCAGACTAACCTTACAGTTTCTGAAATCTGAAAGTCCTTTTCTCAGAAATATTTGTGATGATATTTTCCAAATCTTGAAAAACAATGACCAATTTTAACTAAAATACAGACCTAAATACTTAATATAGCATAATGACTAACATCTCAGGTTCAAACCCTGGTTCTGCTACCTATTAATTATGTGACTCTGGGCAAGTCACACCTCTTTTCTGAACATCAGCTTCCTTATTGACAGATTAGGCATAATTATAGAACCTTCATAGGTATTTTTCCACATAGTAAATGAGATAGTGCATTAACCTACTTTCTTCTATGTCTAGCACATAGTAAACACTAAATATATGTAATTTTTACATGTTTCAGCCTATTATTCTAGTTTGGAAAATTATCTGAGCCCTATCTGTCAAATGGCTTATTAAATTGACCTCCTAAATTTGAACCAAATAAAAATGTAATGAGTCTGCCTCTAGTGTTTTCAGTCATGGGATTGATTGAAGAGTGAGAGAAAAGATAGGGGCTCTTATCCAAGTTATCTTAGACATATTGATTCACAATTTTTGATGAATTTGCCCAATCACTTACATAAATGAATCTGCAACATATACCATAAGCCTTCATTCTCTTCCTCCCTACAAATTTATTTTCACTGGGTCACCTAATGTGCTAGCAAGCCATTGTGCAGGGATATAGGCTTGTTCTGCTACCAAGCATATATCCTGTATCTCGTGTTGATGCAGAAAGGCAAAACTAGTTGTCTTCAGATTGATATAGGGAATATTTAAAAATTTAGATCAAGGGAGCCAGAGAGTACTCTGCTACTCTCAGGCAAGCCTCTGGACAGGTCATGGTTTACCATGGTAAATTTTGCAATTTGGACGTAAGCTTATATATGCTAGAGGCAGAGCCACCATGTTTCACTGTAATTCCAGAATGTCTTGTACCAGTTTCTAAATAATTTGAGCATGAATCCTGACTTCCCAAGAATATTATGAGTAACATGAGGGCAAACACTGTATATCCCATTAACATCACCCTCAATCTACCCCTTCCAAGAAAATAAGGTGGTAATAAGAGACCATCCTCAGGGGTGTGTGAGATCCAAGCAGAAATTGGCCCCTGGAGCTTAGTTTTCCTTCCCACCTTGCCTTTAGGTCCATTGGCCCAGAATGTAAATGAGAGACCCAAAAGATGGAAACCTTGCACATGCTGTGAAAATCTGAAATATTGTCTTATAGTCACATTCTAAAGCTTCCTGACAGATGACGCATTACTGCGAACACCGTACAATGAACAACACACACACAACTTATCAGCATTATTGGAATCCTCTTTAGAAAACAAACAACAAAACTGCTCACAACTTTCAGATCCTGCCTTATAATTCTCTTTTCAAAGCCTTCCACATAGCTATGTCTACTGTCCAACTCATTCCTGGAAAACTCAGTTAGGAAATGCTTATTAAATATTTATGTCCTGCCTACTCAAGTTGCTCAACCCTGCCTTCAACAAGTTCACTGCTGCCCAGGAAAGAAGGGAACCACCTGAAAGGGTGTTCAGGCATCCAAGGACTAAAGGCTGAATTGTATGTTCTTATACCAAGCATCCAAGAAGTGAAGGCTGAATTGAATGTTACAGACCACAAGTGCTATAGGAATTCAGAGGAGAAACAGCACAGTACCAGAGGAGTGACTGGGGAAGCCTTCCTAGAAGGGGTGACCTCTCAACTCATTGTAAAATGGTGAACAGGATTGTGTACAGGCAAGTGAACATTTCCAATATTTTTCAATCATTAAACTGCACAGCTGCCTACATACATCCTGTTGCTTCTATTTACTGAGAAAAAAAAAAAAAAAAACTTAATTCAAAGCTAAAAGTTAATCGTGGGCCCCAGGCCTGTGCCTGTAGAAAGCTGCCTCTGCTTTCCCTGGGGTTTCCCAGGGGGCATAGGCTGGCAGAGGTCAGCAGGGAAACATGGTGAACATTAATTAATTTTGTGTTCCAGTTTTACAACAAGATTATTTCCTAAAGTGCAGGCAAGATTTTATATGCTGTGGAAGCATTTCTGGAGACAGAATTATATTTCTTGCTTGTGTTGAAATTTTATTATAATTTTGAAATCCATTTATATCAAAGAAAAGAAAAATTAACATTATTTAAGCACAGGGATAAAGTTACCCTTCAGGTGATAAAGCCAGAGATTCTTGGCTTTAAAAAACAGGCAGAAAGAATAATTTAGAAACAATGAAACTAGTTGGCTTTAAACACTTACTGAATTTCCTTAAAATTTTTTCAAATAACTATTTCTTCTAGATACTTCATAGGATAAAAACATAAAGAATTAACTAACATTGCAGCAGTGACTATGACCAGGATGGCCAGGAGATATGAGCTGGGGCCAGACTCACTAGCAATTTTTCCGCTGACAAACATTCATTGAAAGCCTGCTATGTGCCAGGTACTGCGAAGGACATCACGATTCCCTAGAGCTGAGACACTGAAGTGAGGCAGAAAGTGCTAGGCACAAGTTGAGATTTTTGAGAGCTTTGTGTTTAGGAGTCAGTCCTCAGCAAGAAGAGGGGCCCATGATGAAAGAAGCTAATCAGAGACCATGAGAAATGTCAAAAAGTCTGCATAGTAGATGTTCCCAATTCACCTAAATGACCAAAGGAGAAGAAAGGAAACTATTGGAACTTCAAACCATTGCTTTACTGGAATCATTGTAACACTTCAAGGTCAGGGCATTTCCAGCTACTGGCTGTGCTAGATACACCACATGACAATGATGTTTTTTTTTCTCATCATGCTGTGACCTTTCAATGTTTTCCATTAAGAAATGATTGGTTCATCAACTTCAGCAAAGTCTCAGGATACAAAATCAATGTGCAAAAGTCACAAGCATTCCTATACACCAATAATAGACAAGCAGAGAGCCAAATCATGAGTGAACTCCCATTCACAATTGCTACAAAGAAAATAAAATACCTAGGAAAACAACTTACAAGGGATGTGAAGGACCTCTTCAAGGAGAACTACAAACCACTGCTCAAGGAAATAAGAGAGGACACAAACAAATGGAAAAAAAAAAAATCCATGCTCATGAATAGAAAGAATCAATATAGTGAAAATGGCCATACTGCCCAAGGCAATTTATAGATTCAATGCTATTCCCACCAAGCTACCATTGACTTTCTTCACAGAACTGAAAAAAACTACTTTAATTTTCATATGGAACCAAAAAAGAGCCTGAATAGCCAAGACAATCCTAAGCAAAAAGAACAAAGCTGGAGATATCATGCTACCTGACTTCAAACTATACAACAAGTTTACAGTAACAAAAACAGCATGGTACTTGTACCAAAACAGACACATAGACCAGGGAACAGAATAGAGGCCTCAGGAATAACACCACACGTCTAAAATCATCTGATCTTCAACAAACCTGACAAAAACAAGCAATGGGGAAAGGAGTCCCTATTTAATAAATGGCGCTGGGAAAACTGGCTGATCATATACAGAAAACAAAAACTGAACCCCTTCCTTATGCCTTATACAAAAATTAACTCAAGATGAACTAAAGATTTAAACATAAAACCTGAAAGCATAAAAACTCTAGAAGAAAACCTAGGCAATACCATTCAGGGCATAGACATGGGCAAAGACTTCATAGCTAAAACACCAAAAGCAATTGCAACAGAAGCCAAAACTGACAAAAGGGATCTAATTAAACTAAAGAGCTTCTGCACAGGAAAGAAAAAAACTATCATCAGAGTGAACAGGCAACCTAAAGAATGAGAGAAAATTTTTGCAATCTATCCATCTGACAAAGGTCTAACATCCAGAATCTACAAGGAACTTAAGTAAATTTACATTTACAAGAAAAAAAACATCACAAAGCGGACAAAGGATATGAACAGATACTTCTCAAAAGAAGACATTTATGTAGCCAACAAACATGAAAAAATGCTTATCATCACTGGTCATTAGAGAAATGCAAATGAAAACCACAATGAGATACCATCTCAAGCCAGTTAGAATGGTGATAATTAAAAAGTCTGGAAACAACAGATGCTGGGAAGGATGCAGAGAAATAGGAACACTTTTACACTCTTGGTGGGAGTGTAAATTAGTTCAACCATTGTGGAAGACAGTGTGGCAATTCCTCAAGGATCTAGAACCAGAAATACCATTTGACCCAGCAATCCCATTACTGGGTATATACACAAAGGATTATAAATTATTCTTCTAAAAAGACACATGCACATGTATGTTTATTGCAGCAGTACTTACAATAGCAAAGACTTGGAACCAACCCAAATGCCCATCAATTATAGACTGGATAAAGAAAATGTTGCACATATACACCATGAAATACTATGCAGCCATAAGAATGTCCTTTGCGAGGACATGGATGAAGCTGGAAACCATCATCCTCAGCCAACTATCACAGGAACAGAAAACCAAACACACCGCATGTTCTCACTCATAGATGGGAGTTGAACAATGAGAACACATGGACACAGGGAGGGGAACATCACATACTGGGGCCTGTTGGGGGTTGCGGGGCAAGGGGAGGGAGAGCACTAGGACAAATACCTAATGTAAGCAGGGCTTAAAGCCTAGATGATGGGTTGATAGATGCAGCAAACCACCATGGCACATGTATACCTATGTAACAAATCTGCACGTTCAGCACTTGTATCCCAGAACTTAAATAAAATAAAAAATTAAGGAATAAAGGAACGATTGGTTCATAAAATACATAGATATAGTTATAGGCATATACATATCTGTTTGTGCATATTTGTATACATATGTATGTGTGTATATTTGTGTGTGTGTGTCTATTAGTCCATTCTCATTCTGCTAATAAAGACAAACCCAAGACTGGGGAAGGAAAGAGTTTTAATCGATTCACAGTTCAGCATAGCTGGGGATGCCTCAGGAAACTTTTAATCATGGTGGAAGGGAAAACAAACACATCCTTCTTCACATGGCAGCAGGAGAGAGAAATGCCAAGCAAAAGGGGGAAAAGCCCCTTATAAAACCATCAGATCCTATGAGAACTCATTATCACGAGAACAGCATGGGGGTAACCACCCCCATAATTCGATTACCTCCCATTGGGTCCCTCCCATGGCACATGAGGATTATGGGAACTACAAGTCAAGATGAGATTTGGGTGGGGACACAGTCAAATGATATCTGTGTGTTTGTGTGTGTGTGTGTGTGTATTCATATACTTATCTATGTATAGATATATACTTTATCTATCTATCTAGTGGGTTAACAAATATTTGCATTTATTTTTAATAGTCATAGTACAGAGCCACAAAGGTTATTTAAATAGATAACAGGGAGGTCTGAAAAGTATTGAAAATAAATTTCATTTTCTCTTTTTTCAGTTATAACTATTTATAATTATAATACATAAAATTAGTTTTATATTATATTATCTATAATTATCTATAGCTTAGAAAATGAAAGCTATATTGGATAGTCATTTTCCTCCTAAGACTGTCACCAAGGTTTAAACAATTTCAGCAAAGTTAACGAAAGCAAAACAAAGGGCTACAGTTCTACCCCAAAAACGTTGTTTCTGAGGGGTGGGAGCATGGATGGGGAAAAGGGGAGCTGGGGCAGGGTACAAAGCACAGGGATTAAAATCCATGTGAGAGTGTCTGCTTGTTGTGGCTCAAGATTTTCATCACACTGGAATGGGCCAAGAAAACTGTAGAGAAGCTGACTAAGCACATTTCCATAGAACTGAGGCTGGCTCTGAGAGGTCCCCAACACAAGTCCCAGTTCATAGCAACGTCCAGGTATTGTTCTGGTGCTCACATTTCAGGTGTGGCACTGGAGCCAGCAACTGTGATGGTGTCACTGAGTCTTCCTCAACTGCTTGTTAGTAAAGGCTGTGTTCCTGTTGCCTGCCAGGCATTGTAGCACAGATGACAACTGTACATATGGCTTGCCTGAGGAGCAGGGAGAGGTCCCTAAGCTCCTGTGTTTGGGAAAACATAAAGCATATCCTCCATTTTTCTTGATGACCAATGGGCGGGAGGCCCGGGATTCCAATCTCACTAGTCTCTTTCTTCTTTAACAAGTGCAAAGAAAATCGAAAACAATGAAATTAAATGCTGTTGATTTCCCTCAGAATGGTACAAGAGTAGCAATTGTTAATTTTTTAAAAAGGCAAAGAAATCTAACTCCATTATCTAATTTTCTGATTGGAGATAATAATTTTCTTTTTTTCCTGACATTGTTTGGATAACAATTGCTCTAATTTAGTATTACTTCACCCAAAACAAGTGAAAGGTAAAACAGAAAATCCAAAATCAAGATGTAAATGCTGGAGAAATTCTGAGATGAAACATTTGTTGGGAAAAGATATTTGCTAGTGAATTCATAAGCTCTAACTCGGAGCAAGCCTCCCTGATGAGGATGTCCTGGTAATAGTGGCCCCTCCACTACTGTCACATGTGATGAACAATTGTATTCACTGAGGAGGTTCTCCTCCCTGTTTAAGGAATGGCCACTGACTTTTCAATAGATTCATGAAAATCTTGACTCTCATGAGACCATCAGATGCTGCAAAGTTCAAACACATATTTTAGCCTGGAGAATAATCAAAAAGACTTAAATTTGGACTCTGATCCTAGAAGAAAATAAATAGCAAAGGCAGAGAGATCCTCTGTCTCTTGACCCACCCATGTCACTAGATGTGTAGTAAGGTGGCAGAGGATGCTGTGATATGGGGAGAAATGATGTGGAGTAACATAGCGTAGTGTAGTGCAAGCCTAGTCAAAACTATATGGAACCATATCTACATTATCCCAAACACACATTATTGAAATATGCATTGTTTATGAAGATTCATCTTTATGACTCTTTAACTCACTCATTTGACTTGTATTAATATGCATAATTATTGTTCACATCATTCAATAAACTTTCAGTATGGACTAAAACTAACACGTTCACATAGATTCCATTCCAATGTCTGTACCTTTGCTGTGATCAAAAAACAATTGACTGCTACTATCTGCTCCAGACTCCAAGACAGATGCTAAATCAACCCATTAGTAATGGTTTCTTGCTTGAGCATATCTGAAGTCCTAGGAAAACCCAGGAAATTAGTTGCCATCTGATGTGGTGTTACCATGTAGCCCTTGCAGAAGGCAGATGAGAGGAGCTCAAGAGCCTGGCCCTATCTTGGTGTTCATCATGATTAACAAGGCTGCAGCCTTAGTGTCTCCTCAAGAGAACAGCTCAGGGCTCTGCGACCACAGGAGGTCAATAAATATTTGCTGACTAACAGATAAAAGGAACACAAAAAACAAAAACAGTGACAAAGAGAGGGTCTCCCTTGAACTTAACAGTGTAGAAAAGAAGAAACAGAAACATACAACCTGTGTCAGCAGTGTGGAGACCACTTTATTACCAGGGCATCCTCTTCAGGGTGGCTTACTCTGAACTAGAGCTGATGAATTCACTAGTCAACATTTTTTCCCAACAAATGCCTCATCTCAGAATTTCTCTACGGTTTATATTTTGATTCTGTATTCTGTTTTACCTTTGGCTTGTTTTGAGTGATGAAGTAATATTAAATTAGAGTAATTATAGCAAAATATTGCTTCTATGAAGGGAGAAAACTCAAGACAATATTATATTTGCTTCCTTGACAAGTGACAGTGTAGACATCCATAGAAATTCCCACCCATCCCCACATCCTGACATCATGCTGCACATCAATGTAGTTGGTCCATTAGATATTGCATCCATTAGATAATACTATCAATAGTGATTCATCCATAAGACCTCTATGATATTATCATGATATATTCTTGCTTTCTGAATAGCAAGATATGGATAATAAAACAGAATTGGGACCAAAGCTAGAACAATTTTCAACAGAAAACCTATAATAGACTCATAGAATATTTTCTAGATTTTTGGTTAGGATAGTGCTGCTACTTATAGGCTCTATCTATGTGGTCAAGAGAACAGAAAAGACAATACAACCTACTCCACCATGCCCTGTCATTTCACCTAAAATAGGATGTGAGATGCCTCTTCTCATAGAATTCACACAACTGTAATTTTCAGATCCATTAAGGTGGTAGGCAAGCCCTCTCATATACTAGAGTAACATATCTCATTCTGGACACTAGGATGGAAAAAATTAATGACAGCCTGTCTTAAGGTGTTGGACTAAAATAGTTAAGGGTCTACCAATGTGTCATATAAGGTACAATTGAAAACTGAGTGGACATTTAACTGGAGGAATAATACTGACAGTTAACAAAAATTGTATTAAAGTATTTGAAAGTAACTTGCTAGAGGAGGAAATAGGCATATTGGATAGCTCTAAAGAGTCAAAAAAGTCCAACTGGTAGACATCATAGGACGTAAATTCTTAGCTCCATAAAAGGGACCATTTTGACCATTGTGGGGAAGTTGTCAACGTTCACCCCATCAGAGCAGTGCTCAAGTAAACAATGGGCACCCCCCTAAGAAGGATGTGGTGTTAGATGAAATGAACTTAAAGGTTTTTTTCAGTGCAGCAGTTGCTGCTGTGAAATTCCAACAGTTCCCCTACTTCTCACCAAAGGCCACCACAAAGGGCAGGTCTTCTTACACAACTTTTCATCTCTAGTTCATTTTCTTTTCATTTTCCAAAACTGCCACCCTCATCACAGGGTGCATTAGCACACTGTCTTCGCATGCTTTCCTGCTCCCTTGAGGAATGTGTTCCAGTTTGGGTAATTACATTCTGCCAGCCTACATTATCTCTGCAGTTTACATTGAGTAAGGCATTTTTCTTTAATATCCATCCTAAATTGTTGCATAGTGTTTCCGTGTACCAGTAAATATTACATACATGCCAAGGTAATAGTCAGATGCTTGGAAACAGCCCGCCCTATTTATAGGAGAGCAAGGAAGTATTAAAACTAATTAAAATTTACTTTGATTATTCATGTTCCTTCTCATGTCTGGCCCTTGATGCTGGCAGTTAAGGGAAATTGGCTTCATATAACCTGCTCTTATTTTCCTGTGTTTTGTGATTTTTTTTTCAGATCCCATACCTTTCCCATTCCTACTTCACTCAAAGGGCACTGCAAAATAGGTTTGTGTGTACAGGAGTGATAGGTCAATTTTGTGAAGGTGGAGCGAAGAGGCTGAGGTTTGGCCTGGACCTCTTTATCACGAAGATAATTTTTAAATACAGCTCTGTAACATGTCATAGTCATAGTTGCTTGAGTCAGAGGCTATGTTCTTTTTAGTATTTTTTTTTCAGTTGTCTCACTTCTTATTAAGAGTATTTATTCTAGTTACTTTCATTGCTGACCTTGAAAGTTTATCGCAAATATTATTTCTCTTGTTTGCTCGCTCTTATTCTCTCTTGCTTTTATACTCTGTTTCTCTCTCTGGGCTCTGACCTCATTTCTTTAATGGCCTCAGTATCTCACAGTAGCATTTTTTCCATCTACACATCGTTTTTTTCCATCCATATTTTTCATTAGACACTGGGGTGCACAGATGCTTGTTTGGAGATTATCAGCATCGACGGACAGAGTCCGCACATGCTGGCACTTAGGGAGGTGTGCCACAGTTCATCACTTCTTGGCTCTCAGGTCCTACAGATCAGGGGCTGAGTCTTCTTATCCTTGTCTCCCAAGGCTTAACACAGGTCTAAACTAAATGAGTGTCCAGGAAATGCTTTTTAAACTGAAGTGAATTCAAGAAGTGGATTGGATTAGTGAAATTCTGAACGTTAATATCCCAAACCTTTTTTAGAAATTTATTTGTCCAAGGTCCAGGATCTCTTTTCCCTCATTTCTAAGCCCACCTTTCCTTTCCTCCTTCAAGATGGACCTTTATTTCTCTACCTCTCTCTTCTTCAAATATGCCTATTTCCAAAGCAGAGAAGCCTCCCTCATAGGAGTATTCTTTAACGTCCCTTTTAGATTTGGGTCATTTTCCTCTGCTAGATCAAAAGGCTCATTTATTTTTTTCATAGATTCATCCTTTCATTTGGCAAATACTTATGGAAATACACTATGTGCCAGAACGGCACTGCTTTCAGGGACACGGGGATGCACTCATGAAACATGCGGTCCAGAAAAGACAAATATTAAGCAGATATTTATACAAATAGATATTTAATTTCAGTTCTGCAGAGGAGAAAAGTCAGATTGGAATAGAGTGTAATAAAGACAACAAAATCCCATGGTTATTACTTGAGGCTAAAGACAGCTAAAAGCAATCTTGGCTGTTGGGCTGAGAAATGATACTTCAAACCCTTCCTGTCCTCAGGAGTCCTCTCACTTCATAGACTGGGGAGCAGGAGAGAGGAAGGAGTCATGGAGTAGAAATTAGGAGACCTCAGTTCTTGCTTAACCTTGCCACAGATTCCATGCTGATGTTGGGAAAGCCCCTTTCTCTCTGGGCCTCAGATTCTCTACAAGTGGAGGGAATAGGATGGCATAATGTTGGCTGTGGTCCTTCAGGCTCTGACGTTCCATGCTTCTTAGGGCAGATGCCTTCACTTACAGTGAACAGCAGGCATGTTTGACTGTGCTCCTATTTAGGCCTAAAGTCGCTAATTAGGCAAAGAACACTACATACATTTTACTTAATCTGAACTTTAGATAATTTTTGCTTTAGAGTTTACTGTTTCCTCCATGCAATTTCCTTATCTATTCTAAAACTGATACACAAATGGTTGCAAGAATTTGGGGGCTTACGTTGGCTGTTTTGCAATTCAGACAAGTGATTAGAATATTCCCAGCACATACACTTAATCAAAACAAGCCCAATTAAGCTCACTACTCCAGATTCCACCTCATTAGCTTTCTGTTCCTAAAATATAACAGATGTCATTGCTGCAGGCCCGGAGGTACAGACACATTTTTCAGCTAAGCACTTACAATGCAACCTAAGTTAGAGGAAGATTTAATTATTACTTTCATTGTCGTGGCTTCCTGTGGAAGCTCATTTTTCACTTAATAGCAATCTCTTTCTACCTAGTTGCCCACTGCCACCAAAATAATGTGTCTTTCTCCTAAAGCAGTAAGTTCATAAAATGTAGCATTCCTACCCTCTCCTTTTTTGCCTGGTACATTGATTCTGGTTGCTCCTGAACTTATCCAACCCTGCAGTTTTTATTAAGGGAATGGAATGAGGAAGAAATGGGATGCAATGATTCCCTCATCTTTTTTAGTAATGCTTGGGCTTGTTTATTGAATACTCTGCCACCTGTACTCAGAGAAGGGTTCAGGTCTCTATTTTTTGCCCACTATACTTTGACAACATTGCATTATTACACTTCATTTACCTTGACGCTTCTTTTATATGCTATTTCCTTCTCAAGACCATCAACTTTTCTAAGACTGGGACTTAGACTTATTTTCTTTTCTTT
>NW_016806571.1:1572553-1587242 GCF_001698545.2 Rhinopithecus bieti
CCGGCGACTTATCTTTATACTCGCAGCTCCCATCACAGACTGGCACGCTAGATACTTTTATGTTTTTTAAAATGAAAGAAAATAAAGAAGTGAAAATCAAATTCTGTTGTAGGTAACAAAAGAAAAAAAATGCTTTATGTGACAGGGAGAGTTGATAACTGATTCTTGTAAGTGGAAAAACTAGTAACTCTTGTATTTGTCCAAAAAGCAGATAGCTGTAAATCTCTGTCTTATACATTATTCACGGATTCAATCCATTTTTTTCTAATCAGTATCAGCATTAGTTCACTAGGTCTTACATTCTTTTTTATTATTACATATGTTCTTAATAATTGTGGAAATGCCGTATTTGAGGGTTCTAACGCTCAGGGAAGTAATAAGTATTCTGGCATGTTATACATCCAAGCAACTCGCTGTGCAGCTCTCACAGCCCAAGGGAGGAACTGTGTCAGGCTGAGCTTTCTTTTCAAGGTAAATTTAACACCTTAGATGTTTCAGGATTGGGTTTTATTCACGGGTATGTCTCTTTCTCCACCTCCTCTCACTTTGTGTTTCTAGATAAGCACTTATTCTCTGAACAGACTCTAGGCAGTTTTCCTGGAGATATTAAACAAGAAAGACTCCAATACGGTCACACCCCATATATGTATCTCAGGCTTTTCTTTAGATGTGCAGGTGACTACGGACCTAGAATTTATACTCTAGTTGGGGGGTGTTCATCAGACATGTACCATACATACACATACATGCACACACAATGAAGTCATACAAACATGGTTTGTGATTTATAAAACTGACAAAAACTTATACGTGTAAATGAGTGCCTTTCTTTTCTATAGAGCTTTTATTGGTGAGTGGAAAATCCTTCCCAAAATACTGATATGGGTCAAAATATTCTAGAGCCTCCTGTAGGAAATTTGTAAAGAGTTATGTGTTAGTCTGCCGAGGCTGCCATAACAAAATACCACAGGTTGGGCATCTTAACAGAACTTTATTTCTCCCACTTCTGGAGGCTGGGAAGTCCAAGATCAAGGTGCTGGCCAAGTCAGGTCCTGGGGAGGCCTCTCTTCCCACTTTGCAGGTAGCTGTCATCTCAATGAGTGCCCACAGGATCTCTTCTTTAAGCACCAGGTCTAGTGAGAGAGCCACAGAGCTCAAGGGCAGCAATTCTAAGAGACCAGGGACCAACCTTTATGACCACATTTAACCTCAATTACCTGCCTAAAGTCCTTACTGCCAATATGATCACTTTAGGGTTTGGGTCTTCAACACATGAATTCTGGGGAGACACAAATATTCACTTCATAACAATTCAGTTATTCAAATATTGTGTAAATTTTCTAATGGATTGCCTTGAAATCAGAGACCTTGTGTTTCAAGAGGGAGAAGTGTTGCTTGTTCTCTTTATTGACCCTTTCTTATCTGACTTGGCTTCAAATGATCTTTGTAGTTTCTAACATTGAAATTCACCATTAACATGTAAAAAAAAAAAAAAAGTCACTGTAGGAAAAATTTAAATAATTTGCTACAATCTGAAGACCATTTTCAAGGAGAAATTCAACATTTATTTTGAATGATTACAGTGTTATTGGAATGAAGGCATAGTCTTCCAGGTTGACTTTTACCTAGGGAAAAGCATTTAATAAGGTTGAAAATGTGGACTATATTCATTAAGGCAGTTGGTGGCCTATATGCATAGTAACACCTTGTGGTTATAACACATCTACCACAACCTGTATTAAGCATCACATCATGTAAGAGCCAGCAGAGAATGGTGAAGTTAAATATTAGGTTGGTGCAAAACTAATTGCGGTTTTTGCCATTACAAGTAATACTATGCCTCTATTTCTAAATTCCTTGAAAGTAGGACAATATTTATCTTGTTCATGACTTTATCTCCACGACCTAGAATAATGCTAAACATAGAGTAAGCACTTAATAAGCGCTTATTGAATTTAATAAAGTCAGGAGAATCAGGTTCTGTTAAACCTGATGTCTCTTTAATATAAAGCAAAGATTGGCAAACTGTGGTACTCAGGTCAAATCTGGCCTACCATTTGTTTTTGTATAACCTGTGAGCTAAGAATGATTTTTACATTTTAAAAGGTTGGGGAAAAAATCAAAAGAATAATAAAATTGTATGCCTCTTGAAAATTATATAAAATTCAAATTTTAGTGTGATTTATTGGCACACAGTATCAATAAGTAAATTTTATGAACTAATGCAGACTTAATAAGAAAAGATTTTATTGGAAAGGATTATTGGAAGGGAAGGAGGAGAGGGAAAGATTGTAATTGAGAGAGGGAGAAGGAGACAACTGAAATGGAAAGTAGGCTTTGACCACAGGATCAGCAAGTCTTTTCTGGAGGGGAATGAGCAACGCTGAAAAAAACTAAGTGTGGGGAAGTGAGTTAAAAGGGTGGTGTGATCAGAGAGTAGATGAAATAGTAGAATGTTTTATGCTGAGGCCAGCCTATTTTCAGGGAGCAATCCTTAAGGAGGGCTGTGTGATGCCTAAGGTTGAAGAAGGGCGAAAGTTCAGGGGCTTAGGAGAAAGGAGAGAAACAACCAAAGATTGGCTAAAAATATTTTATTCCCATTCTTCAGTGGTAACAGAACAGTTCAGCTAATTATTGAGGCAAGAGAAAAATGAAAATATGAAGGGTTTATGCCTGGTCTTGTCTGGAGAAAAAAAGGAAGGAATCATGGGTTTTATCTGAGTCATATACATGAGTTAGGGAGGTTTTTGCAGTAAGCCATGTCCCAGAACAAAGGGTAGGGGAGTTCTTAACCTTCTGTTTTCCAAGATCACAGGGCTCAGGGAGAAATTAAACATTTTCAATAGCCATGTCCATCAGTTCTGTATTGTCTATAACTGTTTCCACACTACAAAGGCTGAGTTGAGTAGTTGTCACAGAAACTGTAGGGCCTGCTACACGAAAAATATTTCCTGTCACCCCATTACAGAGCAAGGGTGCTGACTCCAGCTATAAAAGTGTTAGGAGGAAAAATTATGGCTGAATTAGTAGAAATTCTGAATGATGTAATATACTGAAAGAAATGTAACTTAGCAAACTCTTAACCTCCCAGGTTTCAAGGAAGTCTCCAGGAAGACATTCTCCCCTG
Organism: Rhinopithecus bieti; assembly: GCF_001698545.2. NCBI lineage: Eukaryota > Metazoa > Chordata > Mammalia > Primates > Cercopithecidae > Rhinopithecus > Rhinopithecus bieti. The sequence continues at coordinate 1,575,681 of NW_016806571.1, forward strand.
ACTCCTGCCACAGGCTGGCTGGTGCCTCCTCCTGTGCCCGAGCCTCCCTCCCAGAACTCACTTACTCTCAATGTCTCTCTCCTCCCCTAGATACTTCATTTCTGAGGAAAGAACAACTCTGCCTTCTTTGAATTCTTAACACCTAGAACAGTACCTGGAAAGCTGGAGAATGAAGGAAACAACGTATGAACAAACAAACTTTGATATTCAAAATCATCACTAACAACGTACTGTCAAAGACAAGCCTGACTCTAGGGAGAAGGTAAGAGCAATCTTTAATCACACCGTGCCTATGCAAATAGCTGCTGTTAGAGTGCAGAGAAGCACTTTGTTCTCTTTAGTAGGTTAAATATGCCTCTCCATAAATGTGTTAACATCCTTCCTTTGCTTAGTAAATCCTCTTTTCATGAGCTGCTCAAAGGTAAACGTTATCCCCAGGTTGGATTATCATAACCTCCAAAACTGTGTGCATATATTAAGCTTTCTCCCACTTTAAAAAGGAATTACTCTTCAGCCCCCACATTCACCTCAAATATCAACTAACTTTTCTCTTCCCTTTCACAGTCAAACATTTTTTACAAGTCATTTACATTCTGTCACTGAAAATTTACTTCTACCACTAATAACTTTCTTGATATCAAGTCTCCTTGGGGTTCCTTCTCTGCCCAACCTGTAAATGTTAGTGTTTTTCCAAGCTTCTACCTAGGCTCTCTTCCAGTGCTATATGTTTTTCAGTGAGTTCATTCATTTTCGTACCTTCTGTGGGCTCATCATAGACAAATCAATGCTTCCAGATCTAACATCAATGGTGAGTTCCAGGCTTATAATTATGCATTATCTGCTAGACCAGGTTAGTTGAATAGCCCACAGACTTAACATCTCTTAAACAAAACTTTTGCATTTGCCAAGGAGTATTTCACTTCCAATTATGTGATCAATTTTAGAAAAAGTATGATGTGGTACTGAGAAGAATGTATATTCTGTTGATTTGGGGTGGAGAGATCTGTAGATGGCTATTAGGTCTGTTTGGTCCAGAGCTGAGTTCAAGTCTTGAATATCCTTGTTAATTTTCTGTCTCATTATCTGTCTAATATTGACAGTGGGTGTTAAAGTCTCCCACAATTATTGTGTAGGTCTAAGTCTCTTTGTAGGTCTTTAAGAACTTGCTTTACGAATCTGGGTGCTCGTGTATAGGGTGCATATATATTTAGGAGAGTTAGCAGTTAGCTCTTCTTGTTGCATTGATCCTGCTACCATTATGTAATGCCCTTCTTTGTCTTTTTATCTTTGTTGGTTTAAGGTCTGCTTTATCAGAGACTAGGATTGCAACCTCTGCTCTTTTTTTTTTTTTTTTTTTGCTTTCCATTTGCTTGGTAAATATCCCTGCATCCCTTTATTTATTTATTTATATTTTACTTATTAGTAGTAGTATTTTGAGATGGAGTCTTGCTCTATCACCAGGCTGGAGAGCAGTGGTGCGATCTTGGCTGACTGCAACCTCTGACTCCCTGGTTCAAGTGATTCTCCTGCCTCAGCCTCCCGGGTAGCTGGGACTACAGACACACGCCAACATATCCAGCTAATTTTTGTATTTTTAGTAGAGATGGGGTTTCACCGTGTTGACTAGGATGCCCTCCATCCCTTTATTTTGAGCCTGTGTGTGTCTTTGCACATGAGATGGGTCTCCTGAATACAGCACACCAATGGGTCTTGAATCTTTATCCCATTTGCCAGTCTGCGCCTTTTAATTGGGACATTTAGCCCATTTCCATTTAAGGTTAATATTGTTATGTATGAATTTAATCCTGTCATTATGATGCTAGCTGGTTATTTTGCCCGTTAGTTGATGCAGTTTCTTCGTAGTGTCAATGGTCTTTACAATTTTATATGTTTCTGCAGTGGCTGGTACCAGTTTTTCCTTTCCATATTTAGTGCTTCCCTCAGGAGCTCTTGTAAGGCAGGCCTGGTGGTGAAAAAACATTTCAACATTTGCTTGTCTGTAAAGGATTTTATTTCTCCTTTGCTTATGAAGCTTAGTTTGACTGGATATAAAACTCTGGATTAAAAATTCTTTTATTTAAGAATGTTGAATATCGGCCCCCACTCTCTTCTGGTTTGTAGCGTTTCTGCAGAGAGATCTGCTGTTAGTCTGATGGGTTTCCCTTTGTGGATAACCTGACCTTTCTCTCTGGCTGCCTTAACATTTTTTCCTTCATTTCAACCTTGGTGAATCTGATGATTAAGGGCCTCTTCAAGGAGAACTACAAACCACTGCTCAAGGAAATAAGAGAGGACACAAACACATGGAAAAAACATTCCATGCTCATGGATAGGAAGAATAAATATCGTGAAAATGGCCATACTGCCCAAAGTAATTTATAGATTCAATGCTATTCCCATCAAGCTACCACTGACTTTCTTCACAGAATTAGGAAAAAACTACTTTAAATTTCATATGGAACCAAAAACAGCCCATATAGCCAAGGCAATCCTAAACAAAAAGAACAAAGCTGGAGGCATCATGCTACCTGACTTCAATCTACAAGGCTATAGTAACTAAAACAGCATGATACTGTTACCAAAACAGAGTTATAGACCAATGGAACAGAACAGAGGCCTCAGAAATAAGACCACAAATCTACAACCATCTGATCTTTGACAAATCTGACAAAAGCAAGCAATGGGGAAAGTATTCTCTATTTAATAAATGGTGTTGGGAAAACTGGCTAGCCACATGCAGAAAACTGAAACTGGACCCCTTCTTTATACCTTATACAAAAATTAACTCAAGATGTATTAAAAACTTAAATATTAAGACCAAAACCATAAAAACCCTGGAAAAAAACCAAGGCAATACCTTTCAGGACATAGGCATGGGCAAAGACTTCATGACTAAAACACCAAAACAATTACAGCAAAAGCCGAAATTGACAAACAGGATCTAACTAAACTAAAGAGCTTCTGCACAGCAGAAGAAACTATCATCAGAGTGAACAGGCAACCTACAGAATGGGAAAAACTTTTTGCAATCTATCCATCTGACAAAGTGCTAATATCCAGAATGGACAAAGAACTTAAACAAATTAAAAAATAATAATAATAACACAATCACATCAAAAAGTGGGTGAAGCATATGAACAGACATTTCTCAAAAGAAGACATTTATGTGGCTGACAAACATGAAAAAAGCTCATAATCATTGGTCATTAGAGAAATGCAAATCAAAACCACAATGAGATACCATCTTACACCATTTAGAATGGTGATCACTAAAAAGTGAGGAAACAACAGATGCTGCAGAGGACGTGGAGGGATAGGAACACTTTTACACTGGGAGTGTAAATTAGTTCAACCATTGTGGGAGGCAGTGTGGTGATTCCTCAAGGGTCTAGAACCAGAAATACCATTTGACCCAGCAATCCCGTTACTGGGTATATACACAAAGGATCAAAGGATTAAAATATTTCTACTATAAAGAACATGCAGCATGTATGTATTATTGCAGTCCCACTATTTACAGAAGCAAAACGTTGGAACCAATCTAAATGCCCATCAATGGAATAACTGGATAAAGAAAATGTGGCACATATACACCATGGAATAGTATGCAGCCATAGCCATAAAAAAGAATGAGTTCACGTCCTTTGCAGGGACATGGATGAAGCTGGAAACCATCATTCTCAGCAAACTAACACAGGAACAGAAAACCAAACACCGCATGGTCTCGCTCATAAGTTGGAGTTGAACAATGAGAACACATGGACACAGGAAGGGGAACATCACACACCAGGGACTGTTGGGGCATGTGGGGTTAGGGGAGGGATAGCCTTAGGAGAAATGCCTAATGTAGATGATGAGTTGATGGGTGCAGCAAACCACCAAGGCACATGTGTACGTATGTAACAACCTGCACGTTCTGCACATGTATCCTAGAACAAGAAGAAGAAGGAGAAGGAGAAGGAGAAGAAGAAGAAGACCAACACCCTCCTTCCCAGACCCCAAGTCCCTCATATTGGATTTTCTATCTCAGATCACCATTATCTACCATGGTCTCAGGTTTATCCAGAAGGTCTGTCATATAATTAGTCCCCAATGCCTATTGAGTTTGCTTCCTAAAGAGTTTCCAAAGATCTTCACATGTCACAATTGCACTGCTTTTATCCTGCTTCTCAGAATAATAGTTTTACCTGGTTTTATCCCCACAACCACCTATTAACTCATGTCCTAATCCTCAGTTTCACCCATCCTAGATCACTCTTCCTTCGTTCCAAAACACAGATTTCATGAAGGCATACAATGGTTTAAGAATACTTTAGAATTAGTTCAAACTCCTTTACATGATTTTTAAAAAGTTTTGTGACCTCCATACCCATCCAAGCTTTCCTGCTGTCACCAAATCCCTTTCCCTCCCACCCCCTCACTCACACTAACCTTCAGCCATATGGAAAAATTTTGTTTTCTGAATATGTCTTTCTCTCTCTAGCCTCTACCCTTTTTTTCTTTCTTTCTTTTTTTTTTTGTAAGCTGTTTCATCATTCCAGAATACCCTTCTCCCACACAAACTCTACTCTTGTTCTCAGCCAGTTTCTGTCAGTCACTCATGTCACAGCATAGACATTACTTTTTCTAAGAAATTGTCTGGTATTGCCCCTTCCTCAACATCATTAGTTCCTGATTATGAGTTTTCCTATTTCTCTCTTAGGACTCTGTATTTCTCCTCTTACAGCATAAATCACATTTTGTTTTAATTGCCTGCTTCCTCCTCTGAATCCCTCATAATGCACAAGTCTTACGAAGACAGAACACATGTTTATATTGGTTTGTCAGGTATCTCTAAAACCTATTACATCACTTGGCATATGATTGACATTCAATAAATAGGTATAAAATAAATGGAAGCATGAAATATTTTTTGTATTTCAAAGGAAATTGGTAAAATAAATCCCTTCTTTTGTTTCCTTCAAAATGATTGGCACACATTAACGGACACCACAGTTTATTAAATAAGGAACTGATTTTTGGCCCAAACCCATTGAAATAACTTGGAAAATGAGTAGGTCTATGACATTAGAAGATTTTACTGAGAAAGTCACTGTTGTGCTATTATTGTCATTGTTTTGCAGTTTTCTAGATTAGTCCAGTGGCTTCAAAATGTATTTGTTTGGTCATTTTTGGTAACTGAGGGTGACATCTTGAATGTCATCAGAATTATCATTTTGACAGATGATAAAAGATGATCATAAATACTTATCAGTATGTAAGTACACTTCAAAGTCTTGGCCCTCTATGCATTCTGGACCCACCCAGGCAGTTACCTCTTTTCTTCTACCCCTCCCCCATCTGGTTTTTGAAGCCCACCTTGAAATGTGTTCATCTTCCCTCTGCTTCTCTCCTCTCTGCACCCACATGCATGCCATGTACATGTTCATCCACCTCCAGCAAATCTATAGAAAATTGAAAGACAGCTTTTAAAAAGATATAAATCATTGCAGGTTTGGCATTATCCGCATCATCCATTTCACTTGATTTGCTATTAGCATCTGTGATGAGGCTTGGAGGTGGCTGCCAAACCTTGAATGTCACTGAGATGAAATTTAGCTGGTGGGGCTGGAGCCAGGCTCATTACTGTTCAGATTGTAGAGCTTTGTGATTGTCCTCTCTTGTTAGCATGCCTCCATTTGAGCACAAAAAAGCATAGATTGCTTTGCAGAATCTATCTTAATTAATCATAAATAGTGCCTGATGGGAAGATTGCTGCTTTCATCTTAGTTAAATAAAACACAATCACTAAATCCTTTTCTTGCTCCAGGTTTTCACAGTATTGTGCAGGTTGCCTCCTTACATATTTGAGATGCTTCGAGGTCTAATCGCATCAGTGTGTTACTGATAGCCTCATTAGGCTGTGCCATCAAGAGCTGTTCCCAGCCCCTTCTCCACTGGCAGAGCCAAGTCCCAATGAGTTAAATGGGGACACTGGAATGGCAAAACAATCTACTCCTTCTCAGCAGCTAATTAAGAAGGAGGGCAATGCATTTTGCTGAAGACCTCAGTGAGTATGCCTTGCAGCTCTTCAAGGGTGACCTTGCAGCAAATGGTGAAAGTACAGAAGAGAGTCGCTCTTGCATGGTAAATGATCATCAGCAAAGTTCAAATGCTACAGAATGGGTGGCTGAGTATGCTAGCAAAAATTGGCTTTGTTCTCTACCCCTTTGAACTCACAACATATCTTTTCTCTACAAATATAGAAAGCAAATAATGGAGAACTTAAGACTCTACTTGAATGAACAACCTCTACTTAAAGAGTTAAAAAAAATCCCTAAAATCTCAATTTCCTGTCTCCTTTTGCAGCTTCAGGTGAAGTCCTGTGATACAGTTCTGACCAATGAAATAGGAGAAATATATGGATACCACCCTTTCTCCTATCTTCTTCCTACCTGTAATAAGAAAATGTAGCAGCAAATGGGACCACGCATACAAAACCCACATGCTGAAGACAGCAACACAGGAAAACAGAGTCTGATTTCTTAAATCCAGAAGGTCTTGACTGACCTTACAAACTACAAATTTCCTAGGCCCAGACCTTCTAGTGCATAATCTAACTCCCTATGTATTTAAGTACCTACTAGTCAGGTCTTCTGTTCCTGATAGCACAAGTCAATCTTTTCTGATAGAGAACACAAATGACTTATGATTCTGCCTTTTTTCCAAGGACTTCATATTTCTTGTACTCCATTTGTCCAGACTATTTCCCTGAGCATAAACAGGAGGATGCCATGTGAAAAAGGAATCAGAATTCATACAACTCCTCTTCTGAAAAGAGCAACAGCTTCTTAACCTTCAGGAGTTAATCAAATTCCCAAATTCACAAATATCACTTATATCAGTCAGAGTTCCATCAGGAAAACAAGAACTACATTATCTATTCCAACAGAGGGAATTTATTATAGGAAAATGGAGAAGAAATGCTGAGGTACTCCAGAGATAATGACAGCAGGGACAATTACTAATCCGAAAGCTAGGTGCACTGAAGGAAGAAAGTAGGTATAAGCAGAGCCCAGGAGCTCAGAGAGGGGCCTCAAAGAGCTGGTAGCCAAATCTTGAAAAGGAGACTCCTCCAGGGAATGAACATACGTAGGATCTCAGAGAAGTCTGGGATTAGACTTCTAAGATAGTGGTGTTGCCAGGCTGTTGCTGATACCTAAATGGCGATGTGATGAGGCTCATAGGTTTGAACCAGTTAGCCAAACATCAGAAAATAAAAGCTACCATTAGTCTTATCATTCAGACATAAATATTGCCAGAAATTAAGGCTCACATCTTTAGTAAACATAGGCAGTATTTCTTACAATCTGCGAAATGACCATACATGCTTAGAATGTGTTCTATCTTTTGATCCTCAAAACAGCCCTAATAGGTAGATATGAACATATTATTCCCAGTTTGTAGATGTAGAAACTGAAGCCCAGAGAGGTTAAGAAACCACCCAATGTTGCACAGATAGTAAGTAGAAAGGCTGGATCTAAATCCAGGCACTCTAGCTGCAGAGACTGCACATTTAACCACTAGCTATATTATTGCTTCTTCTATACTCTTCTTGGTGATTGAAATTCTTCTTCCGAACTCATATATAACACTTAACAATAGCATGTTTTCCTTAATTTAAAAGGTGTGTGTGTGTGCCATCATCTTTTCTTTAAACTTAAAAACCGGGACTAGATTTTAATATGGCAGATTCCTTTGATTTTATTTAAAACTTTGGGGAAATATTTCATTCTTTTGAAAGTCAAAAAATCATAATCTCGCCAGTGTATTGTGAGAGGGTCTGTTTCCAGAAGGCTCATTAAAATGAAATTCTAGCTTTTTATTATTTGAAGTTGTGTTTTCTTCTACTGTTATGTCCATTATTTCTTTTTTTTCCCCCCGTGGTCTTTTTCCCTTCTTCTGGAATTTCCATTACACATTTGTCCTAAATTTGTCATGGATCTCATGTTTTCTCTCATTATCTTTCTCTAACTGCTGGGCAACTTTCTCAAGTTGATCCGTTCATTCATGGACTTGTTTTACTTTAGAACTGATGCTACTATTCACAGGTTTCTTTGCAACTTTAAATTAAGAAGCCATATTTTTAGTCTCCAAAATAGTCACTTGTGACCTCAACTTGTTTCACAATTCTAAATGTATTCTAATAGCATAGGTACAAAAACCTTTAAAATGGGGTGTGACCGCAAATGAAACATTTTCTAAGAAAGTTTTGTAGTTTGTTATAGAAATTATTTACAAAGATGTATGTTCTAGGAATTTCGTATTATGAACGGCTAAATTGTTTTCTATGTCTGGTAGTTTTCTGTTTATTTCCCCCCATTGATTGAAATATAAATGTGCCTAGTTGTGATGAGCTCTGTTTGAAATCATGGGTGCCCCCATTTAAGTATGTCTAACATAGATGCATGAAGAAGAGAGAAATTTAAATTTTGTACAATTTCGATTTGATCTATCATAATTACGTGGCCTTTAAAAATAGAAGGATGAGTTCATGTCCTTTGTAGGGACATGGATGCAGCTGGAAACCATCATTCTCAGCAAACTATTGCAAGAACAGAAAACCAAACATTGCATGTTCTCACTCATAGGTGGGAATTGAACAGTGAGATCACTTGGACACAGGAACGGGAACATGACCCTGGGGCCTGCTGTGGGGAGGGGGGAGGGATAGCATTAGGAGATACACCTAATGTAAATGACGAGTTAATGGGTGCAGCACACCAACATGGCTCATGTATACATGTGTAACAAACCTGCACGTTGTGCACATGTACCCTAGAACATAAAGTATAATAATAATAAAAAAAAATAGCAAGGACCCTTGAGCCATTACCCAGCAGATATATCACCAGAAAATCAAGGATTGTCTTTTGAACATAAATTGTGGTGGCTTAAATTCAACACATGCTTAAAGCACCCTTCTGCACTGGCACAACTGTCCACCTTATAATATCCAGGCCGGCACTGCCACTATAATGATCCTTCACCTAAAGCATAAACTTTGAGCAAGCACCGTAACTGGATCCCAATGTCTGGACCTCTTCCCAAAGGCAATGGTAGCATTTACTTCTCTTCTTCTCCCTCTCTTAACCCAGAACCCATCTCAGTCTCCTTTTCTTTCTTTCTTTTTTTTTTTTTTTTGTTTGTTTTTTGTTTTTTGTTTTTTGAGATGGAGTCTCACTCTGTCTCACAGGCTGGAGTGCTGTGGTGTGATCTCAGCTCACCGCAATCTCTGCCTCCCAGGTTCAAGTGATTCTCCTGCCTTAGCCTCCCGAGCAGCTGGCACTACAGGTGTGTGCCACCACGCCTGGCTAATTTTTTGTATTTTTAGTGGAGATGGGGTTTTACCATGTTAGCCAGGATGGTCTTGATCCCCTGACTTCATGATCCACCCACCACAGCCTCCCAAAGTGCTGGGATTACAGGCATGAGCCACTGCGCCTGGCCCTCAGTCTCCTTTTCTAGCTGCTTCAAGTTAATGGTTGCTAGTAATGTTCTTTTAGGAGCCTCTTTCATTTCCCTTCTCAGGAAGACTTTTCTTTCTCATAAAATGAATTGCCCACTGACCAGCCCTTCCTTAGACTGACTTTATCTTATAGTATATCCCACCCAACTTCTGACTGGCAGGTGTCTTGGCCTGACATAAAATGTTTTCTCCTGGATATTAATGTTTTTTTGCCATGTTAATGGAGATTTGGAAACAAGTATAGCTAAATGCATTTGAAAAATTTTCCAGCCAGTCGTGGTGGCTCACGTCTGTAATTCTAGCACTTTGGGAGGTCAAGGTGGGCCAATTGCTTGAGCCCAGGAGTTAAAGACCAGTATGAGCAATATAGTGAAATCCCATCTCTGAAAAATACAAAAAGGAGCCAGGTGGGTGTGGTAGCATATGCTTGTAGTCCCAGCTATTTGGGAGGCTGAGGTAGGTGGATCACCTGAGCCAGGGGAGATAAAGGTTGCAGTGAGCCATGATTGTGTCACTGCACTCCAGGCAAGGCAACAGAGTGAGATCCTGTCAAACAAACAAACAAACAAACAAACCCACAAACCAAAAATCAAAATAATTGTCCATTTACCAGAACGTATTTCCATGACCTCTTCAATATATCAACCCAGAAGTATACTTTTAGAATATTTTTCACAAATACACAATTCAAATTATTCTTTCAGGGTTAACAGTTATGTAAAGATGTATATTCTAATTTTCCAGCCACAAATGTGTGATTCAGAAGTGTGATGATATTACAGGCTACACCATTCACTTAGAAAAAGTTGTGAAAACTAAATGTACAATGTATCTCTAAGCCCATTCCAATCGATGGTAGATTAGGTACCACCTGCGAATTTCAAAGTTTTATCTAGTAATGGAAACATTTCCATAGATAAGATTAGAAAATAACCTTGATTATATGAGGCTCAAATCTAGGAACAGATTATCTGTAGCGCCAATGCTAAGTGCAGTTTTGCAGGGCCTTACTGGTAACCTTAGAGCCATAGAAAGGACAAATTAAAATGTCACTCTAAAGTATGCAGATGTGACTCAAAATTTCAAACAGTAAAATGTCCACCAGAGGAGTGAAACTCACATGTCATTAAGCAATAAACAACACCGCTTCCAAAACACCAAGATGGTTTTAAATTATTCTGGCTCCTTGATAACTTCTTGATGTTCTTAGACTTCTTCACTCAAGGCAACAGGTAAATGAAACCGGTCTCTGTTGGTAATTTTCCAACAACAGCTTGTTTGTCTAATCATGGAAATAGCAATGTGTCCTAGCAGTCCCTAACAGTTCCAACATAACTTCCTTGCCATGAAAGAGGGACTATCTTTTTAGATTACTCACCACTGCCACAATCCAGCATGTCATTATTTAGGAAGCAGAGTAAAACAAATTCATTTCAATGAAGGTAATGGAAAGGAAGAAAAAGAACCTTTGAAGACTTATATTAAGGCAGCAGCATGATGACACCCTGCAAGTTAAATAGAAGAATTCTTTCTGATGCTACTGTGCAATCTTTTCAACAGAAGACACATGTGTCACTAGAATCATAATAAAGATGGCATCATAATCATGTTTAGTAACTGTTAAAGATTTGACCAACACTGCAGATGCAAAAGATGGAAAAGAACTGTGATAATATGCATAAGAAAGTAAGGATGGAGGTCAAATTTCAGTAAACAAAAAGCTCAAAGTGGGAAAGTCACTTCATGCCATCAATATTAAAAATGGGCCCATCAAAGAATCTGCCAATGTGCAAATACAACTCTTCATCAAACCTGCCAAGTCAAATAAAAGCCAGAGTGATGGTCAAATGATGAGTACAAATCTATCTCCATCACCCATCTGGATGCCTATGAAAAGTGACTTGAAAGAATATCTAATTCACATATGCCAATAAAAGATTACCAAGTCATTGGGTATGACATCAAGAATAGGACTTCAGCAATGTTGAAGCAAACTCAAACATATTCTCAACTTTTAGCCTGGGATTTGATTTAAAAACCAGGCAAGAAGCTTT
>NW_016806571.1:1587610-1650860 GCF_001698545.2 Rhinopithecus bieti
TTTTTTTTTTTTTTTTTTTTTTTTTTTTTTTTTCTATTCTTCATTTTGAATCTCAATACAACTTTTACACTTCCCTAAGGGCAGTGATCCAAGCACTTGCATTACCTCTTTTATTAAACACATCCCATTCTCTGAATGGATTTAGATCTGAATGTGTCCTCGGGTACCTACATCTAGCACTCTAAGTGATGGGAAAGGCAGAGAAAGAGACTAGAAAGGGCCCAGGCAGGGTTTTGCTGGATTAACGTGACTGTGTTAGAATCAAGAACAAAAATCATATTAATGTAGGATGTAAATTCTATCTACCTTTTTATTGCCACAGAAATCCACCTAATATTATGCCATTTAGAAAATATATTATATAATAAATTGATTAAACATGCTTTGAATTTAGTATGAATTATGATATCTCAAATTGGGATCATATTGATCTACTCCTCTGAAAGGAATTAGTTGATTGCTTGGATTTAGAGCTACCCAGGTTATGTAAGCCTGCTCAACTTTAATTCTAAATCAAAATGTTACTTTGAATCTAAATGTGACATACCAGCGAATAATTCTTATCCATTTCCCTAAGACCTTGTATTCAAAGAAGATCTTAGGGAGCTCACTTGAAGAGTCTAACTGACAAAATTAGAAAAGAAATTATTTTTAAGAAAACAACACACAACGAAGATGGGCCATTATAATTTAGTTCTTAACTTGAAGGTAGAGACTGCACATACCTTAACAGTTTAGAGGAAGGGATCACATCGTGGGCTTGAGCGGCCAAGAAATTGGAATTCAAGTGGTATAATCTAAATGAAGTCTTAATCAATACAATTTGATTAGGTAGAAAGGGGAGGACATTTCAGCAAGCAAAGGCAGGAAGAAAGGACTAAGGAGAGGAATGCTATTCTTTTAACTACAGTGAGTAAGTGCTTCTCTACCTCTTGACTTTCCTACAGTGTTTACCACATTGTTTTAAAAACTATTGCTGAAATAGTTGAATGATGAATGGTTCCAGAAACAAAGGTAGAACATACAAATAAGTGTTAGTAGATTAAGAAAAGAAAATCATCAGAAATTGAAACCATAAAAGAAAAATTGCTGGGACTATATAATGGATTCAAATTTAGTCACAAACTGATATATGCAAAAATGTAACTTATTCTTCTATAGTCAAATATAATTTCTATCATTAAGCTCCCATTCTGCTCAGTAGCAGAAAACTGATATCAAGTTGCTTTCAGGTAAATTTCTTCCCATTTAGGCAATTCTCATTCAATTCAGGTTTATAATGCAGCCATATTCGAATTTTTAAAATCACTCTCAGATTTTATTCTCTGTCTCCCTTTTCCCCATATTGATTTAAATCTCTAGAAAATTTGAACAACTGCCATTACAAAAGCAATAATGAAGAATGAGAACCACTATTCCAGTTTCACTATGGTTATATCCTAAACTGGCAATCTGTGAGATACTGTACCTTTCCTTATGTGGTCTTCAGACACATTCCCTTCATGCCAACACTTACCGTGGTGACCAGTCATCAGGTTAAGGATTTTGACTGATGACCTCTGTTCCTGAAACTTTACTGAGGTATCCAAACCCCTGCCCTAGTATTTAACTTGTAGCCTCATACACTTACTTGGAGTCTTCCTTGTTCACATTCTCAGGCCTTTTTAACTTTTTCAGCCCTCCCTTAGCCCTTCTGTATCTTAACTTATGAGCACTGGGATGGTTAGTCTATTAGGACAGCCCATCCTGATGCTGTAGAAGGCTTTGAGTTACAAACATACACTCACTTTGCCCCCAGAAAACCTCTGAGCATCTCTATAATTCCTGCCGCTTTGTATCCAAGAGACACATCACCTGTCACCTGCCTATCATGGGGACTCTGGGCTGGACAAGCAAAGTTCAGCTTCACTCCATTCCTGCTCATATTTGTCAACCTCATTCTCAGCCTCAACGTTCCTGAGGTGGGGGGGTCATGCAGGCAGTGTCACAAACCCAATAAGTGACCTCCCCGCTAATCTCCTACTTACCCTGATTAGAAGATTTTTTTTTTTTTTTTTTTTTTTTTTTTTTTTTTAGTCTGAGTCTTGCTCTGTCACCAGGCTGGAGTGCAGTGGCATGACCTTGGCTAGAATATTTTTAAGTGACTTTATTCAGGGATCTAGGTGGAAGAAAATTGGATCTACCACATTTATTCTCATTTTCAATTTTTGCTTCCTTATACCTGGGAGTGCCTTTTGAATTTAAATAGAAAGAGTAAAATGTACTTATTATTCCTTCTCTGAACAGTTCAAATCTGGAAGGGTTATCAGTAGCTAACCTAGGAGGATGGAAAGAGTTTATGTAACATACACCAAAATTATAACACACCAATCAGTCTGCCACAGCCAAGACTTTCAATGCCAAGAAGTAAAACAGTAAACTGAAACGTAATGATAACATAAGATGCGAGCACGACTTGACTATAATTTCTATTACTCTGGGAACAGAAATTCCACTCACTCATTTATTTATTCATTTAAAAATATTATTTGAACACCTGTAAGTGGCAAGGGAGTGGGATGTACAGCAGGTAAGGTTCAAGCTCTGGGGGAGATGTACAATAAACATGTACACAAATATTTCCTGACAGTTATAAGTGCCATGAGTGAATTAGAATGTAGGGATAAAATCCCTAGAAGTGGGGGCTACTTTAGATTGGTGGTTGAGGTGGTAAGATTTTTTCTCTTGTCATTTTTAATCAAGTCGGAAATTTTCCCAAAAAATAGCACCTGTGAAGACTGTCTGTTTACTGCCTTACAGAGCTAGAAATACAACAGCTAATGGAAACAGGCTCTGCAGGCCTTCCTTCCCTGAAATGGAACTCTAAAATGCTTGAAAACAAGGCTAGTTCCAGACTCCTGTTGTTGTGCTGCTTTTTTTGAGAGTTTAATTGCTTTTGAATGCATATGAATGTCAATTAGAGCCAGGCTAAATATGTCTTCTTGGAGACAGAGCATTTGGTCTTTCTTTCAAGTTCTTTTGTTTGCTTGAATTGGCTTTGTAGTTTAACAGATGTTTTTGGAGGAAATGGAGACACAAGCTTTTATAATACTGAAAATTAAATGAGAAACAATACTGTTCTCTTCACCTTCCCCAAAAACATGCAACACTATAAAACTGGCAACCCACCTTACGCTGCAGAAAGCCTTCACATTTAGGGGGCACATGTTGTTAAAACCAAAGATATTTTTTGTGCACCTGCAGTTCATTAAATATTGTTCATTCTTTGGGGAGTTACATAATTGAATGTATAAGTGATTACCCTTTTAGCCTTGGGATGGGATAGTGTTTTCTAGATACATTAAAGAAAAGTCCTCCCTTTAATTAAAATAAAGTAAAACTACTTTAAGAAAACAAATACTACAATCTTCTGCACCAAACATGCCCCTCCAGCCTTCTTCTGTTCCACTACACAATCAAACTACTTATTCAAGCTGAAGAAACCTACACACACACTCAACATGTTTCTGCCACCTTTCCTGGTATGATGATTTTCCTTTAACTGGACCCTGCTCTCCTCTCAAAATTAACAATACTTGTGTGCTGTCCTTACTTCCACATGATTGTCATATCCTTACTGGAAGATAATAGTAACAGCTTTGGAATCAAGCCTATGCTAATTCTAACTCCATAACTTAGTACATATGTAATCTTGGACCAGCTGATTAATTTTCTTCAACCTTAGTTCTCTACTCTGTAAAATGGGGATGATCTCCATAGTAATATTTCATGACTCTTACATGATACAATATGTAAGTGCCTGGTATGTGATATTCGTTATCCTCTTGAAAATGGAGGTCATGGTCTTCCAGTATCTTGTCCAGTATGTAAAGTTCTTGGAAATCATAACTCCTATCCTCACAATAAGGAAAAAGGAGAACAACGTGAAACTCAGCAACTGTTCTTAGATATATCAGAGAACTTAGGTCACAGGGAAAATTGCTGCTGTCAAAACTGGAGAGACAGACAAGCAAATACAGAGAAGCACAACTTACTTGCAGCAGAGCCCAGGAGCAGATGACCAGATCTGACGATGGTACTGGTGGAGACACTTGAAACTGTAAATGATGAGTTGCTGGAGGCTTAGTGTGGACTAGCATGGAAGTTAAAAGCTCAGGTAGGTCTCATTCGTAGGGTCTAATTGGAGTTTTACGTTTAGGAACGCTACCAGATTCTCACAGTGAAAATTGGAGAAAAATCCCTTTATACATCCAGCAGGAAGAGGAGAAGGTAAATATTTTAAAATTCATGGAGCAATTTTTGTTCTCTTTAACAAGTCTTGCACTCGAAGAAATTATTTAACCAGAATCTAAATGACTGGCATTTTACCAGAGCCTAACCTTGCCTGACCTAGGCAAAGGAAATACCCAACTACAGCCCCATGTAGCCTTTGACATGGAGAAGAGAAACCCAATTCAGGCTCACTAAAAGACTGAGGCCTTGTCTTAGGACTATAGAATGCTACCCCTTCTATATAATAATAGAGGATTACAACTAAAAGAACTGCATGTCTCAGATTCTATTTAAGGGGGAATCTCTAGGGATACCCAAAGACAACATGGGAGACAAAAACAAAGACACTAGAAAAAAAAATTAGCTTTTGATGTCACAGCTATAGCAAATAGTAAACATAACCTAAACTCAGTCAGACAAACATAAAGCCTCACATAAAAGGCCTCTTTCTTCAGTGTCTTGAATTCAGTGTTTCATGTCTAGCTTTCAACAAAAAGTAACAAGGCATGGTAAAAGACAAAACTTACAGTCTTTGGAGACAGAATGAGCAACAGAACCAGACTCAGATGTTTCAGAACTTCTGGGAGTATCGAACTGGGAATTGAAAACAACTATGTTTAACATACTAGTGTTTCTAATAGAAATGGTGGGCAACATGGAAGAACAGATGCATAATGTAAGCAGAGACATGGAAACTCTAAGAAAGAATGAAAGGAAATTAAAAGGAAAATGCCAGAAATTAAAAACACTTTAACAGAAATGAAGCATGTCTTTAATGGGCTCATCAGGAGATTGGACAAAGTCAAAGAAAAAAAAGTTGGTGAGCTTGAAGATATGGTAATACAAACTCCTCAAACTGAAATACAAAGAGAGAAAAAAAAGAATAAAAAATTCAGAATAAAATATATATAACCCGTGGGACAGTTACAAAATATGTTAACATACATGCAATGTGAATATCAGAAAGAAAACAGAGAAAGGGACAGTAAATATATTTGAAGTAATAATGACAGAATTTTTCAAAATTAATGACAGACACCAAACCACAGATTCAGGAAACTCAGAGAATGCCTAGCAGTATAAATTCTAAATGAAAATCTACACCTAGACATAGTATATTCAAATTACAGAAAATCAAAGATAACAAAAAAAATCGTAAAAGAAACTGGGGGGTCGGGGGGAGCTGAGGAGAAATATCTTACCTGTAGAAGAATAAGGATAAGAATTACATAGAAATTTTCTTCAGAAGCCAGGCAAAAGGAAAGTGAAGTTAAGTATTTAAGGGTTGAAATAAAAAATACACCAACGTAGAATCCCGTGTTCAGTAAATTCATCCTTCAAAAGTGAAGGAGAAATAGCTTTTCTTGAACAAAAATTGAGGAAATTTGCCATCAGCACATCAGCTTTGCAAGAAATGTTAAAAGGACGTTCTTCAGAAAAGAAGAAAAATTTTATAAGTCAGAAACTCATGTCTACATTGATAAAAAGGAAGAGCATTAGAGAATGAATAAATTAAGGTAAAACAAAGCATTTTTTTAAATGTTTAATTGGTTTAACCAGCATCGGTTTGTTTAAAATAATAATAGCAACAATGTACTTGATGATTATAGCTTATGGTTAAGTGAAATGACCAGGGCAATGTTACAAGAGGTGGGAGGCAGAAATAGGGAATATTCTGTTATAAGGTACTTGCACTATCCACAAAGCAAAATAATGTTATTTGACAGTAAACTTGGAAAATAGAGGCCATTTTCTCTACTCTCCTATTGTCTACAGGTGATTCCTTGAGGAACACTCTAAAACCAAAATGAAATACAATGGTTCTCGGAACTCTCATAACTAGAAAGTCCTGTAACTAAGCTCACTGGTTTCAGGTATACTTTGATACTTGGTTTAAATTCAAATTTAGGAATAAGCTCCTCTGTGTCTTAGACAGGCCTTGCTCTTTTCCTTAAGTGTCATTTTCAGACAGAAATATTCTCTTGTGAGAAACGGCTGCAGCATCCTCAGACTGTGTCCTCACTGCCTCAAGTCTAGCAGAAAGGAGAGAATGACCTACTGCACAACAAAGATTCAGGGTGATTCAACAGACTTAAGTCACATTTACACAGTAGAATACATCCCGTATGTCGTTGAACACTATGCATGGACTGTGTTACTTCATATGCTCCGTGATTAGGTCTAGGAGTTTTGTGAATTTCACCAGAGCACATGTGTTGAGCATAGAGGAAAGGGTGGTTCTGCAGGGCATTTTTCAAACAATGGGGCACATAATTAGTGAATCATGAAATCAGTTGCAACCAAACACATTTTCATTTTGCTTTTGTGTTTGCTTCTACTTTTAGTAGAAAGAATACAAGGGAATGGTATAGAGGAGAAAATGTGAAGAGAAAAGAGGAAAACTAGTAGAGAATCTCACAGGTAATGAAGATAAATATTACTTCATAACACCTGTGTTTCGTAGGATACAGTGTTTACTAGGTTGCAGTGTTAAACACATCTTTTGTAGGTTTCTTTAAAATTTTAAAACCAATGTCCTAATGGAAAATTTAAATGTGATTATCAAAGGAGATATGGGGCTAGACAACCAAAATGCATGAAAATTTACTACATAAGGTAAGACTATTTAATGGGTACTGAGCTGATATTTGGTGAATAATTTTTAGAATTTATATTTTGATTGATATGCCTCTTGTGATTGCACAGGGTTTAATCACATCCTCTAGAAGGAGACAGTTAATACTTCCACAAATTACAATTTCTGAAGGAATTGTCATTGTGCTTGAGCTAAGTGTTGAAATGGTTCAAGGTCTCAAGTGCCCTGGGCTGAGGCTTGCATAACCAGGTATTCCACAGCCAGGTGGCTACAAATGTAGAGATGAGTAGAAGGGGGCAGAAGATGATGAATTCAGTACCATGTGTCTCTGACATCATCTCTCTCCCAGGATTACCTACCTTCCTTCGTCTAGTAATCGACTGTTCCTGTTTATCTAAGCCGGTCACTGACCTTTGGGTTTACACACTCCATCTATTTTCATAATAAACGTCCGTAGAATAAAAGTTGATTCAAAAGCAGAAGAATTTACTGAGTTGGAAGGGACAAGAAAGATTAAGGAAGAAAGAAAGAAATGAAGGAAAGAAGGAAGAAAAGGGCAGAGCATTTTGTAAAGTTTTCCAGATCATACATACTCAGAATAGCAAAATGAACCTTGAAAGAAATTTATTTGACAACATTAAGCACGCAGCTGGAATTTTCACATTACATGAAGGAGGCACACAGCCCAAAACAAAAGGCAAAAAAGCCAACATTGGCCACAGTAGCCTTGTAAAATGGAGCAACAATATAACCACACAGAAAAATAAATCCAATGACAAAACTTATTTATTTATTTATTTATTTACTTTAAGTTCTGGGATACATGTGCAAATTGTGCAGGTTTGTTACATAGGTACAAATGTGTCATGGTGGTTTGCTGCACCTGTCAAATCATCATCTGGGTTTTAAGCATTAGATATGTGTCCTAATATTCTCCCTCCCCTTACCCCTGACACCCTGACAGGCCCTGGAGTGTGATGTTTCCCTCCCCGTGTCCATGTCTTCTCATTGTTCAACTTCCACCTATGAGTGAGAACACATGGTGTTTGGTTTTCTGTTCCTGTAAACACATCTTTTAACTCTAGAGTCACTAGTAAGTATTGAATATCATTTTCTCTTTTCTCTTTTTCTTTCTTTTTCTTTTCTTTTTTTTCTCTTTTCTTCCTTTTTTTTTTTCTCTTTTCTTTCTTTCTCTCTCTCCTTTCTTTTACTCTTCCTTTCTTCCATCTTTTGGTGGAAGGTGCCAAAATAGCAATACCAATCTTAAATATACATTGTAGGACCAGGTTCTTAAAGATCACTCCCTGGCACTCCTTCCTCTTAGCAGAGAATATTTGAAATCCTGGCATAATTAATAATTTTGTGACTAAATAGGTGAAAACTTTCAACGCTTTTCCCTCCTTTTATTAGCTTCATCTACACTATTAGCCCTTGTGTTCAGCCAGTACTTAATATTATTTCATTTGATCCTATAAAGTGATAGCATTTCAGAGCTGAAAAGGATGTTAGAAAACACCATCAGACCCCTGCATTTTTATAAATAAGAAAACCAGAGCCCTGAGCAGTTAAGCAACTTGATCAGTAACACAAAATAATTAATATTAGGGCCAGAACCAGAATTGGTTGTGAACCAATGGCTAACTTGTTTAAAAAGGCCATGTGAGTGGCAATCTTCATGGAGTGGTTTGATTTCTCCAAAGGGAAGACAACAAAACATGACTTGACATTGGTCCAGTGGCCAGCAGTGGTCCAGTAGCAGCAAAAAGATACAAAAGGGCCACAAACCAACTACAATGAGAGTGTATGGAATCAGTGTTTTGATCAGTGTGTGAAATCTCACAGCAATTGCTCAGAAAACTGTAAGTGCGGCTTTGTTAAGACTGAAATGCCTATCAGTAATTCAGAAGTTTGCCTTCTGGTGAAGAAAGAAACCTGGTCATTACCAAACAACTTTCTTCACTGCCTAAATGCACTTAGTTTAGAGGTTCAATAAATAAAATGATCATTCTCAAGCATTAAATTTTAAAACAAAGCCATGAAAATTGCACACTATATTCAATTTAGAGAATGTCACGTTTACACAGCGTCATTAGTATTTTACCTTTCATCACGAAATACATACTAGAAAGTTACCTTGTCTGATTTATGATTTTAAGATTTATGAAGTTAAACTTCTGAGTACCTGGTTTGGCATCCTAAATAAAGCATATTCAGTAGTCAGTAAAGAGGCATAATTCTGCATTATTAAAACCGGTTCTTGCCCTTTTGTAGGGGGTGAGGTGAGAGCTATTCAGAGGGTAGAGCTAGAGAGAGGAGAGAGAAAGCTATACCAGTTCCAAACATACCAAACAAATCTCCACAGTTCTATAAAATGAGCCCCATACCTTTTATAAAAGGGACATCACCAGATGAAAATGGCAAAGGCTAACCAGAAAGCTGAATATATACAGGCAGATTAATTTGTTAAGAAGCAATTACTGTCTTTGGAAAAGGAAGTAGGCATCAAAAATTCAAATAATTGCCACTGAAAGGATTGTCTTTTTCTTTCAATTTTTTCTTCTTTTCAAGTTGGAAACCCAATATTATTAAATATTTAGGGATGACATTTCTTCTAGACCTTCAAGAAACCACATTTTATGAACACAATGAAAAAGAATAATTCTTAGAAATATAAATAGATGGTCATTTTTTTTGTCTCTGTCAGTGGTGTAAAATTATTCAAGACACAATTACTTTTGCTGAGTGTCTCATACGTGGGAAGTCCTTCAAATACTAAACACTAAATACACATCTAAACTCTCTCACAGGGCATGATAAGCTTCCTCAAAAACCTCAGTCATCATTATTTCATAATCTTACTTCAGTGAGGCCCTGTAGAAACTCATAATGATATGATCCTTTTTTCATTGGCTGTTTATGATTTGGAAACTTTGGTATAATCCAGTCTTGGAGAGATAAATTTGCTTTTGTTTTTCTTTGAGGAACAGATTCAGCACATTGGCCCCATTATAACGCTTTTGCCTTTTATCCCAGACTCTGTGTGTTGTTCAAACTAATATGATACAGGTACATGGATTCTCCATAGACATCCAATCTTCCTTGAGAGCTCACCAAGTGTCTCCTATGTGGCAGCTCCAGTCTGGGCATCTTGAAGGCAACACACAAATATAAGACGTCTCATTGGCTCTTGTTGCATAAAGTGTAACTCAAAAATGCACTAAGTATACTATTCATATGGAAAAGCTTATTCAGCATCTATTTGGCCCTGCAAGTAGTCAATGTTATAAACATTTAAAACAAAGAGACTCAAATTCATAGAGAGGATGGGAGCAGGAAAGAGAGATCTAAGATGCACCTTTAATGTTAGAAGTGCTATCTCTCTCTTCTGTATTCTTACAGGACTTGTTGAATGTGCCTGCATATAGTTCCCATATACTCCTTCCCCTAACACATGCTCCCAGGCACATATTGGAGGCTTGTGTTGAATATTATAGATACAAATGTAACTGCTAAGTCAAATAAATGCTAAGAGCTCTGGAGTTCTGTTTCCTTGGTATTTCAGACCCTACCAACTCCTGAATTTAGACAGCTCAAACACAGATAGGATTAGGTGATTTTCATAGACTGAGATCTAAACAAACATTTTTTGATATGACAAATATTTGTTATTGAACTCCGACATATGTGACACACATCACATACAAAGTATTTCCCCTTATTCAGAGACTTTACTCAAAGAGAAAACAGGCAACTCCAACCTGAAGTGCCATGGTAGTGGTATGAAGAGAGTGTAACTGGAGAACAGAGGAGGGTCCCTTAGTCCAGTATGGTGAGACAATAGGGTGAGAAAGATAAAGCTCTCCAGAGAGTGGGAAGGATAGGAGACCCCAGAGAGAAGGAACAGCATGAGCAAAATCATACTTGCTAAATGAATAAATAAAGCAATGAATGAATGAACAGGATTTGGGAGGGAAAGCATTATATGTAAAAGGAGCATCATTTGAGAACAGATAGTACAATGACAAGTTTTACCAGATTAGAAATCTTAGGAGGAAGAGTTTTGGGAAAAAATGCAGATAAGTTGATTGGGGCGAATTATCCAGAGTTCTGGCTCTCTGATTAGAAACCTGTTTCTAAAATAGTACCGCTTCCTCCTTCTTACTTTTTAAAATTTCTATGAATTTTATTTTTTCAAAAAAATATTTCTTTTAAATTGGCACATAATTATGCATGTTTATGAGGGTACATAATGCTGTTTCAATACATTTATTGTATGGTGATCAGGGTAATTAGCATATCATAATCTTAAACACTTATCATTCCTTTATGTTGGGAATATTCTATATTCTGTCTTCTAGCTAGCTGGAAATATGTGTTATTGTTAACTGCAATTATCCTACAGTGCTATAGAACACTAGAACTTATTCCTCTTATGTAGTTATAATTTCATATCCTTTAACAAATCTCTCCCTAGTCTCACCTTCCCCCTACCCCTCCCAGACTCAAGTAACCCGTTCTACTTTTTACTTCTATGACATCAATTTTTTAGTTTCCCCACCTGAGTGAAAACATGCGGTATTTATCTTTCTGTGCCTGACTTATATTACTTAACACAAAGTCCTCCTGGCTCATCCATGTTCCATGAATTACAGGATTTCATACTTCTTTGTGGCTGAATATATTCCATTGTGCATATATATCACATTTTCTTTTTTTTTTTTTTTTTGAGACAGAGTCTTGCTCTGTCGCCCGGGCTGGAGTGCAGTGGCCGGATCTCAGCTCACTGCAAGCTCCGCCTCCCGGGTTCACGCCATTCTCCTGCCTCAGCCTCCCGAGTAGCTGGGACTACAGGCACCTGCCACCACGCTCGGCTAGTTTTTTGTATTTTAGTAGAGACGGGGTTTCACCGTGTTAGCCAGGATGGTCTCGATCTCCTGACCTCGTGATCCGCCCGTCTCGGCCTCCCAAAGTGCTGGGATTACAGGCTTGAGCCACCGCGCCCGGCCTATCACATTTTCTATTCATTCATCTGTTGCTAGACACTTGGCTGGTTTCTGTATCATGGCTGTTGTGAATAGTGCTGCAATATGCATGGGCGTGTAGATATCTCTTTGATACATTTATTTCCTTTCCTTTGGATAAATACTAAGTAATGGGATTGCTGGATCATATGACTCCTTTTTCTTATTCTTGACCTGTAAAGCCACTGTAATACCAGAATTGGGGAACCTGAAACTAACCAAGTCTTCCCTCTATCAAGGCCAGTGTTCGTATTGGAGCTCCAATTTTTCCTAGGAGCAGTTCTACCTGCAAGGTGTTTATAATTGTGGCTGAGTACTCAGAAAATGATTTGGCAGTCCTTGGTGAGAGAAATGTCAGCTGCATATGTATGCACACAGATAAAGGCACTGATAAGAGTGTTCTCTTTCCCCTTCCTACTTCCTACCACACAGATACTAGTTTATTCTAAGGCAGCTATGGACCAAAGAATTCTACTTCAGAGCAGAGGATGTCAGTGCCAGAAGATCTAGAGAATGTGGCCTAAATCCTAACATTTTATATGAGGCCAGGAGTGTGGAGATTCAGATCTGTATTGCAGCCATCAGGGACTTCCAAGAAGACTCTAAATCCCATCTAGCTAGGGTTCCATTATAAGGAATTAGACCTCCAGGGATAATGTGAATAGAAATTTTCCATGGAAACTACAATGCAGCTGCCTGATCAGCATTGCACAGTAGCCGGAGAAGAGTATTTGGAGTCTGACTACTTGGATTCTGATCTTCACTCAGCCTTTTGTCTACTATGATTTTGGCGCATGTTGCCTGATTAATTTGAGCTATGTTATTCATTGGATGAAGGTCACCAATTGCCTGTTAAAAAATAAATTCAAAAGACTGTACCTCCTCATCCAGTGGTGAGCCTCTAAAGACTTCCTTCCTCCATCTCTGGCTTCTCTCAAATTGCCCCATCCTTGTTGTCCTGTTTCTTCTCATGCAGTTCTTACACCGTTCCCTTGCTCTGTTTTCTCTGCCCACTCTTTAATGTAAGCAGAGAATGTTTGTGCAATCTGGGACTGTGACCTTTTTCTCATCTCTTCAAGCTCCCTGGGGAACCTCATTGTCTCATTTTAAATACTACTTAGGAGAAAGTTATTCCTGAATCTTAAGTTTCAAGCTCAGTCTCTTTTAACTCCAGACTCATATATCTGACACAGAGCAGTGCTGACACTTAGTCCCACTCTTCTTCCAGGCATCATTGGACTGGGTAAGCCATTTGGGGCAAAAGCTCGCTGAATGGCACTTGGTTCACATATAACATGTGACATTTGGTTTTATAGTGTACTGAAAGGCAAAAGAGGCATTGAGTAACAAAAACAACAGCAACAACAAAAAACCTGAGAGAGGAATTCAAAAAATATAAGCATGACTGGGGATAATAATGGCAATGGATAGGATTTTAAATGTGTTTAAACTCATAAAAATATATCATAATATTTATTTTCAAAAACTCACAGGTCATGTTTGAAGGATGCTTAGAAACCCAATTATTATACTGAAAAGTTGATAAATATAGGGAAAATATCAGGTATTTCCCTTGCCTTTCTCAAAAGAAATATACCTCAGGGCAAATAAGGAATTGATGAAGTTTCTCCTTATAGGTAACATTCTAGCTACTGTATAAAGAAGAAATGAAAAAATTGGAATATCACTATAATACATATAATGTAGCATAATGAAACAATGAACCCAGATGTTTGATAATCAATAGTTGCTAACATCACAGAAAGACAAGCAGACACAATGTGCTTTTAGTGGAAAGAAACAATTCTACCTTGGAAGTATTCTTGCTCAAAGATCAGAACATGAATCTGATCAACTATCTAATTCAAACTTCAACCTACAGGAACAAAAGGAACAGAGAAAATGCAATCAACATCCGCAGTAAACATTAGAAGAAAAATAATCTTATTTCTTCAACAAATAAATAGCAAGGATAAAAAAAAGATATGAAGAGGGACAGACCTAAGAGATATATTCCAAATTCAATGTATGTTCCTTATTTGGAACCTCACTGTACAAACAAAATATAGATAGACATTTGATAACAACTTAACAGAGATAGACTAGAAACTCGGTAATAGCAGGGAATTATTGTTTATTTTATATGTATGATAATGGCATTCTTTTTAAAATATATATTTATTTTTTAGACATTCACAACTGAAATATTTATGAATGAAATGATCTGGTATCTAAAATAAGTTTTGAAAGAGTTGGGGTGAGGAAAATGAGTGAGGTATAGATGAAACAGTATTAGCTGTGAATGGTTCATTGTTGAAGCTAGCAATGGATGTATTGAGTTTTATTAAACTATTCTCCCTACTTGTGTATATGTTTGTAATTTTCATAATGAGACATTTTCTTAAACTGGGACAATCCGATTGAAGAAAGGTTCTGATACATCCAGAGGCTTGTTACAAAATTACTATTAGAGAAGGAATTAGTAGGGTATAAGCATCCCCAACACCAAAGATGGCTGCGGGTAAGCTGGTTTTCTAGGTGCCAAGTCTAGTATGGTTCTCATGGTGCACTATGCTCATTAAGGAGGGAGAAGAGAGATTGCCAAGGAGTAATTGAGAGTTCTCTCAGCCCCTCAAGTCAATCACACTTTATTAAACATTCTTGTAGCATAAGCATTACCTGGAGTACTGATTAAAAATACAAATTCTAGGATCCCAACAAGACCCTCTGGGAAAGGAGCTGGGAAGTTATAGGTTTTACAAGCTCTCCAAGTGATGCTCATCATCAAATTTTGGATCAATCAAAGCTTAATTTCAATGTATTAATACAATAGGGCCTTCAACTGAAAATACTTTGCAAACAGTTGGAAGTTGGGGATAGTTGGACTAGAATTAGATGAACAAAGAGTGGTATAGGTTTGGAAGTCATTTTCGTATATTTCCAAAAGGAATTCAATATAGGCACTCCCAAAGAGGGAGGGGAAGAGAATTTTAGTAGCTAAAGGGCACTATTAGCAATTCTGGGTGCCAATCACTCATCGCTCCTGCTCTCCACATCCCAACTGATTGAGAACTGCACACACAACCACATAGGGCTTAACATATCAATTGTTTTGATGACATTGAACAGAAGAATGAAATTTAGACCTGATGCTGAAGTAGGGATTTCTATTTCTTCCCTAATAGAATTGAAATTAATGTACTGCAGGTAAAGGACTCATCTGATATACATGCCTATTTCTCTGGGCCTTCAAGAGGTTTCCTTTTCACTGCTGAGAAGAGATAAGTTAAAGCATTGGCCCTTCTAATGATGAATAAGTTAGGCATCTAGAAAAATAAACAGATTTGGGCCTGTTTCTTGTTTTTCTGTCATTATGAGTTCACTGGCTGATAGAATAGCCCACTGGATGCTGGGTTCTCCCCTGGGAAACAGTCAGTCTGATCAAAAGGCCAGAAATAACCCTTCCAACAAGTCCCTTCACCCATAGACCAAGAAGAATTTACAGGTTAATGTCATTTGCTACTGGCACCATCTGCACGAGCCTCTGGGCTTCTTTGATGCTTAGTCACCATTTCCATAAAATGATATAACCAGCTCTTAGCATAATGAAGAACAGAAATGAGATATCAAGATTCATTTCAGTCACAAATTCTGTTGAAAGAGATCATCAATTAAAAGTTTTGGTAAACAATTTTGATTTCCATTTCTTGTTAATTGAGATATGTTATATGCTCAGAAGATGCCCTGGCACATAGTAAGCCCTGAATAAATGTTTGTTTTGGTGGTGGTTGTTGAATTAATTTGTTAAGGGACATAGCATTTGTGACCGTGTTTTAGGGGAATGGGTTTATTAAACCTAAGAATTACAATATTAAAACTATTTTAAAATGCTGAATCTGCCCAGTTGACTGCTGAAAAGATACAAACACAAGTATTGATCCTGCATGGTTTTCAACATACTTCATTTTACTAGGGATCAGTAGGAAAAGTCCAGAGTTTGGAATTCATTATTTGTTAATGTAAATCTTAGCCCTGCCATTTATAGCCTATGTTGTCTTAAGCTGGTTAATTGACCTCTTTCTTATTCGTATTCTTCATCTGTCAGATAGGTATATTAGTTCCTATAACTATAAAATAGGGATAATAATATAACCTTTAACATGTTGCTGGAGGAATAAATGTGATCACATTTGTGAAGTGTTTCTCTTAAAATACAATGCTTATATAGTATTTTAACATTTTAAAGTGCATATACATATATATATATATATATATAGTCTTCTCATTTTAACTGTTTTTTAAAATCCTGTGGCTAAAGTAGGATATATAGTTCTATTCACATTTTGCAGCTATTGAGACCAATATTCAGTGAGTTATTTACTGTATTAGTTATCTATTGCTATGTAATAACATTACCACAAACTTAGCAGCTTGAAACAATCCACATTTATTTTATCAAGTTTTTGTGAATCATGAGTCTGGGTAGTTTATCTGGGTCCCCTCCTTAGCATCTTCAGAAGACGTCTTCAACCAAGATGTCAGCCAAGGCTGCAGCCTCATTTGAGTCTCAACCAGGGAAGACCCACATTCAAATTCACTCAGGCACTGAAAGAATTCATCTACTTGTGGTCACTGAGGGTTTTCACAGAAGACCTCACAAGACCGTCTACTTGTGGTCACAGAACTGAGGCTATGGTTTAGAGGACACTCACTTCCTCAAGGCTATCCACAGTTCCTTACCATCGGGGGTCCCCAGCCTGGCCACATGCTTCCTCAAAGTCAGCAAGGAAGAAAGAGAAACCCCAGCAAGACAAGCACTGCAGTATGATGTAATGTAATCTGTGATCAGATGCATCTTGTCATGTTGCTGAATTGTATGTAAACAAGGCAGGTCGTGGTAGCTCACACCTGTAATTCCAGTGCTTTGGGAGGCCAAAGCAGGAGGATCACTTGAGCCCAGGAGTTCAGTGCTGCAGTAAGTTATGATCATGCCAGTGCACTTCAGCCTGGATGACAGAGCAAGAATCTGTCTCTAAAAATAAAAAGAAGAAGAAGAAGTGTATCATAGTCCTGCCTACACTCTAAGGGAAGGGATCACACAAGGGTATGAACATCAGGAGATGAGGATCCTCTTAAGAGTCTTGTCTGCCACACTCCCCAGAGGCATATTTTAAAGGTAGAACCAGAATAACAGCACTTCTAGTCTATACTAGATGCTCTTTTTATTTATGTACTCAGTCAGTTTTCAGGAAATATTTAGTGAGTATCTACACAAGACACTATACCAGTTACAGTGAGCCCTGTAATAATGAATACTAAACAAAAATTATTTCCAAAGAACAGGGAAAATAGGAGGTGCCAAAATAATTATGCCTCAATGTTAAGAATGATGTTAGGAGAAGAGGGGAAAAGAGTTATGACTGATGTACGTAAAAGGCAATGACAAGTAGTTACACTAAATAAAGAAAAATAGAGTTTATAGAAATGGAATAGACTAGAGTAGAATATAACTAAGCAAAAAAGGTAAAACGTTTTGACTTTGTTTTATAAGCAATGAATAATAAAAAACATTTTGTTTGTTTTCAATATGTGTTTTGAAGAAAAGTAATATGTGCAATGTAACACTTTGGTTATACTAAAAATAATGGTGCTGAAAATATACTGGAAGCAAGTCACAGTTAACTTGGCCACAATTGTTATTTCCTGTTTGAAGACATTTTCTAAATATGAAAATAGGATTTGGTAAATGTTGGTTGTTTTAGTACTCTATGATATCCTCCAAAAATAATTTCATGATAAACACTGGCAATGATACAGCAGTTATTTCCATTTACACATCTCAGAGCAAGAACGACTTAAATCGTTATAATGTTAAGTCTTCATCAGTGGAGGTATAGAACTGAAAGGGTTTAAGCTGGGGAAAGAAAAATGATTTAAGGTTTGGATGAATTGCACAGGCCCATAAAATGGTATTAAATCAGTTCTGAAAAGATTTGAAGAGGACACAACACCCTGTAAGTGTGTTACACTTTGCTATCATTAAAGAATGGGATTGGACAACATAGAAGAGGGAAATGTGAGATAGAATATCAGAGTTGCACAAGACACTTAATGTCTTAAGAGGCATCTGAACCATGATAGTTGACAACTAAGCCATTGCTCCCTTATCACACCAATAATGATCACTTTAAGAAAGCTTGCGCTCAAAGCAACTCCCAAAGCCAGGGACTGATAGAGGCACTCACAGATGACGTTTTGTTTTCCTCTCTTCAATCAACTCAAGGATGCCGTGCCCATGTATAACTGTTACTATGTGGCAAATCAGATTGGAAGTCCTAAAAAAGCTAGTTTCTCAGCCAGGACAATAGTCAGCAAAACAAGTTAGGCAATTACTCTTTTATTTCCATATCCAATGCTCTCCTGTGGTTCCTGAGTGCTAGTGTCCCCATCTATGGTGCTATTACTGTTCAAAATGTTTTTTTTTTCAACTCCTATATAATACATTCTTCAATCAGAAAATAGAGGGAAATATCTAAGCCAAAGATAGAAATAAGGGTGTTTATCTTAACTCCTTTCTGCCCAAGCCTGTGGAGGATGACTACAGTGACATAAATGGGCACAATGGACCGAAGCTGATTTTCCCTGGTGATCATATACTGCTTGCTGTCTGTTTAGTTCCAAGTAATTTCCATGTCTTATTTATTTAACCTTATGAGAACAGAGTGAATCTATTTCTTACATGAGAAAACTGATATATAGACAGATTAAGCAACTTCTTCAAAGTAAAAGAGCAAATAAGAGTGGAGTAAGAAATGAAATCCAACCATTTGGCACAAGGGCCCGCACTCTTCTCCACCATACTCCAAGGGCAGCCCCTTGATGAGGCCACTGGAAATTCCTTATTGTTAGCAGTTGGAGAGCTGTGTGTCACATGCTCACGTTTCCAATAAATAAGTAGCGAGAATTATTTTAAATAATCAAATTTCAGGTCCAGGGACCACCCAGTTCAGAAATGACACCTGTATGAATTTCCTCACAGGATAAGCCTATGAATGTCTGTTCTTGGCTGATTCTCACAGCCAGATGTCTGAGAAGCCATAAAGTACAGAGGATGCAAAAAGGACACTATGACACATTTCTGCTGATGTTTGAGGTGTTTCAGTTAAGAGCAGTAATATGTTCTCATTTAAAAGGCAGGCAGTTATATTTTTACAATGCCATAAGAGGAGAAGCAAACAAAAATGTTATGCAGTAGAGGTGAGTTATCAAATACTAATTAATCCATAAATGCATGGAAATAGGTGCCTAACAATATAGGCCCTCCCAAGATAATTCCTTATATTCTCATATTTTCCCCTAATAGGGACTCACATAATAGTTCATCAGTATAGGAGTCATTTCTCATAGATTCCAATTCAGGACCGGAAGCCAATATGACACTTTTATAAACTAAGTTGTCAATTACTATAGATTACCTAAAATCTTCTTCAAAAGTGTACATCTACTTTACAACAGCTAATGCCTGCTTGTGGTCTGATATCCTCAGTCTGGGATAGCTAGATCTCATGAAGGGAAGTCAAAGCCAGGCCAGGCATGCGTCAAAACAGAGCTCTTTAAATAAATATACCCGTAATTGCGGCCAGGTAAGAGTGGGTCATGTTAGGAAAATACAATAGAGAGTTACTGAGATGAAGAGGATTCTGGTTGGAATAGACAACAGGTAATGGGGGCACTCTAGTTCAGGAAAGAAAATTTCAAAGTAGTTCAGTGCTATAGACCAACACTTCTCAAAATTTAATGTGCATGAGCATCACCCGGAGATCTCTTCAAGATGTAGATTTTGGTTCAGTAAGTTTGGAGTGGAGCCTGAGGTTCTGCATTTCTAATGACCACCCAGGATACCCACCTTGCTGGTCTGTATATCATACTTTGAGCAGCAAAATTCTATAACAAGCAGAAAAATGAAACTTTCATGCCACTGAATTAGAGAAAATGGGAGTCATGCCAACCCCCCAGAAGTAACCAGAAGGGCAACTGCTGAGCCTGCTTTTGAAGGAAGGACAATCATAGGGCTTTATCTGCAAAGCTGAAGGGCATATTCAGCTGATTGGATTCACCACATCACTGGTTACTAATGGAGATCAGAGCTTTGGTCCTTGCCTTATGGGGCAAGATGTTAATTTTCTGTCCTCTATGTAGAAAAGGAATCAAAAAGAATGGTAAGATCAGGGTCTCTAGATTGACATGGTCTGAGTTCCAGTGAAGTTTCCATTATTTGTTAGCTCTTTTGCCTTGGTCAATGTTTTCTGTTCTATAATCATTATTTCCTTAGTTGCAAACCTGGAAAAACAATACTTCTGCTTAAAGGCAGACTAATTAAGAGACAATTCCCAAAGTTTAATGGATTAACACAATAAAACTTTATTTCTTGTGTGTATAATAGTTCAATTATAGTGTTTGGCAGGTGGGTTTTGGTATTAGTCCATTTTCGTTTTGCTGATAAATACATACCTAAGACTGGGCAATTCAAAAAAGAAAGAGGTTTAATGGATTTACAGTTCCAAGTGGCTAGGGAGGCCTCACAATCATGGCAGAATGCAAGGAGGAGCAAGTCATGTCTTACACGGGTGGCAGCAGGCAAAGAGAGAGAGTTTGTGCGGGGAAACTCCCGTTTTTAAATCCATCAGATCTCATGAGACTTATTCACTATCACGAGAATAGCATGGGAAAGACCTGTCCTCATGATTCCAATATCTCACACAGGGTCCCTCCCACAACACATGGGAATTATGGGTTATACAAGATGAGATTTGGGTGGGGACATAGAGGCAAAACGTATCAGTTTTGATACTGTAATCTGGGAATTCAGGATCCTTCCACCTTGTGGTTCTATATTTCTCTATATATTCAGAGTCCTCTGATTTCAGCTAGTAGATACAGAATGCATGTAAAGAAGCATGCAGGGTGATTTTTATTAGCACATGTCAATTCTACATGTGTTCCATTATCTAGAACTTGGTCACTCAGCCCCACCTGACTTCTAGAGACAGCGGAAAAAGTAGCCTATCTTTGTGGCCAGAACAAACATAGAATAAGTTTGGTGGATGTCTATCCTAGCCCTTCTCAACCCTTCTCAAGAGAATTAAGTCTTAATGCCTTAAGGCACCCATGGCATTAAGGGTGCCTTAATAATAGTTAATCTCTCTCCATGTAAATGGTATGATCTCTGTACCCTCCTTGAGAAGATGAAGAAAATCATCACTCAAATAATTTCTGTAATGCTTGGCCAATTTTTGCTACACTTGCATATCACAGAAGGTTTCTATACAAATGAAAGCTGCTGCAGAATAGAAAAATTGAAAAATGAAGCAGGCTGGGGTGGAGGGAAAGAAAGTTAGTAAGAGAAGAAGCAGCCACTTTGTGAGATGGGTTCCTTTTGCTGCACTGCTTTTGCAGTATTTTAAACTTTCTGGTCTACCTAATGACCTCTTACTCTTTCTGAAAGTCTTGCTCTGAAGTTGCCTTCTGCAAAAAGCTTTACTGAACTCTTCCTTCAAATCCATGTGTCACTGATTTCTCAATAAACCTTAAGCAACATAATGTGTTCCTCAAATGGCATATTGCATATGTGCAGTTATTTATTTATATACTTGCCTCCTGCTGAGAACAGAAGCCACCTCCCTCTTTGCTTGGCACATAATATTGCGTATTCAATTCATATGTTTTGAAAAACTTAAGATTTTTTTGGTCAGAGAGGAGAGTACTCAAGCACGTTTAGGTTTTTTGAGGTTTCAGGGCAGGGGCACCAAGAGCTGCCTCATATTTCTCACCCTGGTATAGTTCATTTGTTAAGACTATCCTTAAACACATCCTTAGACTAAGGGAAAAGGCTTTTGTTTTCAGGATTGGCAAGCCTTGTAATGATGATTTCAGCAACTGCATTAAGCTAGTGGAAATGATCCATGGAGCTACAAAAGTGTTCTCAATGCTCCCCAAATTGTGCCTCATAGGCATATTTACATACACAGCATTAAACATGTGTATAACATGGCTTGGATATGGTGGAGGAGTGCATTCTTCCATTATTCTTTCTTGTCTGAGGAAACAATCTTATTTTCTGGAACGGTTTGAAGCTATAGTTTGTGTCTCTAGAAGCGCTCTGTTAAAAAGATGAAGACAGAGGATTGCCTTCTCTAGCACTCACCGCTGCATAAAAAGAGATGAAGCGTCTGTCCTGCACAACCACCTTTCTCAATTTAGTTGCACTAGAAAATCAAATGAATATGTGTTTTATCTATTTCATCTCATGAATCCTACGCAAGCCTGGTCCAGGGGCTGACTGTGACAAGCCATCAGAAATCTCTTCGTAATTTTATATTTTCCCATTTTACAATTACCTGATAAATGATTATATCTGACAGTTTTTAATCTTTGTAAGAGTGATCATTGGCGATGAGGGCTTTGGAAGAATTGTATTCATGTGGTTCTCCTCGCACATCCCATTACCTGCTTTATAATCAACAGATACGCTGCATGCTGACAGTCTTTCATTACATGCTCTATTCAAGGCTCTAGTGTGTGTGTGTGCATGTGTGTGCACATATATATATATATATATACTGCTGGTACATGATAAACAGTAAAGATGCACCCCCTACTACAAAAACAGATTTATTAATAAATAGCTGACACTTAGTACTTTTGCAGAATACCAAAGCAATTAGTGACAACAGTAGAATGATTTTCAATACCTACAGAGCAAAATATCATATTGATTCAAGCTCGAAGCTTTTTCTAAATAACAGCCAAGGAATTGTCTACTGTATTTGGTCAATTCCTTTAAATAACAGGTTGAAAAAAAAATACATCAGCACAACTGTTTTGAATGTCTTTCCCCTTGGTTCAACTAAATATAGAAGCCAATTCACCAATATAGAATAACTTAGACTAACGAGGCCAAAAAATTATTTTGGTGTCTTTCGTCTTATGTTTGCTTATCCCACCAAAGCAAATCTTCATCATCTGCAGATTTCATATAAAATTGAGATATTCACTTGATTTAAAAGCAGAGAATTCACTGTGGGAGAAAATAGAACATTTAGATGATGAAATCTTAGAATCACAAAATTATAGGACTATGAACCAGAAGAAATTCAAAGAGCTGGACTAGTTCAGTTCCTTCCCTGGGG
This sequence comes from Rhinopithecus bieti, assembly GCF_001698545.2. NCBI lineage: Eukaryota > Metazoa > Chordata > Mammalia > Primates > Cercopithecidae > Rhinopithecus > Rhinopithecus bieti. The sequence continues at coordinate 1,610,689 of NW_016806571.1, forward strand.
CAATATAATATTCCGACTCCCAACCTCACTTAATTCACGCAATATTACAGATGACACATTGAAGCCAGTGAAGAGAAACTAGTTAGCCAGCAAATAAGAATTTGTGATGGATCAAGAATTTTGCACTCTCCAGTTCTCAGCACATTTCTTCCAAGGAACGTCCCTTCATTTACTCATTCAATGACTGCTAAGTCCTGAGTACTGTTCTAGGCTCTGGGGACACAGCAGAGAACAAACACAGACAACATTCCTGCCTTTATGGACCATACATTATACTTGAAAGAGATATATCATAAATAGATAGCATTTAGAAAGTAATAAATGCTATATAGTAAAGCAGAGTCAGCAAAAATAGGTTATGCAGTGGAATGGAGAATTTCATTGCTATGTTTTGAATACCATGGTCAAAGAAAACCTCATTGATAAAATTATAAATAAGCAGGGACCTGAAGGAAGAGAAGAAGGGAGTCATACAGCTCTCTAGAGGGAGAGGACTCTGGACAGTGGCCCAAGGTAAAAGCGGACTGACTAAGCTCATGTGTGTGTCCATTGGCATGCTTACTTTTTGTTTCCACTATTTATCTTATTATATTTTATCCCTCTCAATTTCTTCATAGAAACTGCCTTTCATGTTTCTTTTGGAGACCAAGATAGCTCCACAAATCATTACCTACTTCCTCCATGGCTCCTGAATCTTGGATCTGTGCCATTTCCCAATCATTGCCTCCGTTTCTATTCCTGCCTCTCAGCATAATTGTCAACCTCCCTCCTCCTTTGCCCAGTTCATTTCAGGACATCTCACAATTCCCCAGTGAGGGGGAGCTATGCATATTCTCTCCTGTCACATTAAACACCTGGGGCTTATTTGGCCTCCTTTCCTTGAATTTTAGTTCCATCTTATGCATGTCCTATGGGTGATTTTCTTTATTTTTTTGTTATAAGTAGCAAAAATAAATTTTCTACGAAGTCTATTTTGAAAATATCAAGATGCATCCTTCTTTATAAATTCAAAGTCTAATTACAAGTCTTCAGATGCATCAGAACCCATCAGCCAATTTTTGTTTCTACTAATAATCCTTAACAGTTCATCTATCTTTGTGTCTTTTTTTTTCAATCCTACATGCTTACTATTTGGTAAAAGTTGTGGAAAATGTCTGCTTATAAGAACTTTTTGCTATTTTTAATCCTTCTTCAAATACTTTGCTCCTGACCAACTTCACTATCTGAGAATCTTGCTCTGCCTTTTCCATTACTTTGCAATATGGGACACTGTTCCTGCCCATCTTATTTCTTTCCTTCCACTCCCCTGTTCACTTCAATACTTAGTATTCCATGCATGTAAACTGCTTCACCGAGCTTCAGTCCTGTTAAGTTTGAAGTAAATATGTAGAATAATATATTCGGATATTAGCTTTTCTGGTTGAAAAGTTCTAATGAAAAAGAAATACCTGTGCCAAAGCAGGAATACTAAAGTTAGAAATGGAGACGCAGCTCTGCCTATCCAGTGGGCCTAATTTTGCTCAAAAAAGATACGATTCAAATAGGTACAGTTTTCAAGAGTCATCATTTATTTGCAGGCTAACTAGCAAGTGTATTATTTATTTATCCTCATGTCAAATTATTCTCTCTGATGTGATTTTGAACATCCTGGGCAACATTCTTATCTGCTAAAACCCAGGATTCAGTGTGCATAGCCATTATTAGCTTGTCTCTAAAGCAGAAAATACAATGTAGACTCATCAGTGGACTCAATTCTTCTAATGATCATCCCATACAAATCCCAGTGATTATCCTGGGATCGCCAGGATAATCCTGGGGCACGTGATGGCAGATTCCCACCAGAATGTGGAAAAATCCTGATTCCCTTTTCTCATGATGTTACATTAACAGGCATTGCTACTCATAGGAGGAGCAGACTGGAGACCTCCATTGATGGGAAAGTGTAATCCACTTAAGGTTTCAAATCCTAAAAATCATTCGGTGTTTATCAAATGGGTAAATTTGCCCAAATTTTCTCCCTCTCCCTGTTTCTTTTTAAAAAATCAGCCTTCCCTGCTTCTTTGAAATACATCCTCCACTAAATATATTTCAAAGTTTGAGCAACATCCAGAGTAGGTATGGAGTTCACATGCTGACCCTGAGGCTGTGTTCTGACATTGCCAAGCGTGGGTGCAAGGTCTGCTTATGTTTATGCAACTTGCTACCTCTGTTTCAAGTGCTCCTGTCCACTCCACTAAGAGTATGTTTCCCTCAGCTCCAAAGAAGCAGCCGAGCGCTCCTTGACTTCTGAGGGAACATAAGACAGCTCCTGACCTTGCAGGTCACTCATTCTGCAGGGAATTGTCTGTACACTCTACGTTTCACAATTTTCTCTATCACCCAACTTTAATCTTAGGGGCTAGGGAGGCAGATGGTTAACCAAATGGTGAATTTTGATGACTCAAAAGGGGAAGTAGGAGTGGAGGAATGTTCTTTACCGGTCTGTAAATATCTTCTCTTAATTAGATTGACAAATACTAACTGAGGATGTATTCTTGGCCATGCGTTGTGCTATGCTTCATGGGCATCTTCACAGGGCTTGCAATACATTATGGAAATATGCATGTGAAGATGGCATATAAGCTCACCATGCCTACTGTTATTTCAGGTATTTAACCTCTCTTCAAGATCTCTCTTTTCATCCACTTTATCATAATTACTTCCCTTTCATATCCTCTCGTGTCTCCTAACCCGCAGTGCCTCAAATTTGACATAGTATGCTTATGGATGGCTGACAAATGTAACAGAAAATCTGTTTATTTTAATTCTATCATTTATCCATAAAGCATATATTAAGTAGGCTTAGGGAGAACTCAAAAGGAGCTCAAATACTATCCCTTCATTCACAGGTTTCATAATCTGGCTGTGGGGACGAAAGAGACGCACATAAAACTTGGGGCAAATATGGGCAACACAGTGTAATAAGGAATGTGAGTCCTGGTGAGACCAGAGAAGACAAAAGAAGTGTGTGTGTTGGAGAGGCAAACGAGACTGCATGGCAGATTTGGAAATTGGAGTGTTCCTTGAAGAAATTTGCAGAGCAGAAGAGAGGCTGCAAACTTTAACATTAGACCCTGGTGTGGTGGTATTTCTTGCTGTTAATGAGGTATATATTGACGGCAACCACCCACAATTTCTCACACCCATCTCAAAATACATTATATATAACATGATATAAATATAATCACTGTATTCAAGATATTTAAAATGACAATTTTATCTTCTAAGTTGTAGCTGTTTCTCTCGGCATTTTGCTAGATGTTATAGTTGAACTAACAGCTGAAACCAATAAGCATACTTGCTTTGGGCACATTTTGTGATCTCTAAGGAAGAAACATTCATTAAAGCAAACAAGTATTAGCTTCAAATCTATGTTTTATCTAAGGCTTTACTTATTGCTATAGGATGTACAGGAGTGGAAGGCACAGGACTCACTGCCAGAAAAGGCACCAAACTAGGAGCCCTTGAGGTGGGATTCAGCCTTGGTTCTTCCAGTACTGAACGTTACCTAATTGAACAGATTATTTAAACGTCTTGGGCTCAGTCTTCTCACCTGTAAAACAGAGGTCATTATACTGGCCTCACCTTCATGTCAAGGTTACTGTAAAGATAAGATATATCATAGATACACAGAGCTCTTATCAAGGTGCTCTCAAAATCCTTTATTTTCAAAACCTACTTTCATGGGAGTGAAAAAACTGTACTATCATTTATCATAGATAAACTCTTCAGTTAGAATACACACACACATATATATTCATGTATATATATGTATATATACATACACAAACATACACATACACAGAATGCAAGAATGAAACATGTGGAAATAACTATACACAGCATCCTTCCATAAATCCATATGGACCCTTGAAGGCAGTGAGGAAAGATGACTTGACCCACCAGCCTGGGAATACAACCTGCCTGGTCCCCAAGTGTCTGAACTGTGGTTACACGTGCCCAGGACTATCTCCCAATGTCCTTTGAAAAGATCTATCTTTCAACCTTGCTTTGGATAGAGAAAGAGGCAGCCATCTCAGAGGCATCTGTTTTGTGTGTTCAAAATGGTTATATTCTTAGATAAAATGAGAGAAAAGGCTTACTACAGAATGACTGTATAAGGGCAGAGTCACCTCAGTTACAGACTTACGATTTAACTGTCTGAGGTGAATACGTTATAACTCTATTCACTTAGAAGCAAAATGCCATTTCTCATGATCCGATAAATGAAGTGTAATTACTGAAAGCACATAAATGATAGAACTGAACGTTTTCTCCTCCTGATCATGCTCATGACAAGAAGTAATTTCACATATCTAAGTAACTGAGAACTGGATAGAAACACCCCAAAACAGACCGAAAACTTTGGACATAAAGTCGACATTCAAGATCATGTTAAATAATCAGAAATCATGGGCTATTAGACAGCTGCTGAAACCCTAATGTGAGTTTCACTGTCCCCTAGGAAACATTCAACTCACATTGAAATTTATTTGAAGCGACAGAAACCGAGGAACTATAACTAAAAATGCCTGGCATGACCCTTTGCCTTCTAAGCCAAGAGCTTTGACCCTTGTTAACTTTTCCAACGTCTTCTTTTCACTCTTCCTTTCAGGAATTTCAATGCTTTGTAGTGCAAAGATAATAAATAGTCTTCCAATTGATTGTAATGAAACACAAAATTCTCTATATGATAGCCAGGTGAAGTCAAGTATACTACTCTATGCTTATCCAGGATCCACGAAGTCAGTCCTTTATCCCTTTTCTCTTTGGACTATTGAATGCTCAATCTTTAAGCATTATTCTTATTAGGAAGAAAAATTATTCTGTCAAGCACTTCTCAGAGAAAATCTGCCTAAATGACTTCTTATTCTTGAAATGATGCCAATTGCTTTCCTAAAACTGTATATGCCACTCAATGATATATGATTAGAAATTATGAGGCCAATATTCCAAAGGTGTTTCTTCATTTGCATCAGCAAAAAAAGAGTACTTATAATTGTCCATGCAAATCAAGGACATTCATATGCAAATGCTTATATGTGGATATAATTATGCCACTCCAATACATGGATTGAGGTTTTAATCTGTGATACAAATAAGTGTGTAAATACGCATTTGTATTTTTAGTTCCACTTGAAAAAAATATTGTCCATATGTGTAACTATTGATAGAAAAATAGATGAAAGAACCAGCAAGGGTCACCTGTTATATGTATATTACAAGATAATGTTATTTTCAACAGTCAATACATTATCAACAGAACTGCCTCTATCTTCTCAACTCCATACCCCGTTGCAGAATCGACCATTGAGCCAGACACCACCTTCTGTTATGATAAATTCACTCTTTGAAGCCAAGGCATCCTCTTTTTTGCATTTTGGTTCCCATTGAGCTTGCCTATCCTCCCAGCCTTCTAGACATGCCTGAACTTCATTATTGTTTGAATTAGTTTCCCAATAGGTACCTAAACCCCATATAAATAAGACAATATAATTGATGCTGGGGAGAGGATGTCACTAGCTCTATCTAACATAAGTTCAGTTCTAGCCCAACTAGAATGCCTGCTTTATAAATATTTGTCCAAACTGTCTCATCTGCAATACATTTTGTGAGAAATCAGCTACCCCAGGGGAATAATTTTTAAAGGAACAATCTTTTGTTCTAGAAATCTAACCCATTCAGTCAACACAAAACTAAAGACTTGTATACGGCAATGATCTAACAACTCTGACTTTTGAGGCCCCTTTTCTCCATACAATGAAGCAGAACAAAGAGACAGATCTATTTGCCAAAAAGGATGCTGGTGTTAATTGACAAGGTAGCTTATTTTAGCTTGACCCAGAGAGAATATTTCACTGAATGAGAAAATTATGCAGTGTTGTCAAACCATGAGTATTTCTCCTACCTCCCTGATTCCCCTAATGGACAGTGAAACTAATGACTGGAATAGATTTGCCTCATTTGAGTACAGATATGTTATACAAAATCTGGAAAACAAAAAGATTTACAAGCAACAGCTAGTGATCCTCTTACTAGAAAACTTGATGATACAAGCTATGACAATATTTTCAATCTGAAAGTGTAGCTTATAGTCAGAATAACTGTATTTATCTTGCTTTCAGTGGCAAGAAGCTGGGATAATATGACCTGGATGAAAGATACTAAAATTTCTAGAATATTTAAATGGTGTAATAGGGAAAGCAGACTAAACATTGAAATAGCAGATATTGTTAGAACAAACCACAACATAAGACAAAAACACTTATTCTATTGAGGTTACTAAGAACACTTAACTGGTCCAGGGGTCACAAAAGAGATTCTGTGATCCCCAGAACTATCTGGGAGAAGTGAGAGGAAGGACTTGTGAGTGCACAATTGTTTTTGTAATTGCTGTGTAAACACTACTTTTATCTCCATACTGGTATAGTTTGGAACATGTGAATTACAATACCGTAATCACAACATTTCCAATTTCTACTCAATCAGTACAATTAAACCTTCCAAAACACTGTGATAGATAAAGCAACATTGTTGTTTTTGCTGAAATCTAAAATGATCACTGAGCATTCAGATCTGGTTCTATTTTGATCAAATCTAACCCTGGGCAACAAAGGACAAAAGGTTTGTAATTGGTTATTGCTGAAAGAACTACAGAATTTCATAAAACTCAGTAAATGTAAAAGTTCATAAAATATATTGGGAAAAAAAAGCATTTAAAATTTTATTGGACTCAGAACTTTCATTGTTGCATTCTATCCCCTGCAGCAACAGCACTGGTCTTTTATCTTATAAATTTGGGCTGGAAGCTACAGGAGCCTGTGTGGATGGTAAGGAAAGGTTTAGAAAAAAAAAAATAAAGATCGGATGGTAAATGAAATGCGTGTGTTTGTCCTTTCTGGGGGGTGCACTGGATAAATACAAATACAGTGTTGAATCAGATATCATTCTGCTTAGAAATGTGCCTTTTTCATCGCAGCAAGGAATGATTTTATTATGGTATCTTGCAGATAACATAGACAATGTAAGAGAATTCTGGGTTCCTGATAGTGTGATATGCTTGCTCTCTCTCCATGGAGCTAGGGAAAACCATCAGCTCCACTTTACTAATTTAAGATGGGGAAATAATATAATTGTAAAAACACAGAGCAAAGTCTAATCCCTGGTGTCTAACCACGAAATCCTCCTTTCTTTTTAGACAGATATGGAGATATAATTTGCCATCTATTCTTGTCATTTAAGTAGATGCATTCAGATAATTTCCCAAGACTGTTTTTAATGGAACTATATGAGTATCACTCAAAAATATCACAAAATCCAATGTTAATCTCTTGTCTGATACAAGTTAAAAGAGAGTTTGATCATGCACACTGCCAACCAGCCTCTAGCTTTGCACTGTGCTCTCCCTCTGATTTCCATCATAAGCAATTTTATCTGTTAGAAGAGCCTGCAGTATAATCACATTGTAATACAACAGGGGTTGTATGCACTTGTAAGCAAATACTTCTCTTTGGGAAAAACCTCTCTTGGTCTAGAGCCCTACTGGGACTGGCAGGCCCACCAGCTCCTGCCACTCAATACAAATACATTTCAGCATCAGGCAGTTAATAGATACTGACACATGAAGTGCTTTGCCTTAATAGATCTGTATTTATATCTAGCTTGTTTCAAGTTCAATTTGCAAGGCAGCCTTATCTTGGTTGCTATCAAATATGCTACTTAGCCTGCCATTTCCACCTGACAGCACCTGATGGTACAGATCTCATTGCAGTGAAACTCACAGCCTCCTTATCAGCTTGCATGGGCTTTGTGGGCTATCACATTGTCATGTCTATACTCACATGGCTTCCCCTCATCTCCCTAGCCTACTTTATTTATCATCAAGGCTCACCTCAGAGTCACCTCCTCTACCAAGTTTTTTTGACCTTGAGACTCCCTGTGCAATTGACCACATCCTTCTTTGAAGCACTGCCTCTAAACTCATCCAAAACCTTGAGGGTATTTCAAACATGGCACTTGTGGCACTTTTTCTGTCTTTGTTTATTTATAACTTTGTGTCTCCACCAATTAAGATTTAAGACCTTTGGGGCAGGAATCAGGCTATATCTGTGTTTGTATTCCTAACATTTAGTGCTCTGCCTGGCACAGAGTAAGTGCTCAATACATGTATGTTCAGGGAATAATTCCTCTAAATATGTAATATGATTGTATGGCACCACTGGCCAAAAATGAAGAATCTTTGCAGAAATAACATAATTTTGCTTATATCAGAATTAGTTTTAAAAGAAAATCCTAAATAAAAATGTGTGCACAGTGCAAACATCCTTCTATACGTTGTATACCTTTTCTTTTTTTTTTTAATAGGCAGGCTATCACTCTGTCACCCAGGCTAGAATGCAGTGGCATCATCATAGCTCACTGCAGCCTTGAACTTCTGGCCTCAAGTGGTCTTTCTGCCTCAGTCTCCTGAGTATCTTGGACTATAGGCAAGCCATAAGGCCTGGCTAATTTTTTTTAATGTTTTGTAGAGATGTATTCTTGCTATGTTCCCAGGCTGACCATGAACTCCTGGCCTCAAGTGATCCTCCCACCTCAGCTTCTCAAAGCGTTGACATTATACATATGAGCCATTGAACCCAGTCTCTCCTATACTTTTGATGTACATTTTGGTACTACCTCCATTTTCATCATATTCGTTCTCAAGGTTTTTCAAGATCCTTGTTTCCAAATAACATACTCAGCTTATCAAGGCAAAAAGGTGAACTCTGGAATCACAGAATTAGTCCCAATAAGCAGGCTTCTACTAAAAGTCACACATCACTTATACAAAAGACGCAATTTACTGGTCCTTTTACTCCAAGTATCTGAGCATTATTGTGAACCAAGTAAGAGTAAGCATATGGTCTCACTTCTCTTTCTCTTCCCCCTGTTCATTCATTAAGTCAGTGAACATTTGATAGCCTATTATGTATCATACACCATGCTAGGCACTAGAGATTCAAAGACTAATAAAACAGAGTCCCTGTCCTAATGGAGCTCATTATTTAGAAAAAAAAGTTCATTGACATAAAAAATGTGTGATAGGGATGATAACCATGATAAAGATAACACAGAAACCAAAGGGCAAGGAGCAAGGGAATCTGATGGGAGTGTTTCATATGCAATCCCCTGTAGAGAATCTAGAGTGACTTCTGGGTGAACAGCAACATCTATTTCCTTTGGCTCCTTAAATCTACATTTAATCGACACCAAAAGATCTCTTATTGTTACTGAAATCTTGATGGACCTTTGCAAATGAGGAAATAACAAGAGCTCCTTGCCCTATTGGATATCAAGGCATTTTCTATGCCTCTTTTAGTTTATGAGGTTTCTTAGTCCATGTTATTTTAGCTGATCAATGAGATACTCTTACACCATGTGCATTGATTGTCACATTGAATTGATCTTGAAGCCAGATACCCTTATTCCATTTAATTTCATTGTCAGATTGGATTGATCATAGAGCAGTTCAGTTAAATGGCTGATGATCAGCCACAACATGACTATTTGTTCAATATTTTCTTAGGCAGCCTAGTAATACAGACACTATTATTATAATACCAGTGGCATTCAAGGGCATAAAGCTGACAATTGTTTCATCTCCTCTGGTGGTGAGTCTTGTAAATTATTTCCATCAGTTGGTTATACAAGGCTGAGACTTGAATATGGAGGAATCTCACCCAAATGTACTTAGCCTAGGAAAATAAATGAATGTCACAGTCAATAGAAACATGGGCATATCTATGTGGATAGGCTTAAATGAGGAAGTAGATAATTGTGATCAGACTAAAATCAGAGGTTTGAAGAGATCAGAAAGAAAGCAGAGATATACTGTTGGCATGTGGTTGCTCACGCCTGTAATCCAAGCACCTTGGGAGGCTCAGGCGGGCAGATCACTTGAGGCCAGGAGTTCGAGAACAGCCTGGCCAACATGGTGAAACTCAGTCTCTTCTAAAATTATAAAAATTAGCCAGGGGTGGTGATGCACACTTGCAATTCCGGATATGCGGGAGCCTGAGGCATGAGAATTGCTTGAACCCGGGAGGCAGAGGTTGCAGTGAGCCAGGATTGTACCACTACACTCCAGCCTGGGCAACAGAGCAATACTCCATCCCAAAAAAAGAAAAGAAAGGAAAAAAAGAAAGAAAGCAAAACCATACTATATGATTATTTAAATGAACCACTGACAGTGGTTGGATTTTTACGTTCTCTCTAATGCTGGAAATGTGAGAAGGATAACTCTAGTTAAATGACTATGTAGACAATTTAGGGACAGCTTCTGAAACTGGTAACTCAGCTTATGTCCCATGCCTTCTTGCAAACCTTAAGAATTCTTACTGTGGGAAGAGTTCCATAAAATTTAAACAGTTAGTGTGGGTAAGCTAAACCTAAATGCAACCATTTTATTTATTCTTTTTGACCTTTTTACAAGACCAATTATTTATTTCAGCATACTTTCTTATTCAGAGACATTATAAGTATATTAAAGTGATCCAGCTGGGGTTTGAGTTCCTGATGTGAAATAAGAGATTTGTGGATGCTATAAACATCCTGAGTTAGTGATCTTTCTCCACCCAACAACTAGCACTGGGAGCTGAAATCTAAATGGAAATGCTGCCTAAATCATTAACCACGATTCCCTTATGCTGGATAACAACTGGATTCTGTCTTAAGCAACACAAGGTCTATAGATGTGCTAGAAACTGTCAGAAACTGGCATGCATATACAACTTGTTTCACTTTATCTCTAGGGACCATTAGTCCTGTTAGTTAATCATTCAGAATTGAAGACCAATTATCCCCAGATTATGTCTCTTGTACACTCTTACAAAAACATAGCAAAACCATCAACTTACATTTGAGAATCCCTCAGCTACAAGACATAGCACTCCCTTTCTTATTCCCTTAGATTATTTATTAATTCATTAAAATTTAGGAGTTCACTATGAGCCAGTACCACTAAGAAAACAAAAAATAAGTAAATTCTAACATGATAGAGTCAGGATGCAGGTTAACAAATCTCCTTCCCAATAAGCAACCATGAAGGTACACAAAACATTAAAAGAAACAACTTTAGCACTCCGGAAATTGGCCAAAAATTGAGAAGTATTTATTTATAAAACTACTGAACTTTAAGTAATGACAATGAGGGTCTGTGATGTTCTTGCCTAGGACTGTTTCCATCCCTGCTGCCTCAAGTTTGATAGTTCAACTAGGGAGAAGCAGGCCACGAAAAACAGCAGTCTCATTGTCACTGCTGGGAAGAGGGAGAGAGCTTACGTGATTTAGAGCATTGTTGATTAAAGTCATGATATTGCTGGAAACCAAAAAAATGAGCTTTAAAACTCTAAGATTGTGCTTCTGTTTAGGACAAGTCACAGATTCACAAAACAGCTGGGGGTGTTAGCAGAGAGTTCCAGAAGATAAGGTGGCCATGTGAGGCTTAATAATTTCTCCACATATTCTGGAAGACCCAAGACTGTCTTGGGTCTATGTTGTCGTGCACAGGATAGTTTAAAGTAGACCTAGGCCACTGACATATCCCTGGCTGATGAAACCTGAGTGTATGCTCACAGGACACATGAGAGGAACTATCAGAAAATTAAAGCAGGGAAGAGTCAAAAGCATTCTAAAGTATGAAAGTGGCCTCTAGCCTGCACTTATATCCATTAGAAAAATCTGGAAAACTTAGAGGCATTTGGACACAATCTCTTAAAATCTCTGCCTATAAAGACACAGGCAATTTCTATATGAATCCTGACAAAAAATTAAAACAAAATACCTATATATATAAAAGAGGCATCAAGAGGCACATTGTGAGGAGAGATATTTCTCAGATTTAGTCCACGCAAGTTCAATGTTTATTGGTATATAAGTAAGTAACAACAGCAACTCTCAGTGGGAGGGGTGTGTTACAGTCCAGAGGTGATACAATATAACATCTGAAATGTCCATGAAGAATGTCATTAGTGTTTTGATAGGGATTACACTGAATCTGTAAATTGTTTTGAGGAGTATTATCATTTTAACAATATTATTTCTTTCAATCCATGAGTATGGAATAGTTTTTTTTCTTCCTTTCTTTATATCCTCTTCAGTTTCTTTCCTCACTATTTCATAGTTTTCCTTGTATAGATCTATCACTTCTTTTTCAGTTAAATTGATCTCTAGTTTTTTGTTTGTTTGTTTGTTTGTTTGTTTGAGATGGAGTCTCACTCTGTCACTCAGGCTGGAGTGCAGTAGCACAATCTCAGCTCACTGCAACTTCCACCTCCCAGCTTCAAGTGATTCTCCTGCCTCAGCCTCCCAAGTAGCTAGGATTACAGGCATGTGCCCCCATGCCAATTTGTTGTACTTTTAGTAGAAACAGGGTTTCACCATGTTGGCCAGGCTGGTCTCAAACTCCTGACCTCAAGTGATCTGCCTGCCTCTTCCTCTCAAAGTACTGTGATTACAGGCATGAGCCACCACACCTGGCCATTTCTAGGTATTTTATATTCTTTGCAGCTACCAAAATGAGATTGCCTTCTTGATTTACTTTTCAGATTGTTCACTTTTGGTGTATATAAATGCTATTGATTTTTGTATGTTGATTTTGTATCCTTACTGAATTTTTTATCAATTCTCACATTTTTTTGGTGAAATCTTTTGGTTTATCCAATTATAAGATTATGTCATCTGCAAACAAAGCTAATTTTGATTTTTTCTTTTTAATTTGGATGACTTTATTATAATTTTCTCTTTCCTAATGACTCTGGCCAGGGCTTCTGTTACTATACTGAATAAAAGCAGTGAACATGGGCATCATTATTTTGTTCCAGATCTTAGAGAAATGCCTTTAGATCTTCCCTGTTCGGTTCAATGCTAGCTATGGTTTTCTCACATGTGGCCTTTATTATTTTTGAAGTGTGTTCCCTCTATACCCTGTTTGATGAAAGTTTTTATCATAAAGAGATGTCAAATTTTAGCAAATTTATTTTGCTGTGTCTATTGAGATGATCACAGGGTTTTTATTTTTGGTTCTGTTAATTTAATATTTCACATTCATTTGTATAAGTTGCACCATCCTTGCATTTCTGGGATGAATCCCACTTGACGATGGTGAATGATGTTTTTAATTTGCTCTTGAATTTGGTTTGCTAGTATTTTATTGAGCGTTTTTTCATGTATATTCACTAGTGATATTGGTCTATAGTTTTCTTTTTTTGTGTGTCCTTGTCTGGTTTTGATATTAGGATAATCCTGATCTCCTAGAATGAGTGCAGAAGTATTCCCTACTCTTTAACTTTTATGAAGAATTTGAGGAAAATCGGTATAGTTCTTTAAATATTTGGTGGAATTCAGCAGTGAAGCGATCAGGTTCTGAGATTCCCTTTGATGGAATACTTTTTGTTATGGCTTTAATCTTATTACTTGTTATTATTTTATTAAGACTTTCTATTTCTTCACGGTTCAAACTTGGTAGGTTGTATGTGTCCAGGAATTTATCCATTACTTCTAGGCTTTCCATTTTTTTGGCATATCGTTTGATATGGTTTGAATCCATGTCCCCATCCAAATCTCATGTTCAATTGTAATCCCCAGTGTTGGAGATGGGGTCTAGTGGGTGGTGATTGGATCATGGAGGGGTGAATTCTTCATGAATGGTTTAGCATTATCTCTTTGGTGTTTATCTTGTGATAGAGTTCTCAGAAGATGTGGTTGTTTAAAAGTGTGTAGCACCTCCCCACTCTCTCTTTATCCTGCTCCAGCCATGTAAGATGTTCCTGCTTTCCCTTCACCTTCTGCCACATTTTTAAGTTTCCTGAGGCCTACCCTGTCATTTTCCCTGCTTGCGCTCAGTCTCTATTGTGCTACCCTATAAAGAGGTGCCTTCTGCCATGATTGTAAGTTTCCTGAGGCCTTGCTAGCAATGCAGAACTGTAAGTCAATTAAATCCCTTTTTAAACAAATTATCCAGTCTCAGGTATTTCTTCATAGCAGCATGAAAACAGACTAATACAATATGCAAAGGAAAAAAAGTATGACCGATATTCAAGAAATGAAAAAAAAAAAAACAACTGTTAACAGAAGCTTTCTCTGAGTGTCCCCAGATGTTGGATTTTGCACACAAAGATTTTAAAGTACTATGATACATTAGTTGAAGAACAACATAAAATCATGTTTCAAGAATTAAAGAAAAGTATGACAACAAATCAACAAACACACAATCTCAGTCCAAAGATAGAAATTATTTAAAAAATAAAAATTTAGGAGATAAAACATGTTAACAACCAAAATGAAAAGTTCATTAGAAAGGCTTAATGCCATATTTGATATGACATAAGAAATTATTAGTGAACTTGAATATAGATCAATAAAATTATCCAGTCTGAAGCACAGAGAGGTATATTAGTCTGTTCTCACACTGCTACAAAAAACTACCAGAGAATGGATAATTTATCAAGAAAAGAGGTATAATTGATTCAGAGTCCCATGGACTGTACAGAAAGCATGGCTGGGAGGCCTCAGGAAATGTATAATCATGGCAGAAGGTGAAAGGGAAGCAAATACATCTTACCATGGTAGAGTGAGCGAGAGAGAGAGAGTGAAGTGGGGAGCACTACATACTTTCAAACAACCAGATCTCATGAGAACTCACTCACTATCAAGATAACAGCAAGGGGAAATCCACCCCATGATCCAATAACCTTCCAGCAGGCCTCTAGTCCAATTCTACATGAAATTGGGGCAAGGACACAAATCCAAACCATATCATTACACCCCTGACCCCTCCCAAATCTCATGTCATTCTCATATCACTAAATACAATTATTCCTGCCCAACAGTTCCCCAGTCTTAACTCATTTCAGCATTAATTCAAAAGTCCATAGTCCAAAGTGTCATCTGAGACAAGGCAAGTCCCTTCCACCTGTGATCATGTAAAATCAAAAAACAAGTTAGTTACTTCCAAGATACAATGGGGATATAGGCATTGGGTAAATATTCCCATTCCAAATAGGAGAAATTGACCAAAACAAAGGTGCTACAGGCCCCATTAAGTCAAAGATGATTATTTTGGCAGGGCAGTCATTAAATCTTAAAGCTCCAAAATAATCTCCTTTGGCTCCATGTCTTGCATATAGGGCATGCTGATGCAAGAGGTGGGGTCCCAAAGCCTTGGGCAGCTCCATCCCTGTGGCTCGGCAGGGCACAGCCCCCACAGCTGCTTTCATGAGCTGGCATTGGATGCCTGTGGCTTTTCCTGGTGTACAATGCAAGCTGTCAATAGATCTACCATTCTGGGGTCTGAAGGATGGGGGGACCTCTTCTAACAGCTCCATTTGGCAGTACCCAACTGGGGATTCTGTGTGGGGGCTCCAACCCCATATTTTCCCTCTGCAATAGTACAGGTTCCCATGAGGGCTCCACCCCTGCAGCAGACTGCAGCCTGGACATTCAGGTATTTTCATAGATCATCTGAAATCTAAACAGAGACTCCAAAACTCTTGCCTTCTGCCCACACACAGGCCCAACACCATGTGGAAGCCACCAAGGTTTGGGGTTTTCACTCTCTGAAGCCACAGCCTGAGCTGTACCTGGGCTCCTTTTAGCCACTGCTGGAGCTGGAGTGGCCGGGTTGCCAGGTGCCATGTTCTGAGGCTGCACAGAGCAGCTGGGTCCTGGGCCTTGCCCAAGAAAATATTTTTCCCTCCTAGACCTCTTGGCCTGTGATGGGAAAACTTCTGTGCCTAGAAGGTCTCTGACATGCCCTGGAAATATTTTCCCCATTGTCTTGGTGATTAACATTTGGCTCCTCTTATGCAAATATCTGCAGCAGGTTTGAATATCTCCCCAGAAAATGGGTTTTTATTTTCTATCACATGGCTGAGCTGCATATTTTCCAAACATCTATACTCTATTTCCCTTTTAAGCATAAATTCCAAATTTAGACAATCTCTTTGTGACTGCACATAACTGTATGCTGTTAGGAGGAGCCAGGCCACATCTTGAATGCTTTGTTGCTTTGAAACTCTTCCCAGCAGATACCCTAAATAATCTTTCTGAAGTTCAAAGTTCCACAGGCCCCTAGACCAAGGACACAATGCTGCCAGTATCTTTGCTAAAGCATAGCAAGAATGTCCTTTACTCTAGTTCCCAACAAGTTCCTCATCTCCATCTGAGACCACCTCTGCTTGGACTTCATTGTCCGTATTAATATCAGCATTTTGGTCAAAACCATTCAATGAGTCTATAGAAAGTTCCAAACTTTCCTTCATCTTTCTGTCTTCTTCTGAGCCCTCCAAACTGTTCCAACCTCTGCCCATTACACAATTCCAAAGTTGCTTCCACGCTTTCAGGTTTCTGTATAGCAGTACCCCACGACTAGTACCAATTTTCTGTATTATTTCATTCTTACACTCCTGTAAAGAACTACCTGAGACTTGGTAATTTATGAAGAAAAGTGGTTTAAATGATTCATGGCTCAATGGGCTGTCCAGGAAGCATGGCTGGGAGATCTCAGGATACTTACAATCAAGGCAGAAGGTGAAGGGGAAGCAAGCATATCTTACCATGGCACAGCAGGAGACAGAGAGCATGAAGGGAGAAATGCCACACATTTTCAAACAACCAGATCTCATGAAAATGCACTCACTATCACAAGAACAGCAAGGGTGAAATCCAACGTCATGACCCCCCAACACGTCCCAGCAGGCCCTTCCTCCAATTCGACATGAGATTTGTGCAGACACAAATACAAACCATATCAAGAGGCAAAGAAGATGAAGTAAACAAATTCTGTTAGACCTGAGAAAATATGAAACACAGATGTGTACTGGGAGTTTCAGAAGTAGTAAAAAGATAGAGAAGAGTAAAAAAGTTGACAAAAATATGTTAAATTTGATAAAAATTATTAATTAAAAATCTAAGAAGCTCAACAAAATCTAAGTAGAGTAAACATAGAGTCACACCTTGACATACCTTGGTCAAATGACTGAAAGACAAAAAGAAAGAGAAACCTTGGGAACAGCAAAAGAGAAATGACTCATCACATACAGAGGAAGTACAATGTGATAAACAGAGAACTTCTCATCCAAAATAATAGAAACGAAAGGGCATTAGAATTACATATTCAAAATGCCAAAAGAAAAAAATGTCAAGCAAGCATTCTACATTCAGCAGCTTTCTTTTTACTATTAATGTGAAAGGAAAACAGTCCAAGAAAAACAAAGACTAAGGAAAATTCACTCCTGTTATACATGACTTAACAAAATCACTGAAATAAATATAAGCTGAAAGGAAGTGACATCAGAGGGTGTAGCTCAAATCCAAAAGTAGAAACGAAGAACACTGGAAATAGTAAAGGCTTTGGTAAATAAAAAGCTCTGTGAATGTACATTTTAATAATATAAATAAAGAAAAACTTATAGATTGTATATTTATAAAATATATATGTAACATTATATAACAGTATTAGTCCAATGGAGAGACAAATAGAAGATATGTTGGAACAAAATTTTATTAATATATTTTATTGCAATAAGGTAAATGAAGTAAATTGGGTTTATGGGTAAATTGGGTTTATGTTAAGATACATATTGTAATTCTGAAAGAAACAGCAAAGTAAACACTAAAACTATCAGCAGGAAATCATCAGAAAACTTGAATTGTCATATGCAAAATATTGGCTTTAAAAAGCAATAGAGGAGAGGCTGGGTGTGGTGGCTCACGCCTGTAATCCCAGCATTTTGGGAGGCCAAGGCAGGCAGATCACGAGGTCAGGAAATCGAGACCATCCTGGCTAACACGGTGAAACCCCGTCTCTACTAAAAATATAAAACAAACATTAGCCAGGCGTGGTGTTGGGCACCTGTAGTCCCAGCCACTCAGCAGGCTCAGGCAGGAGAATGGCATGGACCCGGGAGGCAGAGCTTGCAGTGAGCTGAAATTATGCCTGGGCGAAAGAGCGAGACTCTGTCTCAAAACAAAACAAAACAAAAAGCAATAGAGGAGAAACAGGGAAACCAGAAATACGACAATTGGTAAACAAGTATCAAAATAGTATTAAAACCAAACACAACAATAATTACATTAAACATGGTCTACCATTCAAACCTCATTCAAATAGTAAAGATTGTTAAACTGAGTAAAAATGCAAGTGACACAGACATTATATAACATAAAATGTAAAGTGGCGTTACACAGCATAAGGAATTAGTGAACTTGAATATTGATCAATGAAAATTATATGATATAAAGAAAAGGCAAAAAAAAGTGAAAAGAGCCTTAGAGAAATATGAGAAAAAGCCAACCCTGCTAAATGTTGTCTACAAGAGGAACACATTAGATTGAAAGACATAAATTGCTTGAAAAGAAAATAATGGAAAAAAAATACAGCATATATTATGCAAATAATTACCATGCAAGAACTGAACTGACTACATTAATATTACACAAAATACATTTTAAAACAAATACTGCTAGAGTTAGGGATATTTCATAAGGATGAAATACTAATACATTAGAAAATTTTAAAAATATGAATGCATAAAACCTCACAAAAAAAATCCTGAAATACGTAAAGGAAAAACTTACAGAATTCAAAGGAGAAATAGCAAAATATTAAGAATAGTTGAAAATGTCAATGCTTCACTCCCAAATAATAATAGGAAAACTAGAAAGGACTTTGGGAGGCCGAGGCGGGCGGATCACGAGGTCAGGAGATAGAGACCATCCTGGCTAACACAGTGAAACCCTGTCTCTACTAAAAATACAAAAAAAAGAAAAAGAAAAACTAGAAAAGAAATCAACAGGGACATAGAAAATTTAAATAACTCTGTCAAACAACCTGTTCTAAGCAATATTAATCGAACACATCAACCAAAATCTGCAGAACAAACTTTTTTTTGAACACACATAGAACATTACTGAGAATAGGCCAGTTTCTGGGCCATAAAACAATTCTCAATGAGTTGAAAAGATTGAAAGTATACAAAGTATGTTCTCTGACCACTCAAGATTAAATGTGAAATTCGTGATACGAGCAAATCTGAAACAATCATAACATTTTTACCTTAAATAATATACTCTGTATAATCCATGAGTCAAAGTAGAAATTAAGGAGTAGCTTATACTATTGAAATTATGAACACATACACAATATATCAAAATTTATGAAGGCAATTACAGTCCTAGAGGGAAATCTGTAGCTTTAAATGCACATGTTCAAAAAGAAAAGAAAAAAAGATCACAAATCAAATGACCTATTTCCACCTTAGCAAATTATAAAAGAGGAGCAAACTACATATAAAGCAAGAAAACTAAACAAACAATAAAGATTAGAGTAAAATGTAACAGAAAACAGAAATATAATGATAAAATCAACCAAACTAAATGTTTATTCTTTTTAAATATCAACAAAATTTACAAACTCTCAGTAAGAATGACTAACAAAATAAAATAAGTAACAAATTATCAAAGTTACTAATGAAAAAAGGATATTACAATCTTCTCCACAAAAACTAAAAGTTTATAAGGAAATATTAGCTTAACGGTATTCCAACAAATTAGACAAGTTAGGCTACATGGACAAATTCCTAGAAAGGCACACTTCACTGGAATTCACCCAGAAGAAAAAATAACCATCTCAATAGACATAACAAGGAAGTTGATTTATCAATTAAAAATATTCTCTTGGAGAAAAGTTTATACCCAAGGGGTTTCACTGGTGAATTACAGCCAAACATTTAAAGAAGACCATTCCTTCACAATCCTCCCAGAAAACATAATAGAAACAAACACTTCATTAGTAATAGCATAGGAGCAGTATTATCTCGACACCAAAACCTTACAAAAGCATTATCAGGAAGAGAATACTTCTGACTGGTATTCATCACACAGACTCAAAAATACTAAAAAAAAAAAAAAAAAAAAAAAAAAAAAACTTAGCAAACTGAATTCAGAAACATATAATAAAAATTATTCACCATGACCAAGTGGAGTTTATATCATGAATACAAGGTTTATTAAACATTTGAAATCACTTACAATAATAGACCACTCATATTAATAAAATAAAGGGAAAAATTTACATGACTATCCCCAAGGATGAAGCATAAGCTTGTGAGAAAATGTATCATCCTTTCATAATAAAATCTCACAAGCTGGGCATAGTGGCTCATGCCTGTACTCCCAGCACTTTCGAAGTCTAAGGCAGGGGGATCACTTGAGAACAGGAGTTTGAGGCTGCAGCGAGCCATGATCATGCCACTGCCCTCCAGCCAGGGTGACAGAGTGAGATCCCAAACCCCTAACCCTAAAAAATCTCACTACAGACAAGAAAAAGTTGAAATTTTCCTTAACCTAAAATACAAAACAAACGAACAAGCAACAAAAGAAACCCTTCATCTAACGTCATACTTAATGGTGAAAAACTAAATCCTTTCCCCAAGATTAGGAACAAGGCAAGGATGTTCTGGTATGCTCTCTCCACTTCTAGCCAACATTGCATTGACAATTCTAACCAGTACATTAAGGCAAAGCAGAATAATAAGCTTGTGTATACTAAGAAAGATGTACATATGACTTCACCAAAGAAAGAACAAATGGATAATAGGCACATGAAAAGCTGATAGAAATACTAAATAAGTCATTAAGGAGAAGGAGGAAGAGGAAAAAACAAGCAAAAAGCAAGAGAAGAAAAAGAAGATGAAGAGAAGAGATGGAAAAGAGAGAGAGAAAGAGGAAGAGGAGAAAATAAAAAGAAGCAGAGGAAGAAATAGAGAACGAAGGGAAAGGAGAAGGGGAAGGGATAGAGAGCTTAATTAAAGAGATTCAGATCTAAAGAAATAAAATTGTGTTTATTCACGGGTAACAATTTTACATATAGAGAATCTTGCAGAATAAACACACACACACACACACACACACACATACACATACAGAGAGACACTATCTACAGAATAAGCAAATAAATTTAGCAGATAAAAGATCAATACCCACAAATTCTATATATATTCCACATAGTAGCAATAAGCAATCAGGAAATAAGAAAATAAAATTCTACTCACAAAAAAAATCATATAGTTAGGAAAAAATTAATATAAGATGTATATGATTTCTATGCTAAATACCATATATTACTTCCAAACTAAATTCAATTTAAATAAATAGACATTCCATGCTCATGGATTAAAAGCCTTGATAGTGTTAAGATGCAGTTTTCCCCAAATAGATGTCTAGATTGAATGCAATCCTTGTTAAAACCCCAGCAGAATTATTTATTTTAGAAAATAGCAACCTTATATGAACACACAAAGATTTCAGATAGTCTAAAGAATTTTCAAAAAAAGAACAAATTTGGAGGACTTATACTACCAGATTTCAAAACTTACTATAAAATGACAGTATAGAATATACATGTGGTATTGGCATAGGAAACTAAATTAGGAGTCCAGAAACAAACCCCTATATTTATGAGAAATTGTTTCTGACAAAGGCGATTTAACTGTCTTCCCAATGAATAGCGCTTGTATAATTAGATATCCACAAGCAAAAAGGTGCATTTAGATGCTTACTTAACATTGCACACAGAAATTAACTCAAAATCAATTATCAACCTAAATGTAAAAGCCGAAACTGTAAAACTCTTCAAAGAAAATTCAAGAATAACGTTTCAAGACTTTGAGTTAGGCAAAGATACAATACCAAAGTTTAAATCATAAAAGAAAATATGATAAATTGTATTTTATTAAAATGAAAAACATTTGCACTTCAAAAGACATCATCAAGAAAATGAAAAGACAACGCATAGCCTGAGAAAAAAATATTTGGAAAATATATATGTGATAAAGGACTTTCCTCCACAATATACATTATAAAGCATAATATGTAATACATAATTTAATAACATCATATAATACCATAAAATAGTATTATATAATACATATGATCATTCAAAACTGAAAAGACAAATGACCAATTTTCTTAAAATTGGCAAAGCTTGTATATTCCAAGAACAATGTACACATGGCTTCACCCAAGAAGGTACAATTGGATAATAAGCACATGAAAAGCTACTATACGTTATGTCATTGAGAAAATGGCATTAAACACATGAGATACATTAAAAATCCACTAGAATGATTATAATCAAAAAGTCTGACCATATTTAATTTTGGCAGGGTTGTGGAGAAAATAGAGCCGTCATACATTGCTGGTAGAAATGTAAAGTGGTGTAGCCACTTTGGAAAACAGGTTGACAGTTTCTTAAAAAGTAAAATGTAAACTTACCACATGATCCAGCAATTTCACCCTCAGTAATCTGCCCAAGAGAAATGAAAATGTGTCCACACAGCAATTTTAATACAAGTGATCATAAAGCACTTTTATTAATAGCCAAAAACTAAACAATCCAAATACCTATCAGATGATAAATGGATAATAATGACAAAATGTACTCTATATCCATGAATGAATTATTCAGCATTATAAAGGAATGAAACATTGACACAAACTACAATATATTTGAACCTCAAAAACAATACACTAAGTAAAAGAAGCCAGACACAGAAGACTACATACTGTATGATTATATTTATATAAAATGTCCAGGGGAAAAAAAAAAAAAAAAAAAAAAGCAGAGACAGAAAGCAGACCAGAAGATGTCTCTGGCAAGGGAGATGGGTGAAGTTACAGTGGAGACTGACTACAACCAGCTCAAGAGAAGTTTTTGAGGTTGATAAAAATTCTATAACTGCATTATGGTGACACTTGCACAATTCTATAAATTCAACAAACATCATTGATTTACACACATACAAAACATACATAAGACACAGTTCCTTCCTCAAAGGTCACCCTAGCCCATTTTGGTGGATTCAAACTGAGGCAAACTGCTATGGTCTTACCCAGAAGCAATGAAGCCCACTTTTTAAAAAATTTGGACAATACTGGAACTTAAGTCCAATATTAAAAAACAACAAATTATTACGTGCAAATCCAATCAACGTTATTGGAAACGATACAAATAAGAGTTTTGTAGATGACCCGAAATATCTAAATGACATTTTATCTCTTCCTAAAAGAATATTGGATAATAGATGACAGTTAGGTTTTGAAGCTAGGTTAGCTCAGTTCGTCATCGTTCACTGAGAACCTAATGGACGGTGAGGACTGTGGGCATTCTGAGGGTTCAAATGTGACAAAGTTCAGCCTCTTTAACATGTCCTGCTCTGCTAAGTACTATATGGACCTTGGGTGAAATGCTTGATCTCTCTGAGTGCCAGTTCTCCTATCTGTCAAAGAGGCATTAAATGAAAAACGCACATGTGAACTCTAGAGCAGGCACTTAAAAAAATGTTTCCAGGGCGAGGTGGTGGGCGCCTGTAGTCCCAGCTACTCGGGAGGCTGAGGCAGGAAAATGGCATAAACCTGGGAGGCGGAGCTTGCAGTGAGCTGGGATCCGGCCACTGCACTCCAGCCCGGGCGACAGAGCAAGACTCCGCCTCAAAAAAAAAAAAAAAAAAAAATGTTTCCACCCACCGGGCTTGGTAGCTCAGGCCTGTAATCCCAGCACTTTGGGAGGCTGGGAATGGGGGATCACCTGAGGTCAGGAGTTCGAGACCAGCCTGGCCAATATGGTGAAACCCTGTCTCTACTAAAATTACAAAAAATTAGCTGGGTGTGGTGGCGCATGCCTGTAATACCAGCTACTCAGAAGGGTGAGGCAGGAGAATCACTTGAACTCAGGAGGCAGAGGTTGCAGTGAGCCGAGATCGCGCCATTGCACTCCAGACTGGGCAACAAGAGTGAAATTCCATCTCAAAAAAGAAAAAAGTTTCCTCCCACCTACATTTCTAAAATAAATGGGAAGTTGAGGAAATATAGACTTGTGGTTAAAATAATTGTGCCTTTTTCCAGAGAGCTGAAACTAAATGCTGACTTCATTACAGGGATTTGGAAAAAGTAACAAATGTTCTCTGAAGAAAAACCTGCTGAGATAAACCATCCAAGTGTCCAACCAGGTAAATGGAATGGGCCATGACTGACATTATTTCTTACCTGTGGAGTTTGACTGCTGCTTCCAAATTTGGAGCTTTGTTTCTGAAAAGAGACACAACAGAATATCAAAGAGCTGATCCTCCTAAAGCCACAAAGCTGTCTGGTGTTCCTGGAATTCCCTGAGATTCAGAGTTCCCAGGTTGGGAAACAAACTATAGGTAGGATCTGCAGTGGGCACAGGAGAAGTGAAAGACCCTAGGAAGGGGAGAGAGAGTAATGCCTGACACTTCAGTCAGGACAGTGCAAAATCCTGAGGAGAGACAAAATCCTTAGGAGGGAGGCATCCTGAGGTGCACAATTAAACCAAACTGAACACACGTTTTTTGGAAGCTTAATTTTGTCCAAAACTGTTCCAGGATATGCAGCTGTAGAGTCAAAAAGAAGACCTTCCTTTAAGAAGCTCATGGATGTTTAGGGGTTATGGATGTTAACAAATCATTATATATGTGAGAAATGCAGTAATGGGAAATGTATAAGGAAGCAACAATCACTTCTGCCTCTGCCATCCAATTTTTATAATGCCAACCATCAAAAGGATTTTTTTTGCATCAAGAAAATTATCCAAACTTTAGCATATGGGAAATCCTTAGAACCGATTTAACAGTGCGTATTCCAGAGGAAATTATTTTGTGCTAATAATCAGAACTTTTGGCTGGTAGTATTAGAAATACAAATCAAATTAGTTTTCACAAAATACACGAGCTTCTAGCAAGATAGGATGCCACTGGGTCTCAGAGACGACCAAATGATTGTGTGGTCTCAAATACCACCCAGGCTTTTTCTTCACCTCCCCTTGTATCTAGATAACAAATTCTTTCTTCCATATGGGCTTCCCTTATACAACTGAAACCATGAATGCTGGTAGCTTCAAGGTTTACATGTTTCAGGTTCTCCACCTCATATCTGCACCCTTTAAACCAATAAGAAAATAACTGAAACGTGCACCCTCTAAACTTCACTCAAAATCAGAAGCATGATCACAATGTGAATGGGTCGCCATCCCCGAACCAATCAACTGTGACCAACAGTATGAGGTCCTCAAAAACATAAAGCCCCACAACAGCACTGGATGGTTGGTCTGGAAGAAGAAAATTTCACAGAAGTGAGAGGGTACATTTCCCAGAAGAGGGGCCACCTCTGTGCAAGCAGAAAAAGTGACACTTCTTCCCTACACTGTTTTTGCTTTAATTTCTGGTCTTTTTTCCTACTTATTGAATCCTGTCCTGACCCCATCTCCATTCAACCCTATTGCAAGTCTCCTCTATCACTTCACTCACACACTGCGTGAAGCTGTTTTGAAAAATCAGGTTGTGGAAGCAGATGGCAACATGCCTTCCAGATTTTTGTGTCCCTTTGGGAGTGTTTGTTAAGACAGAGCTCACAAGGGGCTGAAGTGCTCATGAAGTGGGAGGCCAAGGAGGCAATTCCAGAGCAGCAAGTGAAACATGAAAGAAATGGAGTACAATGACACATTTTGTCATTAGAGGGGCACTTTATGTGATCTAAAGAACACAAAACTCCAGGCAGATATTTGAATAATCTACTTTCTTTACCAAGTATAGACTCTCAGTGCTCCTGCTAATACATTACATTTAATCATTTTCCCTTTTACACATGATGGCATATTAACCACAAATAAGGAAGAGTAGTGATTATCTTTCCAGTGAAATATGGAGTAAAGCCATTTCTGCAATCCCAATGCCTTGTTTATCTATAATAAGAGGAGCTCATGTGGATGCATGTGTGTTGAGGAGGGGCCATAGGCAATGTCAATCAATTGTATTCATAAACACAGCTTAGAGGCAGACCCTGCATAATTTAGACTCCCCTTGGCTTGCTGCTGCCACAAGCAGGCATGCTTTATGTTGCATTACCATTTTGATTGAACAAACAGGGTCAATAGCGGCACTTTTTCTCATTCAAGGAAAGAAAATTATTCTGAATCCAATCATCAATCAATGCATGTAATCAGGCTGTTTAAAATAGCTTGAGCTCTCACATAACTGGTTATTCCTAGGAATATAGTTGAAAAAGCGATAGTTTGGGCTGACTTGTTAATCCTAGTACATCCTCACAAAAGTGTTAAAAGGCCAACAAAGACTCAACATGTGCTCCACTATTAACAAGATTATGGCAAGAGAATCATTTGAGAAGGTAGAGAGTCTACCCTCTGAGACCTCTAGTATCTGCATTCATTTGCATATAATTGTTTATCCATTACTTTGCCATACCATACGGCTACACCATTTTTCTATAATTTCTAGAGGTTAATGGCTTTTTTTCCCCTCTAAATTCAAAGTCAACACAACTGACACTAAAGTCAAGAAAATGTTCTTTTCAGAGTGCTGTAACAACAGTTGGCAGTCTGTACATTGTGAAAAATGTATTTGATCAAGGAACTTTTGCTAGCAGCATGCCAATGGATCCACACTGATTTACTTGAGAAATAAAGGAATTAATCCTCATCTTCCATTTATGGATAGAAAGCTGTCTGAGACATCTTGCACCACACAAATCTCCGACTTAGCCTTCATACAGCCTTTTGTGAAAGCAAATATAATTACAGAGCAAAAGAGAGGAACAAAAGAGCAGATTTTGAATCTCCTCCTGCATGGCCAGAAAAATGAGCAGGCAGCTGGAGATGAGTGAGTTTCAATTGTAGCCATCATGTTCTGAATCCTCTGACTTGGCACAAGTGTTGGGGTCATCTGGACTGTGGGGCAAGATTGAATGATGTGGCTGGGCAAGTCCACCCATCATTACTGGGATGTGTGCTCCTGGTGCAAACAATAGATACCTTTTATCCTTGCTCTCAACCATCAGATGTGTGCTTTCTGATTCACAAATTTCTCTAGGGGAAAATTGTTTCTAAAAATATTTCAACTGATTACCTCAAAACTGAATAAGATAGATATATTTTAACATAGTTTTAAAACATGGCAAGGCAGAGGTAAACAAAGGGCAAAAATCAGAAACCATGGATGTTAAGAGCTGTGGCTGAGTGAACACTACAGTCAGAGAATGCTCTGAGAGCATCTGTTAATATGTGGGGGATGAGATTTAGCTTTATTTGGAATTTCTTTTAAGTGCAATTGAAATAAATATAACATTAAAAATACAATTTTAAGTATACCATTCAGTGGCATTAATTGCATTCACACTGTTATGCAACTATCACTTCTATCTACTTCTATAACTTTTCCATCACCTCAAACAGAAACTCTATACCCATTAAACCATGGTCTAATCCATTTTTCTCTTCTCTGGCTCCTGATAGTCTCTAATCTACCTTCTGTCTCTAAGAATGTGCTTATTTTGAATATTTCATATACATGAAACAATAATATTTATCCTTTTGTGGCTGGTTTATTTTACTTAACATAATGTTTTCAAGGCTCATCCATGTTGTAGTGTATATCAGAATCTCATTTTTCTAAGGCTTAATAGTATTCCATTGTATGTATGCACCACATTTTGGTTTTTTTATCTATTCATCCATCAATGGATACTTAGATTGTTTCCACCTTTTGACTACTGTGAATAAAGCTCCCATGAACATTGATGTACAAATATCTGTTCAAGTACCTGTTTGCCGAGACCCGTTTGGTCAGGGAGACCTTAACCCAGCAGTGCTAGAGGAATTAAAGACACACACACAGAAATATAAAGGTGTGAAGTGGGAAATCAGGGGTCTCACAGCCTTCAGAGCTGAGAGCCCCGAACAGAGATTTATCCACGTAGTTATTAACAGCAAGCCAATCATTAGCATTGTTTCTATACATATTAAATTAACTAAAAGTATCCCTTATGGGAAACGAAGGGATGGGCTGAATTAAAGGACTAGGTGAGGCTAGTTAACTGCAGCAGGAGCATGTCCTTACGGCACAGATCACTCATGCTATTGTCTGTGGCTTAAGAATGCCTTTAAGTGGTTTTCTGCCATGGGCTGGACAGGTGTTTCTTGCCCTCATTCCAGTAAACCCATAACCTTCCAGCATGGGTGTTATGGCCATCATGAACATGTTACAGTGCTGCAGAGATTTTGTTTATGGCCAGTTTTGGGGCCAGTTTATGGCCATATTTTGGGGGGCTTGTTCCCAACACCTGTTTTCAATTCATATATATATATATATGAATTTTAATGGGCCACATTAAAAGGCCAAGTAAAAGCAGACAAGGCCTGGAGTTCCAATATTAGGGAGACCCTAATAAACCTGAGACCACCAAAGGACAACACTCTCAGTGAGTGAACTATGAACATAAGAACTTCTCCCTGCAGAGGGTTTGCTATGTAGATCTTGGCTATGAATGTGTGGAACAAACAGACAAACAAAAGGCAATTGAGAGAATTCATAAGCCAGAACCCTAAACAACACAGGTTTGAAGCTACTGTTCACACTATTTATGTGGCCTGAAAAACTTTAGCCACAAGCCTTTGGGTTGATTGGGCCTTCAAGTAGCCAGCAAAAACAAACACAGACATCCTTTATCAAGCATAAATTTTCAAGAAACATGAACTAACAATGAGAAACCATTAAACAAATATAGAAACAACTCATACACAAATAAAGCCAGCATAAAAAATTTTTTTTAAAAAAATACAAAATCAACCCCAAAAGCTGGACTTATTCAAATCATCAGGTATTTTCCAGGTCACCTGAAAAATAGAATTGAAGTAATTATCCAAAACGCAGCAGTAGAACAGTGGCCCATTAAAATGCTGAATCTATCATATGTATAGTATAAAAATAATATAAAATTTAGGTAAAGATACAGAAGACATAGAATAACAAAACCCAATATATCTAGTTAGAGAACTAGGAGAGAACCTGCTCCCTCAACACACACACACATAAAAAAAAAAAAACCAAACAGGCAATAACTTAGAGATATAATAGCAAAGAATTTTCTGAGTAGATGAAAGACAACAATTCTTAAATTCTAGAAAATAAACCACAAACTGAATAAAGAACCAGAAATCAATATCAAATCAAATTAGGATATTCCTTAATGAAGCTGTAGAACTCAAGAGACAAAGCACGCAAACAAAAAAAATTTATAGTTTACTTTTAGAAAAAGGACAACTTGACTGACATTCAACTTTTCAACAGCAAAAATATGGAAGGCCGCATTGCTGTGAGAACATAACTTTCCATCTAGATGTATATACTCAGCAATATTATTTTTTTAAATTAAGATGGAATAAAAATGTTTACATACAAATAAAAGTTGAAAGAGGTCACTAACAAGAGTCTCACTAATGAAATACATCAAGGAAAACACAAGGAATAATGATATAATTCCAGAAGAAAGATGCAAGAAGGAATTGTGTACAATCAATACTACACGTTATAGGTATATCTAAATGATTATTTGGTCTAGAAAATAATAGCAGCAATCTATTTTGGATTGGAAAAAATCAAGATAGAACTAAAATCTTGAATTGCCTGTAAAAAGGGTATGGGTAAAAATTTACAAGTTTTAAGTACCTTGTCTTGTTTGGGAGAAAGATACAAATTAGCATCAGATTTGTTAAGTCAAATATACATGCTAAAATTTCTAGAGCGATTGTGGTAGGCAGAATAAGGGCCTTCCAAAGATGTCCATATCCTAATCCCAGGAACCTGTAAATGTTACATTACATGGCAAAAGGAAATTGAGGTAGCGAATGAATTTAAGATTTCCAATCTGCTAATCCTAATATAAGTTGATTATCCTAGATTATACAGGTGATCATAAAGTAATCGCTATCATCCTCAACTGTAGAAGAGCTAGACAGAAGAGTTGGTGTCAGCATGATGCAATGTGGGAAAAGCTCTATGGACCACTGCTGTCCTGAAAGATAGAAGTGGATCATGAGTCAGGGAATGCCAGCTGCCTTCAGAAGCCAGACAAGGCCAGAAAACAGATTCTCTCACAGTGCCTCCAAAAAGGAACAGAGCGCTGCTGACACTTTGATTTTAGCCCAGTTTCTTTCAGACTTCAGACCTCCAGAACCATAAAACAATACATTTCTGTTGTTTTAAGTCACTAAGTTTGTGGTAAATTTGTTGCAGCAAAAATAGGAAACTAATATAGCGACCACTTAAAAGACATAAAGAGATTATCATTCCCAAATTATTGAAGAAAAAATACTTTGATCTGAGAAAAATAAATCTAAAAAATCATAGAGAAAGAAAGAGCAAAAACGGGACAAATAGAGACACCAAAATAATATGCTGGAAATAAATTTACAATATGAAATCTACACTCAATGTTTATGTAAGAGGTTAAACTCATCGAACTGTATGTTTTATTATTTATTTGTTTGTTGTTTAGAAACAGGGTCTCTCTCTGTCACATAAGCTGGAAGAATGCTGTGGTAAGATCACAACTCACTGAAACCTTGACCTCCTAGGTTCAAGTGACCCCCCTGCCTCAGTCTCCAAAGTAGCTAGGACTGCAGGAGTGCACCACCACACTCAGCTAATTTTTTAAGTGCTTTGTAGAGACAGGGTCTCACTATGTTGCCCAGACTGGTCTCAAGTTCCTGGGTTCAAGTGATCCTCCTGCCTCAGGCTCCAAACATGCTAAGATTATAGGCATGAGTCACTATGACCAGGCCAAACTAGATTTTAAAAAATCCAACAATATTTTGTTTTCAAAAGACACATTGAAAACTAAAGTTCTTTGGAAAAACAAAATTGATAAACCTCTAGGAAACCTGTTCACAAAATGAGTAAAGACACACAAATAACCAATATTAAAATTAAAGTTACAAATACAAAAGAGATTTTTAATAGGTAATAATCTATTATGAAATCTGTGTGTCAAAACAATTGAAAACTTAGGAAATGAAGGCATTCTAAAAAAATACAAATTACAAATGTTATCTAATAAGAAATTTAAAATCTGTATTGTTTCTTAAACATTAACCAAATTCAATCAAGTAAACAGAATATTTTCCCACAAATAAAGCCATCAGGCCTCCATGGGTTTAGAATCAAGTTCTAACAAAAATTCCAAGGACAGATAAGAATAAGGAAGATCATTTTATATCTTTACACATTTTTAAGGAATACAAAATTAAGGAATACAAAATTGCTCTTCCGCTCTTTTTATGAGGATAGTAGAATCTTGATATCAAAACTAGACAAAGGGCAAAACAAGAGAGAAAATATGAAAATCTCACTCATGTAATTAACTGCATATTCCTACAAATAAAATATACATATGCACATTAAATTCAGCCATGAATATAAAAATATAATACATTATGATCAATTTCAGATCATCTGGGAATATAAATTTTGGAAACTATTAATGCAATTACCATATGATCACATTAACAAAGTAAATCCATATATGATTATCTCAATAGTTGCAGAAAATATATGTACAACAGTTTAACACCCGGTCTTCATAAAGTTAAAATCCTTAGCAAACCATGAATAAAAGAAAATGTCCATATCCTGATTAAAAAGAAAATCTGCAAAAAACTTAAATAGATATATTCTTTTTTTTTTTTTTTTTTTTTTTTGAGACGGAGTCTCGCTGTGTCGCCCAGGCTGGAGTGCAGCGGCCAGATCTCAGCTCACTGCAAGCTCCACCCCCCGGGTTCATGCTATTCTGCTGCCTCAGCCTCCCAAGTAGCTGTACAGGTGCCTGCCACCTCGCCCGGCTAGTTTTTTGTAGTTTTAGTAGAGACGGGGTTTCACCATATTAGCCAGGATGGTCTCGACCTCCTGACCTCGTGATCCGCCTGTCTCGGCCTCCCAAAGTGCTGGGATTACAGGCTTGAGCCACCGCGCCCGGCCAATAGATATAGTCTTAGCAGTGAAATACTGATGCATTCTCTTTAACATGTAGGAAAAAAACAAAGATACCAATTCCCGCATTTTCTTTTCAATAGAGCACTGACAGCTGTAGTAAGACAAGAAGAAAATAAAAGTATGAGGACTGGAGAAGAGAAAGGAAGTATATCATTATTGGCAATCATAAGGCTATGTACATAGCAAATTCCAAATAAATAAATAGATACATAGATAGATAAACATATTAACATTAAGAGAAGACATTAATTAATTATGATCCTGGACACAAGAAAAAATAAAAAATCAATGCATTTTTATATTCTAGCAAGAAACATAAATGCAAACTTTAAACATCTCCATTTAAAATAGAAACAAAAATATAAGATACTTAGGAATAAATGCAACAGTGATATGTAGATTCTTTATCCAGAAAATCATAAAATTTTCTTTAAAAATTATAAAAGACTTACATAAAGATACATAACATATTCACGCATAAGAAGACTAAACAGTACAATAATTCTGTCCAAATTGATTAATAACTTCATTGCAATTCTAATCAAATTCTCAACAGAAACCCCAGAACCAGAATATGCATACATGTGAAAAAAGGGTACGTTAAAAACTGACATTGCCATTCAATTTGGATCAGATGGATCTGTCAATTAATTTTGCTGGAAAAATTATGTAACCATGGATCTGTCAATTAATTTTGCTGGGAAAATTATATAACCATGATAACTAAGCAGAAAGAAAAAGAATGAAATTGAATCCCTACCTTTTGTCAGATACAAAAAACAACACCCGGTAGATTAAAATCTGAAATGTAAATTCAAAACTTTAAAATACTTAGAAAAATAATCACTGAAAATATCATTATGATTTCAAGGTGGTGAGC
The DNA here is from genome assembly GCF_001698545.2 of Rhinopithecus bieti. NCBI lineage: Eukaryota > Metazoa > Chordata > Mammalia > Primates > Cercopithecidae > Rhinopithecus > Rhinopithecus bieti. The sequence continues at coordinate 1,643,500 of NW_016806571.1, forward strand.
CTGTCTCAAACAAAATGCAGAAAATATTATTCTAAAAACAAAAGACAAATTATTTTGCCTACATTAAAATTTTTTAATAGTTTTTCTTATCAGACAACCATGCATGAGAAAGTGACAGGTGAATGGGAATTAAAGCCACACAAGATGTCATTTCAAGTCTTCCTCAGCACCTTCAACTACAACCTGTCCACTTGTGCTTTCTCATTGCTTCTTGCCACATGAGAAGAGTCTCTGGGCTGTGGACATGCACACACAAGTGCCTTCTTCCCATGTCTGGTGGGTGCAGCAAGGGAGGAGTTGTTCAATGTTACCAAAAAATGACAGACCGTTTTCTAAAGTAGTTTACCCATTACCCAAACATCAGCTTGCAGACATAAACATTTGCACTGATCTTGTCAACCTAAATAACAAACGGAGAGAGACTCTCTAAAAGAAAATATTTATTTGGGAATGGGCATTGCAATGGGAATATCCACGGTAAACTATGTACTGTTCAGGAACGTAAAGAAAGACAAAGGTTTTCAAAAAGAAAAATGAGGAGGGTTATATAATCATTTTGAGATAATTAACTTTGACTGCATGAATCAATAACAAGGGTAGTGTAAGTCCAAGTTTCCACAGGGAGTTGCTAGGTGGATGTCCTCATGAAAGTATTTCTTGTGTTAGGTTGTGATGGCTGTTGTGCAAGTTTGCGGTTTTTGGAGTCTTTTGCAATACTTTTTATCAAGCATCCATGCATAGGCTCCCTTCATAGGCTTCACTGTCTCCATTTTTCAGGTTTATGTTTTTTTGTTTTTTGTATTTTTTAATAGAGACGGGGTTTCACCGTGTTTGCCAGAATGGTCTCGATCTCCTGACCTCGTAATCCGCCCGCCTCGGTCTCCCAAAGTGCTGGGATTACAGGCGTGAGCCACCGCGCCTGGCCTATGGTTTTTTTTAATAACACAAGTGACTCCATTTTGATTCTGACAACTTTCACATTTTTCCCTTTTGGTCAAGATATTTCCCTGAAAACGTCACTGATCAATCACCCTGTAGTTAGATCTTGATGGTCCCTCGCTCAGTAACAGGACATACCTGTCCCAGGTTCTTGGTCTGAGGAAGTGATTGGCAATTAGGAGTCAGCGTCAAAACCCTTTTAACCACATTTCAGCAACAAGGTGGTTTGAAGAGAGTAGCTTTCAGGTTAAGTCTTCCTGGTATCAGTTATTAAGTTCATTTTTTTTTCTGTTCTGCAGTTTACTATCATCTCAATGTGCTGCGCCAGTATTATTCTGTTAGAAGTTGTCCTTCTGCAGAAATTTAACAAGTAACAGATAAAAAGTTTCGAAAGGAAAATCACAGTAAAATGCTAATCTCCATTTGCATAATAGTTTTGAGCCGTGAACTTAGGCCTAAAGGCAACCAACTGAATGAATTTTAAAACCATACTCTGTGGCCTGCTTTCTTATTTTGTGTATGTTGGTCTCAGCATTCCCAGAGGAATTAATCTAGGTACAGCATACAGCATTAGCAACAGCACAGACATCTCCTAATTTAACCAATAGATATTATAGGATCTCTTGGGTTGGATTATGTCAAGTTACCAGAAGAAACTACTGATTATAAAATTTCCATTACATCATTATCATGTCAGGTAAGAAAGGTAAGTATTAGGAGGGGTAACAGTCTCATTATGGTATAGAGGCTTATTCTGACATCTTAGAAAAAGCTGTCTACAGCATGAAGGCATCAACCTCTTGTCCTAGTTTGCAATTTTAATGTCTCTGGTTATAGCATTTAGTGGTTTAGTGAACTTTTTGTGTGACCCATACATCAGGCACAAGACTTATCACTTAAAATTCATATACTTTCAGCTACAGATCTTCAGGAACAGAGCAGTTCCCATATTTAGTAATTTCGTGGAAGAAAGTTGAATTAGAGGAATGAAGAACTCAAGATCTAGTCTAGTCTACAGGTAGAAAATAAAAACGTGAAAAAAATGTACAGGGCTGTAATCTAGTAACAGGCGTATTATAGTTTTCTCTAAAACATTTTTTTCTCTGTATATTGATCACATAGGAATGTCTGATTTTAAAGTATTTTAAGGCCAGAAAGCCAAACCAAGGCCGACTTTAGATTGTACCTGCATTATTAAGGTTACTGGGTCTACGAAGAAGTGACAATTTTTCCTCTCCCTGTAAGGCTGGAAATTCTTGACGCTTGGCATTCTATACACATTCTCAAGTATGATATTTCAATTAAAGCCTTGGCAATATAGCCAATGTATCTAACTGTATACTGATATAAAGAGAGCAGACTCTTATGGGACTTATGTAAATAACTATTTTTGCCATCAACATAAGAATACTCATGGATAGTTTTGAATTTTAGAAGGATCAAGAGGGAAAATAAACAAATGCTTTTGCAAAAGTATACTTTACCAAATTTTGTAAACTATAGAAAGCTTAAGAGAAAAAAACATTCTTAAATCTGCAAAACAAAACCTTTAGTAAAGAACAAATGATATTTTAAATAAAAGTTATAAAATTGTCTTTATCAGTTTGTTAATCTCATGTAATTTTAGTTTTACTTGATTTTGATAAGCAGTTTTATGAGTTCATTAGTTTCTTCATCAGAGCTTTGAAAATGTGTTTAATCCATTGATTTTAAAGTTACTAGAATCCTGTACTTGAGGATTCTAAGACTTGTCAGAGTCTTTTCCTTTCATTTAATTGCAAATGTCTTTAGAGAAGAATTCAAAACAGTAACTATAGATGACAAAATCTTAGAATAACGATGATAAAATCTGATGAAATTTCAACATAACCAGGAATTGAGAAGGAAATGTGGATATTTTATAGGATATAAAATAATAACCAGAATTATGACTGATAACATGTTAGATTTCTAAAAGTGTTATACAATTTTGGAACTTCTCTATCAATAGCATATTCAAATATAATGGAAAGATCTACCATCGCTTTGCATTTGACCATGTTTTCCATACAATTTACCAAATAGGCCTACTCATTTAATATCTCTACTAAATGAGAAATATGTCCTTTGAGGCTCTCTAGGGGCCTGACTGGAAAATCCCAAACCTTATTCTAGTACAAAAGACTTAACTTAGAATTTTTACACTGGGGAAGATCATTAAAGATACCAAAAGGTTTAACATTTGATCGAAGCAGGATCATAGATCAGATTACTGTAAACCAGTAGTCATTCATGTAAGCAGATTGATAATCAAACCCTTCAAAAGCAATGCACAAAATTACATGGATAGTAAAAAAAAAAATTCAAAGCTCATTTTCCTAGGTGATAAAAAAATCTAATAAAGATAACAGAAAATTATTTTGATAAAATGTAAAATTGTGGTTTTTTTAGGCCAATTACAAAGAGGAGATAAAGATAAAGCAGTGTAATTGCTTCTCCTTAAGGAAAACTCATTTAGATAACCCAGAAGTCAAAGCTCATGAAAAAGGCACTTGAATTTAACCAGATACAGAAAAAGTGTGTGTCCAAAGTTATACATTTACACTGTAGAATGTAAATAAGAAAACTAGTACCTCGAGCAGTTCAATATGTGGCTCTTAGTAACAGCACAGGAAATTTCCTATTTACATGAAACAATTCAGGCACATAAAGAAAAGCCAACCCCGTCTCTACTAAAAAATACAAAAAAAACTAGCCGGGTGAGGTGGCGGGCGCCTGTAGTCCCAGCTACTCGGGAGGCTGAGGCAGGAGAATGGCGTAAACCCGGGAGGCGGAGCTTGCAGTGAGCTGAGATCCGGCCACTGCACTCCAGCCCGGGCGACAGAGCGAGACTCCGTCTCAAAAAAATAAAAAAAAAAAAAGAAAAGCCAAGAGGCCAGGAGTGGTGGCTCATGCCTGTAATCCCAGCGCTCTCTGGGAGGCTGAGGTGGGCGGATTACCTGAGGTCAGGAGTTTGAGACCAGCCTGTTCAACATGGTGAAACCCCATCTCTACTAAAAATATATATTAAAAAATAAAAACAGCCAGGCGTGGTGGCACACAACTATAATCCAAGCTACTGGGGAGGCTGAAGCAGGAGAACCTGGGAGGCAGACGTGGCAGTGAGCCGAGATCACACCACTGCACTGCAGCCTGGGTGACAAGAGCAAAACTCCATCTCAAACAAAACAAAACAAAACAAAACAAAAGACAAGGGTAGAGAATCAAATTATTCTTGAGGAAGACATTGCTGTTCCATGCCTTGAAAATAAACATTTCAGCATCTGGCTATACTACAGAGTTAAAACTAGAGAAAAAAAATTGCAGAAGATGATTAAAAAAAAAAAAAAAATGAAGGAGAGCGTTATCACCCAACCAAACCAAAAGATGTACCTTCTCAAAGGGAGAGAGAACTGAAGGCAATGATGTATGACCTTAAAATCATGTTCAGTGAGATACAGAAAAGGATGAACGTTTGAGATATAAATCTGAGAAGCTTTGAGAGGCAATCTCGCTTCAATAAATAAAATTATCATTCTAAACGAAGAAGACAATGTTTCCAACCTGAAACTAGGGAAATTGAACGGATCACAGAAATAAATGTGACAGAAGTAAAAACTGTAAAATAAAATTTAAAAAAAGCAAAGTAATGAAATGCATCATTTCATTATTTTCCTGTTAACCATTTTATAGAAGATGGCTAAAAAAAGTTTCAGAATTAAAATCAAAGCCCATTGCAATTTTACTAAGAGTAGATTAATACTTCAAGAAAATATTTTGTTTAATATAGGGAACCAAATTTTAATTTTGTCAGTCTATTTTTAACATCAAAGATTAATCTTTAGAAATAATTTCTAAATTACCTCAGTCTTTATAAATAATTATTATTCCAATTGTAGCCAAATATAACATACATAAGTCTCTTTCATAAATTCATCTCTCACAGGTCTTTCGCAATTTACACACATCTTCCACGACATGCTGCCTCCTGCTTTGTCCTATTCATCCTCATACTTAAATAGGCAGGCATTTTACTCAAGAACAAAAATTTACACACAAGATTCTTTCTCATACAAAATTATTCTCTTCTTTTTTACCTTCCTTACCAAAAATACATCTTCATACCTATAACTTTTTTTACACCATTCTCTACTACTTACTGGTTCCTATCTCCTTTCTACTCCTACCCTAAATTCACATTTTGAAACAATCTTTAAATAACCTCCTGAAGAAACAAAGTTACTATTTTTTTCTCATAAATAGCACATTTTTATGACTTTCTTAAAATTTTCTTTATCAAAAGCACATCTTTTGTTGGGTACACTTTGCATACAGAATTAACTGTATAATAATTAGAATTTGTAGGCTGGGGGCAGTGGCTCATACCTGTCATCCCAGCACAATATGTAATGTGTAAACACACATATGCAAACACACAAATGAAAATCTTATAGCTTTAATTTGAGAATCTCAGTCATGAGACAGTAAAACATAGTAATAGGAACTCACCAGTTTATAAAAGAAAGTTGGATCCAAATTATATTTCTTACTAAAGTATTATTCACATTGCTAATAAATGTGAACTAACAATGTGAACATTGCTAATAAACGTGAAAAGTAGTTTATATTTTAAAATTTTTATACCCTTTTTTCTCTTTTTTGGTTTCAAATGAGTTTAGGGTTAATATTCAAATTCTTATGTTTTAGCTAGGACTAAATGAATTGTATAAGAAAAACAAAATCTCTCTAAGTGGCCTGGAATGAGTAACAAATCTCCCTTTTGTTTATTGGTCTAGTTTGCTTAATATTTCAATGCAGGTGGGAAAGCATTTTAGAAAAAATATATATATTTTCAAGGATTTTTGTGGTTTCTGTGTGGCAGTCAAAACATTTTTATGTAAGATAGAGATAACTTACATTAGTGCTCTGAGCTCAAGATTTTGAACTATTTGATGTGAGATCCTAGCATTCATAACCATTATTTATTTTTTTCTCCTAGAATAAAAATATTTCTATTAACTTGTTTCATTACCCTAACCAGTTGTTAACCAGACAAACCTAAATTTGTATTAAAAGGGAACATTTTTAGTAGCTTCTCATTGAGATTTGTCTTCTGCAGAGATGGGGAAATTTGAAAGATTTCATGGACCATTTTTTCCTTTGTAGAGTTCCTTTTCCAGGGATCTGTGTGTTTAAAGTAGTGGCAGACACCAGAAGGTCTCTCAGCTTAGCGTTCTGTCTACAAGTTTTCATCTTTGGTAAACGAAGTTTAAAATTTTAGTATTTTGTTTTATTAGTGTCCTCAAGGGTGTGAGCAAGTTGATTTGCTAAATTAATTAGATCAGAAGTAGGCATGGTTTCCCATGCTGTGTGAGCTCTTTTAACAAGCTGAGAAAGTTCTTGAGAGAGGCCATTGACAAAAATGGAATTAAAAGCTACTCAAGTAGAATCAACGGAATTATCTGAGATAGTTCCACAAAAAATAAGTTTGGAGAATTTGAATGATCCTTTTAATGACTATAAATTATATTTTGTGTAATTTGTCCATCAGTTAAAAATGTGCAGGAGAATAGACCATAAATTTTGAATGTATAGCTGGCTGCAGTTCCAGAAAGCTTGGCATGTCTTAATATTTAAGAACTTATTCTATTTCTTACTAATCTCTTTAGAGCATTAAAAAAATCGTATAAATTCTGTACCAACATTTCCGAAGTTTGCAGTAGTGTTTTAGATGGTGGTGACTGCTCTAGTGGCTTTTAATTGGCCATGTCATCCCTACCATTTAGTATGTTTATTTTTGCTCTTGGAAAATGTTCAGGAACAAGCAAAGGAAAAAAGAGCCAAATTATTTTTCTATGGACATAACCACATCAAAATGAAACCCAAATCAGAGTGCTCACAAAAATTATAATCCAGCTATGTTGATAAAACAAAATAGTAAACTAGACGCACAGGAAGAAACAAAAGTGAATTCACCAGAAAAGACATGCCTCGAAAACAAATACAAATTTCACAGAAACCAGAGTATTCTCCAAAAGGACCCTCCAGAAAAGGCTTGCCATAAGAGACTTTCATAGTCCCAAGAGAGATGCAGGGTCCTTGATTTAAGATATCCTTATAACCGGCGGGGCGCGGTGGCTCACGCCTGTAATCCCAGCACTTTGGGAGGCCGAGGTGGGTGGATCACAAGGTCAAGAGATCGAGACCACGGTGAAACCCCGTTTCTACTAAAAAAAATACAAAAAATTAGCCGGGCGCAGTGGTGGGCACCTGTGGTCTCAGCTACTCGGGAGGCTGAGGCAGGAGAACGGCGTGAACTCGGGAGGCGGAGCTTGTAGTGAGCCGAGATCGTGCCACTGCACTGCACTCCAGCCTGGGCGACAGAGCGAGACTCCATCTCAAAA
>NW_016806571.1:1650966-1656315 GCF_001698545.2 Rhinopithecus bieti
AAAAAAAAAAAAAAAAAAAAAAAAAAAAAGATATCCTTATAACCAAATCAGATAGCCAATAAAGTCAAAAAGAACTCACCAAAGGGAAGAAGTCAGACCATCTGAGAGGACATTTACCAAGGTAGAAAAGACAATCGACAGAAATGGAGAGCACAATGGATTTAGTCAGTACCACACTCAATTGTAGGGGCCACCGTTTTATCTGAGGTCAGTTCACTTCAGTTCTGCTTCAGACACCATTTTGTCAAGCTCAGTAAAAAACATAGAGAGACTCTCTGAAAGAAAATGATATTTATTCAGGAATGGGTGTTGCAATAGAAATACATATGCCATAGTAATCTATGTGAGTATTAAGAAATGTAAAGGAAGGCAAAGGTTTTTAAAGGACAAAATGAGATGGGGCATCTAATTGTCGTGAGATAATTATTCTTGCCCACATTCATCAGTAACAAGGGTGGTGCTGGTCTGAGTTTGGATAGGCAGTGGTTGGGCAGATATCCTTGCAAAAGTATTTTTGTGTGTGTAAAGTTGCGATGACTTTTGTGCAAAGGTGTGTTTTTTGAAAAGGTTTATGTTGTCAGGCATTTATGCATGGGAATCCACCATTCATGGCCTTCCCTGACTCCAATATTCAGGGTATCTGAGGTTGGGTAATTTATTAAAAATAAATGGTTCCTGGATTCAGAATGGTGATGAAGATTGGGCACGAGATGCAGGTGCTCAATTGTGAACTTTTCAACTCACAATTCTGACAGCCGAAAAGTTCAAGATTGGGCATCTGAATCTGATGAGGGCCTCAGGTTACTTCCACTCACGGTGGAAACAAAAGGGAGCCTGTGTGTGCAGGAAATCACACCGTGAGAGAGAAAGCGAGAGAGAGAGAGAGAGGAGGTGACAGGCTCCTTTTAACAACCAGCTCATGTGGGAAATAATAGAGTGAGAATTCACTCATCCTGGAAGGAATGTATTAATCTATTCATGAAGGATCTGTTCCCATGATCCAAATACCTCCCATTGGTTCCCACCTTCAACATTGTGAATAACATTTCAACATGAAGTTTCAAAGGGACAAATATCGGCTCTTAGGAAAAATAAGAAAAAAGTCAAATTTGTCTTCATTTTCACTTTCTCTTCAACGTTGGCCTTACATTCTTCGCTGCCTCATTCCACGTCTTTAAGGTAATCAGTGCATGCATACCCTCTTCTCTTGTGACTTGAAACACTTTTTAGCAGGAATGAGTGTGTATTCAGGGTCATTGTAAGCCTGAATGTTGTATTGTCTGCGTGGATGCCAAAAGAGAGGCAATGAGTGAGATGTCAAACCTGTTGTTAAAAGCAACTCCCACATAGCAGAGAAGGGACTCAATTCTTTGCTTGGGGCAAAACTTACCATTCTGAATCCAGGAACCAAGAGTGGAAAGATAAGAGGTTTTTGTTTGCATTTTTCCTAGTTTAAGCAATCATATTGAGCTGAATCAGGGTGTCCACTTACAATCTAGTTTTACACACCACAGAGAGGGAGGAGTCTCCCAGATTCAAACAATAAGTCAACTGTCAGTACTAGCTCTTGGTCTTTTATGATTTTTCTGTTTTTGGTGTCTTCCTAGGTATTTTAATGCAAAATCAGGAGAGTCCGCATCAGAGGCTATAGTCATACTATACATACTCACTGTTGAAAATGCATGGTCATTTTGGAGACTCCTGGGCCTTACATATTAATCCTATTCCTAAAACCAGTCTTGAGGAAGAACAGAACCTCAGGGCTACTGACAGCGCCTCCTCTCTCATTGCTCTTGGTAACCATATGACGTTATTTAGTTGGCCTTTTCAGGAGGCCACAGATGCCACTGATAGCAGTCTTCACACTCTAAAGAACTTTAAATGTTTGGCAGACATTGATAAACAGAGCACCCTGCTCTGTTTTCCTCATCAGATGAATACCAAAACCCTTGTCAAGGTGACAGAGCTATTAAGTGTCTATTCACACGGCAATCAGAAATTTGAGCATCAATCAGTAATCATAAAGTCAGGGGCATTTTCTCACAAAGTCAGGAATTCAGAGGGCTTTCATAAGCTAATCAGCAGGCATCAAATAGACAATCTATCTAATTAGCTGCTCACATTCAGATAGCAATCAAAGCAACACAGTAAGCTTCATTAGTAATGATATTGAAAAATGTGATCTGTGCAGTATTCAGCTAGAAAATGAATATCCATTTTCATAAATAGGTGAGGGGGATGTGGTTGTACTGTGTGTACCATATGGCAGTTCAAAGATTCAGTCACCAGAATCCCAACTAATGCCTATTTCTGCTTTTCTGTTGTCCTAAAAGTAAGGGAGAGAAGGTAGACTCACTTATAAAGCTGACAATAGCATATCAATAAACTGTGGGTGACATGACCCACTTTAGAGGAAAAATGAGGCAGGAGGTGAAGGGAAAGTCAATAATTCTGGAACTTTACTGTTCTTTATGAAAATTCCATCTCTAGCCCTAACTTCAATACTTCTTTACACTTAATATCCACTTTTCTACTATGAATCCCTTCCTTGGAGAAAATGGGTGCCAAAGCACTCCATACTAGATCTGGAGATGTCATCTTTCTTCAAAGTAAGAACACTCTTCTGGCTCCAAAACAACCATCCACCAGAAGGTAGCTGGCCAAATTAGTGGTAAAGGCCTTCTCAAGCAGAGACAGGGTTTTTCATAACCCTGAATGGCAACAATGTATCACACATTTTGCCAGGCGTTTTGAAAATAATTTAGGGAATAGACATGTTCACTGTTATCCAATAACTTACCTTATCTTTGAGTAGCATTAATGAAAAAAATAGCAAATATTAATTTTTAAAAATCATGTAATTAAGGGCTAGATGGTGTGTTCCAAATCTGCATAGTTTAGATTTGAGAACTGAACAGAGAGAAGCTCACTGCTATATGGAACGTCAGGAGCTTTTGGAAAAAGCTAGAGGCCAGGAGCTGATTGCGTTCAAAGTGTCATATTTCTTAACTGCTGGTGTTTCAAGAAAATTGATACTCATTTTTAGTGAAAGGTAGAATATACTTCAGAAAGCCAGTACAAAATTGTCACATAACTTAAAAGAAAAAGTGTACAAATAAACTCTCAGCTATTTTGCTCAGCTTAGCACACTTTCAAGGGTCAGATTTCTCTATCGAATCTTCACAGGTCAATGCATGTTTATAACTGAAAAATACCATTTGACCCAGCAATCCCATTACTGGGTATATACCCAAAGTATTATAAATCATTCTACTATAAAGACATATGCACACATATGTTGATTGTGGCATCGTTTATAATAGCGAAGACTTGGAACCAACCAAAATGCCCATCATTGATAGACTGGATGAAGAAAATGTGGCTCATATACAGCATGGAATACTATACAACCTTAAAAAAAGGATGATTTCATGATCCTTTACAGGGACATGGTTGAAGCTGAAAACCATAATTCTCAGCAAACTAACAGAAGAACAGAAAACCAAACACTGCATGTTCTCACTCATAAGTGGGAATTGAACAATGAGAACACATGGACACAGGGAGGGGAACATTACACACCAGGGCCAGTCGGGGGGTGGAGGGCCAGCGGAGGGATACCATTAGGAGGAATACCTAATATAGATGGCAGGTTGGTGGGCGCAACAAACCACCATGGCACATGTATACCTATGTAACAAACCTGCACATTCTGCACATGTATTCCAAAACTTAAAGTATAATAAAATTTTTTTTTAAAAATTTAGTGACATCGTAAGGTGTGCTCAGCGGAACTATAAGTTCCTTAAAGGAAAAGCTTCCTACCCCACACACCTTGGAGTATCCACAGCAGAGCCGGACAGATTATATGTCTGGGTTACAAAATATTGTATTGAGCCTTGAAGAGGGGTTCTGTTTTGAAACAACGCTGATGTTTAAGTCTCTATTTCAGGGTCATCTCTTCTGAAAAGCCCTCCTAATCCCTACATCATTTCTCCTGGTGTTCTATCTACTTCTAACTCCACTCATTCATACAAAACTTTCTTATACATATTTCTTTACATTTTTGAATCTCTCTATTAGGTTGAAAGCCCCCTGACAGCAAACACTGTTTCTGATTCAACTTTGTAACCCCATCAACTGATATGTGCCCAATGTAAAAGAGTGAAGGACTATTTTTCAATTAGTTTGAGTTATGTGAAAACTTGTTGAGTTCTATGGAAGGATGCTTTAGACACTGAGGAAGCCATTACAGGGATTTATTAAGAACACTTAGTGCCCAGAAGGCTATGTGTAAGATATAAAACCAAGTTTCTGTCTCCAAGGAGTTTCTGTGCTTATGTATGACAGATCACTCATAGATTCACTCTGCAGGAAGCTTAATATGAGGGTTGGAGAGAACAAGCATTCAAAGAATGAAAAATCTGGTTTATGATCAAAAAAAATTCCTAAGAGGTGTTCAAGGAGCTTGTTATATAGAAAGAAAAGTTTAAAGGCACAGAAATAAATGAGGACATGGTATCTTAAGGGAGAGAGCAAGAGCAGGCCTTACTTTATACAAAGAAGAACACCCGAGTCTTAGAAAATGTATAAAATTCCATCGAAGATATTTAAACCTCTATGTTTCAAGATAAAATTTTCAGATGAAAAGTGTCATAAATGAACTAGGAAATAAAATCCCCATGAGTGAAGTAAGCTGAGAGTTTCATTTGTTTCCTTCCTTTTTGATGTCTCACTGCACAGAGCACTTGATTATATAAAGCCAGGGCTTGGCTGCACCTCACAATGGCATTAAGCAGTAAGAGCTTGGAGCCTGGAGCTCACAGGCACAGCAGCTGCAAACCCCAGCAGGTACCTCCACCGTGGTAGGCACTGGAGAAGGTGCAGCAGGGTCTGTGCCTGGCTGGGTTTAGATGTTGAGAGGCTTGTCATTATATTCTGCCCTGGAGGAGTGACAGCTGACTGCTGCTCTGTGCAGAAAGCCTGGGTGCTCTGCGGAAACAGGCAGGTTAAGGAGCTGTTGCTTTGGTAGAGAGGGAAGTACCATGCAAGAGATCTTCTGTTCCTGGGTGTGAATTAGTCTGTTCAGATGAGCTGCTATAACAAAGTACCACTAACAGAGGCGGTTTCAACAGCAGAGATTGATTTTCTCCCTGTTCTGAAGGCTGGAAGTCCAAATCAAGGTTTTGGCAGAGCTGTTTCTTCTGAGGCTCCTCTCCTTGGTTTGCAGATGGCTGCTTCTCCCTGTGTCCTCACATGGCCTTTCTCTGTGTGTGCACTTCCCTGGTGTGTCTCTGTGTGTTGTAATCTCCTCTTCTTTTTTTTTTTTTTTTGAGGCGGAGTCTTGCT
>NW_016806571.1:1657028-1661820 GCF_001698545.2 Rhinopithecus bieti
AAAAAAAAAAAAAAAAAAAAAAGGATACCAGCCGTGCTGGATTACGGCCCACCCTAATGACACCATTTTAACGTAATTACATAATTAAAGGCATTATTTTAAATACAGTCACAATACCTAACACTGAGGTAGGACTTCAACTTACAAATTTGAAGAGGACAGAATTCAGCCCACAACAGAATGAAGGTGCCTCTCAATCTTCCCCTGCAGCGCAGCTTCAGAAAGCACCCTCTCTGTTCTTCTCAGAGATAATTACTTTCATAATTCAATCAAAAGGGGAAAAATTGCAAATATTTAAAGAGTTTACAGTTGCCAGGTACAATACTAAACATTCCATGTAAGTTATGACAATCACAATAACCTTATAACTGGGGTTTGGTTATTGGTTCCATTTATCTTAGAGTTGCAAAATAGATGTTTTTAATATTGTCCACTTTTAAAAAGTTTTTTAAGGTATAATTGATGTAAAATGAACTCTAGTACCAGTATATAATTTGATAAGCTTATCAAACTTGATGTATTTATACACCTTTGATATATTTATTTAATAACATTAGTACATAATTTTATAAACTTATCAAATGTGACATATTTATATGCCTGTGAATTCATCATCCAGTGAAAAGTCTCCTTGTGCTCCTTGTAATCCCATGTTCCTGCCCCTTCCTACAATCTACCCACTTCATCCTCTGGCAACCACAGGTCTGCTTTCCCTCACAGTATAGTTGTTTACATTTTGTACAATTTTATATAAATGGAATTTGTGGTGTGTACTTTTCTGGTCTGCTTATTTCCTTCAACATAGTTAATGTTAAAGTCACCCAAATTCTTATACCAATGACTTATGCCAATAAGTCATTCATTTAACTGCTGAGTACTGTTTCATTGTGTGGATATATAGTTTGTTTGTTTATTTACCTATCAATGCACATTTGGGTTGTTTCCAGTGTAGGCTACCACAAGTTAAGCTGCTATGAGTATTCATGCACAAGTCTTTGTATGAATATACGCTTACATTTTTCTTGGGCAAATTCCCAGCAGTGGAGAGGCTGGATGATATGGACAGAGTATATTAACTGCTTTTTCTTTTTGGCTTTTTTCTTTTTTTCAGAGACAAAAGTCTTCAATCTGTCATCCAGGTTGGAGTGCAGTGACACAATCATAAATCATTGCAGCCTCAAACTGCTGGGTTCCAGGGATCATCTTACCTCCACCTCCCAAGTAGCTAGGACCACAGGTACATGCCACCATGCCTGGATAATTTTTTTAAATTTTTTTCTACAGAAAAACACAGCTCTCGCTGTGTTGTCCAGACTGGTCTCAAGTTCCTGGCCTCAAGCAAGCCTCCTTCCTTGACCTCCCAATATATTAACTTTTATTTATTTATTTATTTTATTTTATTTTATTTTACTTTTTTGAGATAGAGTCTTGCTCTGTCACCTGGGCTAGAATATAGAGGTGGGATCTCGGCTCACTGCAACCTTTGTCTCCCAGGTTCAAGTGATTCTTGCACCTCAGCCTTCCTAGTAGCTGGGATTATAGGTGTGCGCCACCACTCCTGGCTAATTATTGTATTTTTAGTAGGGACAGGGTTTCACCATGTTGGCCAGGCTAGTACCAAACTCCTGACCTCAAGTGATCCACCCACCTCGGCCTCCCAAAGTGCTGGAATTACAGACGTGAGGCACCGCACCTAGCCCAATATATTAACTTTCTAAGAAACTGACAAACTGTCTGGCAAAGTGGTTGTACCATTTCACATTCTTACCAACAGCATATGAGAGTTTCAGTTCCTCCACTTCCTTGCTAAATCTTGATATTATCTGTCTTTAGATGATAGTCATTCTAGTGGGTGGGTAGTGGTATTTCAATGTGGTTTTAATTTGCATTTCCTAAATAAATAATGATATGTTTATTGGCCCATCATTTTTCACTTCTTTAGTGAAATATCTGGTAAGATATTTTTCTATTTTTTATTAGATTGTTTGTTTTATAAATATTTTGTATTCTGGATATATAAATTCTTTATCAGACTTACAATTTGAAAGTTATTTCTCCCAATTTGTAGCTTTGCTCTTTATTTTCTTAACAGTGTCTTTTAAATATAAATTTTTAAGTTTGATAAAGATTAATTTATCAAATTTCCCCTTTTGTGGATTGTCCTTTTGGGGTGATATCTAAGAAAATATGTGCCTAACAGAAGGGCATGCAGATTCTCCTCTGTGTTTACCTCTAGAAGCTTTTTTGGTTTCTGTTTTGTAAGTAGGCCTATTATTCAGTTTTAGTTGATTTTTGTGTATGACCTCAGGTATAAATTTCTGTTTTGTTTTGCTTTGTTTATGGATATCCAATTGTTCTACCACCACTTTCTCCACTGACATGCCTTTTGCACCTTTGTCAAAAATCAGTTGCCTAATGTGTTTATTTCTGGACTCTCTATGCTGTCAAATAATCTATTTGTTATGTAGTATAAGTAGTCTAAATTTGTTCTTCTTTTTCAAAGTTATGTTGACTATTCTAGGACCTTGTATTTCAGCTGGGAAGAGGTGGAGCCTGAACTTGAGAACAAGTGGCCTTCTCTGAGCACCTGAGTTGTTAGCCACTCTGATATACTGCTTCAAGGAAAACATGTCTCCTCTTACAATTGGTAGAGACACGATTACAAACAGAACCACTATCTTCCCCTTCTAAAATAATGGGACAATGTACTCTTCTTGATCTTAAGATATAATCCCTTATCCTGTTTGGGATCTATTTTATGTTATCTTCAATTATTATTTCATTGTCTCCTTAGAAACTCTAAGGAACTATTTCTGTTCCCACAAATGAAAAATTGTTAGGTCCACTTTTATTCATTAACATAGCAACCAGGAACCAAGAGAAACCCTACGTCGTTACTGGGAAAAATGGGTTTCAAATTTTAAATGCCATGTATGAGCTAGAAAAGCTAAAGGATTCAACACATAGTTTTTAATATATATATTCTTAATGACAAAATTCTGAACTACTTTTCTCCTACTTTCCCAACTCTGTTTAAAATAACTGTACTCTTCTCTTTCTGTCTACAGTATAATTTAACCTCCCACTTGAATACAGAGCATAATTCAATTGAGAGGTGTGTTTATATCACATGAAACACAATAAAGCAGGATGAAGTATTTCTTAAGTCGTTTGCAAATGAATGGCTGCAATATTCCCAGGTTCCTCTCTGTTCTCCTGCAAACTAAAAACAACTATGGCTATTCATTAATATATGGATCCCAAAGGACTTCTTGAGACATTTGAAAGCTGGATAAAATGAGTGTGACCTAATGGAAATTCACAGGGAAAGGTATTAAATGAAAGATGTGTGCTGAGACCCGGAGAGAATTTCAGATGGGGAATAACAGGAACAAACTATAATCTGATGCCATGATAGGAACTGGATAACAGCAAGATAAAGGAAAAAGAAATGAACTGGGGATCTAGAAAGGGTCAGAGCCATGGCCAAAGTTAGAGCCAAGAATAATACCCAGATCTCCTGACCCCAAAGCTGCAGTAGATGACAGAAGAGAAAAATCAACCACAGCTGCACATCTGGTCTCTTGGTTCAGCCATAATTAGGAGCCAGCCAATTCTTAGTCCTTTGTTATAAGAAACTCTTGTTCTGCCACATTAGTTTTTTAGGTAGTTATTACGTTACATTTTCCCTTAGTAGCTATTTTCATTATTAAACAAAATACATTTTTGCCACTTTCTTCATATTTAATGCAAGATTACTCATATTTCAGATAATAATAAAATATCCTTGCAAGCTACCCATCTGACAAAGGTCTAATATCCAGAATCTACAAGGAACTTAAACAAATTTACAATAAAAAAACAAAGAACCCTATCAAAAAGTGGGCAAAGGATATGAAGAGACACTTCTCAAAGTAAGACATTTATGCGACCAATAAACATATGAAGAAAAGCTCACCATGACTGGTCATTAAAGAAATGAAAATCAAAACCACAATGAGATATCATCTCATGCCAGTTAGAATGGCAATCATTAAAAAGTCAGTAAACAACAGATGCTGGCAAGGCTTTGGAGAAACAGGAACGCTTTTACACTGTTGGTGGGGGTGTAAATTAGTCCAACCATTGTGGAAGACAGTGTGACAATTCCTCAAGGAATGAGAACCAGAAATACCATTTGACCCAGCAATCCCATTACTGGGTATATATCCAAAGGATCATAAATCATTCTACTATAGAGACACATGCATACTTACGTTTGTTGCAGCACTAGCTACAACAGCAAAGACTTGGAAACAACCCAAATGTCCATCAACGATAGATTGGATAAAGAAAATGTGGCACACATATACCTCAGAAAACTATACAGCCATAAAAAAGAATGAGTTCATGTCCTTTGCAGAGACATGAATGAAGCTGGAAGCCATCATTCTCAGCAAACTAACACAGGAACAGAAAACCAAACACTGAATATTCTCAACCATAAGTGGGAGTTGAACAATGAGAACACATGGACACGGAGGGAAACATCACACACATGGGCCTGTTGGGTAGTGGGGGGAAAGGGGAGAGGGAACATTAGGACAAAAACCTAATGCATGCAGGGCTTAAAACCTAGATGATGGGTTGATGGCTGCAGCAAACCACCACAGCACAGGTATACCTATGTAACAAACCTGCACATTCTGCACATGTATCCCAGAATTTAAAGTAAAAAAAAAGTGTGTGTGTGTATATATATATGTGTGTGTGTGTGTGTGTGCATATATATATATATATATATATATATATA
>NW_016806571.1:1662208-1680984 GCF_001698545.2 Rhinopithecus bieti
TATATATATCTCCTTTCAACATTTTATTAAACAATTCTTTAAAAAATCATCTTAAGTTCAGGAAAGTACTGAAAGGAGAGTAAGAAACTACCAAACCAGAATGGAGGGGAGTGAGCAAAATGAGTGGTAATTCAGGGCTGCTGCTGATCCCAGGCTCTGGGCTCCACCCATCTGCTGCAGGGCTCTAACCATTCACTGCAAGAAAACTGCATCCACCTCATTCACGAAGTAAGAGTAAAGATGATTTTATAACCTCATATGGTGGAGAAAGAAGTACTTGACAAAATTCAGCATCCATTCATAGTAAAAATAAAATCACTCTGCAGGTCAGGAAAAGAAAGACCTATGATTAAAAATACATTGTAGTCATATGTCACTTAACAATAGGAATACAATCTGAAAAATGCATCATTAGGTGATTTCATTGTTGTGTACACATCATAGGGTGTACGTACACAAACCTAGATGATGTAGCCTACTACGCACCTAGGCTCTATGGTACAGCCTATTGCTCCTAAGATACACATCTGTACAGTAGGTTACTGTATTGAATACTACAGGAAATTGTAACACAATGGTGAGTATTTGTTTATCTAAATATATTTAAATATTAAAAGGTACAGTAAAAGTATGGTATTGTAATTTTATGGGACCACAGTGATATATATGGTCTATCATTGACCAAAGCGTCATTATGTGGGTTATATGGTGCATGAGTATATGCATAAAAATCTTGTAGCAAGATCAGAAACAAGACAAAAATGCACCCTCTCACGACTTCTAGTTTTTTTTGTTTGTTTGTTTGTTTTGTTTTGGCAGGGTATTACTGTCACCCAGGCTGAAGTGCAGTGGTGTGATCTTGTCTCACTTTAGCTTTGACCTCCCTGGGCTCAGGTGATCCTCCCATCTCAGCCAACAGAGTGGCTGGGACCACAGGTGCATGCCACCACTTCCAGCTAATTTTTGTATTATTAGTAGAGACAGGATTTCACCATGTTGCCTAAGCTGATTTTGAATTCCTGGGCTGAAGTGATCCACTTGCCTTGGCCTCCCAAAGTGCTGGGATAAGCACCTTTCAGATATGCTTATAGGCATAACCATCATGTCTGGCTCTAGTTCACTTTCTACTGGAGATTCTGCCCAGGATAAGAAGTGGTAATGTAAGAAGGATAAGAAAGGAAGAAACAAATCCATTGTAGTTCACAGATGATTTGATTTTATTAGGGTTTCTAAATGAGTTTAGCAATATTTCTATATACAAAATGAATATACAAAATTATTTTATTTCAATAAATAAACAATAATTAAAAGTAATCAGAAACACTATATATAATATCACTAAAATGTTAAAATATCAAATAATAATTCTATAACAAATGTGTTAAGATTTCTACAAGACAAATGATAAAACTTTTTTGACATACTTAAAAAGAATTAAATAAAGGAGATATATGTTGATGGGTTGAGAGAATCTATACTTAAAGCTGTCAGTTTTTCCCAAACAAATCTATAGATTCAATGTAATACCACTGAAAATCCAACAAGTTTGTTCAAGTTTGTAATTTGGCAAGTGGACAGTACAATTTTATGGAAAAGCAAAATGTTTTAAAGTAGCTGATTCACTTCAAGAAGAACAGGTGAATGGTTTGCTTTTCAGATATAATATTGTTATAAAGCTTTGATAACGAAAAAATGAATACAGATAAATGGGAGAGTCCAAAAAGAGATTTATCTTTCTATGCATACTTGACTTATACAGGGGTGAAACTGGAGAGCTGTGGGAAAGACACAGATTTCCAATAAGTTGTTCTGGGATCGTTGGACAAGCCATAAGGGAAATAAAATAAAATTAGAACCCTGCTTCCCACCATATAAAAGATATCAACTTCAGGTAGATCGTAAACCTAAATATGAAGAAAAAGCAAAAAAAGTTTCCTAAAGTCAATATAAAAGAATATCTCTATAAATTTGGATATAAAGTAATTTCTTCAATAAAACAAAAATGTGATCAGCATAAAGAGTGATAAATAGAAATAAATTAAAACTAAAGATATCTATTCCCTACAAGGGACCATAAAATAGAGGGGAATAAAGCCAGAAAATACATTTGTCGTACATGCAAACAAAGGGCTTTTATTTGAAATACATAAAGATTTCCTATAAATCTATAAGAAAAAGACAAGAAAGATAGGCAAGAGTTGTGAAAAGACACTTTATTAAAGATGTTGATGATTAATAAAGTTATGAAATTGCATTCAACCTTTAGTCACAAAAGAAATCCAGATTAAAACTAAAATGTGATACCATTTACATGCAGTAAGTCAGCTACAACTTAGCTGAAAATATCAAGTGTTGGTATTGATGTGGAGCAAATGGAACTCTCATACGCAGTTGTTTGTAAGGTCAATTATTTTAACAAACAACTTGGAAAACTGATATGATCTAATAAGACTAAGCCTATGCTAGCCTGTTACCCTGCAATTCTATTCTAAACATATAACCAACAATTATGTACTAATGTTCACCAAAAGACATGTACATCAATTTTATAGCACTATTATTGGCAATATCTGAAAACCAGAAAGTATTAATGTACAAATAAATTGTGGTATTTCCATTAACAGGAACACTAAATAGCAATGAAAATGGAAGAACCCCAACTACACATAACTGACAGAGATAAATCTAAAAAATGCACTGTTGAATGAAGAAATAAACATACCAAAATATACACAGTATGATTACATTTCTATAAAACTCAAAAACAGACAATTAACCACATTGTTTAGTGATGCAGGCTTATCTAGTAAGGAAAAGGTAATTATTACCATAAAAGGTGGGTAAGAAGGAAATATTGACTGTGAAGAGGCATGAGGGCTTCAGGGTTTCATGTCTTCAGCATGATGCTTCTTGAGCCAGGTAGTGGTTACAAGAGAATATATTTTATGATATGTTTGTATGCCATTACACAACAACAAAATTTAAAAACATATTCTTTAATCACCATCTACAATCACTTAAGTGTGTCGGAACCATACAGCTAGAAGAGGAACACTTATACATTATTGCTGGGAATGTAACTTGATACAGTCATTATAAAAAGTATGGAGGTTCTTCAAAAAATTAAAAATAGAACTACCATAGAACTTTGCAATCTCGCCTCTGGATATATATCCAAAGGAAATGAAATCAGTATCTTGAACATATATCTACACTTCCATGTTCCTTGCACCATTATTCACAAAAGCCAAGATATGGAAACAACCTAAATGTCCATTGATGGATGAATGGATTTTTTAAAAATGGTGCATGTGTGTATGCAGTGTGTGTGTGCACCCATAAAAATGGAATGTTAGTCAGCCATTAAAAAAGGAAATTCTGACATTTGTGACAACATGGATGAACCTGGAGGACATGAGGCCATTATACTAAGTGAAACAAGCCAGACTAAGGACAAATACTGCACTGCATGAGTTCACTTATATGTGGAATCTTAAAGAGTCAATTTCACAGAAACAAAGAGTAGAATAGTGGTTGCCAATGGTTGGGGGAGGGGAAAATGAGGAAATATTGATCCAAGAGTGCACCATGTCTTAGTTACGAAAGATGAACAAGTTCTGGAGATCTAATATACAACACCATGACAACAGTTAACAATACCGTATTGTGTATTTAGAATTTGCTAAGAGGGTAGATCTTAAGTATTCTTACACATACAGAGACAAAAGAAAAGGAAATGGCAACTATGTTAGATATTGGATATGTTCATTAGCTTGATTGTGGGGATGATTTCACAATGTTTTGTATGTCAAAACATCAAGTTATATATCTTAAATATATACAGATTTACTTGTAAATTATACCTCAATAAAGCTGGGGGGGAAAACATGCAACTTGCTTTTGGCTATCTACTTTGAAAAATCTGAATCATCTGATGCTATAAATGGTATGTCTTCCAACTTATCCTGGTGTGATATTTATTTCTATGAATTCTTGGGAGAAACTTTTAATTAAGCTTCATGTTTCACTTATTCATGTAATTAAAATTCCCCCAATCAAATGCAAACTTTTATTCACATTACATGGAGCACAGAGATTGTGATTCTTTGATCTGAATTCTCTGGTGACTAATTTTACTTTTTAGTTCAGGATATGAATTCTCTTTCAGTCTTTAGATCTGTTCCAATTGTTTTGACTTCCTCAGAAGTAACGAACATGTTTATCGTATATCTGTTATTACTCCTTTCCTTTCCATCTTCTCTTATAATATTATTAATTTCTCAATTTCTATCGAATCTAAGATTTCTCAAATATACACTCCATATTATTATATCTGTTCCCATACCATCAGTTCTTTCCTTTACTGCCTCTGGCACAAAGTTTGTTTCTACCATTATCCTTTTAATTTTCTCATAATCATTCCTTGCTCTCACCTACCTTTTTAAAATTTCTGTCATTTGCTCTCTATGTATTATACCTTTATTGCCTTCAACTATAGGAGTAAGAATGCCATGTTTTGATGCATTCAATGTAAGGTTTTAAAATATTTTTTTGTTTTGCTACTAAATAATCTTTACACATAAGCTCTTCCCAATATTCAAGATACTCTTGCCTTTCCTGGACTATGCAGTATATTGTCATAGGCTCCATGTTGGTTTTTTCTCCTTTCCGGGTAAAAGACTATCTTCTTAGATCTACATTTGCTAAGAATCAGGGTATGTGAAATTCCCCCCTTGTCGCTGGATTGCTGGAGGTCCAACTGGATGGCAGCTTTATGTAACCATTTCAAGACTTTCCCTGACTCCATTGTTTTAATATAAATTATGCTGAAATCGTTAGAATGCACTGCTATCAATGTTTTTCCTGAGTCAATCCTGCGTGCTTTGCTTGAAGGTTTTTGACTCCCAAAATTCAGTGTGCCCATCATGAGCCTTTTCCCTCTCCACATACTTCATGCAGCTGTACTTTTGCAGTCTGCAGCCTTTTGCTAGATGCTTAAAAAGAAGGAATACAGGTGTGGTTTGGAGATGGAGCTGGTATACGGGAGAAAAGCAGGAGGTGAGAGAGAATAGCTCTCTAGGTATCTCAAAAAATGCATGTACAGTGGAGAGAGAAATATCTGTTTAATAGAGAGCTTATATTTGTAAACAAGAGGGCAGAGAATGCATGAGGGAGGGAGGGGTTTTCTAACTACATTGGAGTGAGCAGATTTCTCATGAGCTTGGAAAATGGACCATCAATTACACTTTTCAATCTAGTTCAATCAATCTAATAGTAGAAATTCCTTCTAGATTTCACAATAAGTTTACTGTCAGTCTTAATTTAGCCTGTTGTGAGTTACTTTAATAGTACAGACATAGCTCATCTTATTGTGCTTCACTTTATTGCCCTTCCTAGATACTGCAATTTTTTACAAATTGCAAGTTTTTGTCGACCCTGCATTGAGAAAGTTCATTGGTGCCATTTTTTCCAACAGTATGTGCTCACTTTGTGTCTCTCTGACACGGTTTGGTATTTCTCACAATGTTTCGACTTTCTTATGATATTATATTTGATATACCAATCTGTGATCAGTGATCTTTGATATCATTACTGTAATTGATTTGGGATGCCGCAAACCTCACCCATAAAACACGGTGAACTTAAATTGATAAAGGTATGTATTCTGACTGCTCCGCCAGCTGGTCATTTCCCTGTTTCTCTTCCACTCCTTGAACCTCACTATTCTCTAAGACACAACAATATTGAAATGAGGCTAAGTAATAACCCTACAATGGCCTCTAAGTGTTCAAGTGAAAGAAAAAGTTGTACGTCTCTCACTTGAAATCAAAAGCTAGAAATGATTAAGCTTAGCGAGGAAGACATGTGGAAAGCCAAGACAGGCTGAAAGTGAGGTCTCTAGTGTCAAAGAGCAAAATTGTGAATGCAGTAGAAAAGTTCTTGGAATAAATTAAAGTGCTACTCCAGTGAACACACGAATGATAAGAAAGTGAAACAATCTTATTTCTGATAGAGAAAGTTTTTGTGGTTTGCAGAGAAGATCAAACCAGACACAACCTTCCTTTACACTAAAGCCTAATCCAGGGCAAGGGGCTAACTCATTTCAATTCAGTGAAAGCTGAGAGAAGCAAAGAAACTGCAGAAGAAAAGATCGAAGCTAACAGAGGTTTATGAGGTTTAAGAAAAATTACCATTTCCATAACAGAAAAGTGTAAGGTGAAGCAGCCAGTGCTTATGTAGAAGCTGCAACAAATTATCTAGATCTAGCTAAGGTGCAGTTACACCAAACAACACATTTCCAATGTAGACGAAACAGCCTCCCATTGGAAAAAGATGCCATCTAGGACGTTCATAACTAGAGAGCAGAAGTCAATGCCTGGCTTCAAAGATTCAAAAAACAGGATGACTCTCTTGTTAGGAGCTAATATAGCTGGTGGCTTTAAGTTGAATCCAATGCTCATTTACCATTCTGAAAATTCTAGGGCCTTTGGGAATCATAGTAAATCTACTCTGCTTGTGTTCTATAAAAGGAACAATAAAGCCTTGAGGACAGCATATCTGTTTACAGCATGGTTTACTGAATATTTTAAGCCCACTGTTGAGAACTACTGCTCAGAAAATAAGATTTCTTTTAAAATATTACTGCTCATTGGAAATGCACCTGGTTTCCTAAGAACTCAGATGGAGATGTATAAGGAGATTAATTGTTGTTTTTATGCCTGCTAACACAACATCCATTCCACAGCCCACGGATCAAGAAGTAATTTCAACTTTCAAGTCTCATTATTTAATAAATACATTTTGTAAGGCTGTAGCTGTCATAGATGGTGATTCCTCTGATAGATTTGAGCAAAGTAAATTGAAAACTTCTAGAAAGGGTTTATCCTTCTAGATGCTATTAATAACATTTATGATTCAAGAGAAGAGATAAAAATGTAAGCATTAACAGGAATTTGGAAGAAGTAGCTTCCAACCTTCATGGATGACTTTGAGGGGCTCAAGACTTCAGTGGAGGAAGTAACTGCAGATGTGGTGGAAATAGCAAGCAAAACTAGAAAAAGGAGCAGGAAGACATTATCTTCAGCAAACTAATGCAGGACCAGAAAACCAAAAACCACATGTTCTCACTTATAAGTGGGAGCTGAACAATGAGAATACATGGACACAGGGAGGGGAAGAATACATACTGGGTCCTGTCACGGGGGTGGGTTGCGGGGGGAGGGAGAGCATTAGGAAAATTAATGCATGCTGGGCTTAATACCTAGGTGATGAGTTAATAGGTGCAGCAAACCACCATGGCACACGTTTACCTATGTAACAAACCTGCACATCCTGCACATGTACCCTGGAACTTAAAATAAAAATAAAAATTAATTTTAAAAAAGTAGAGCATGAAGATGTGACTTAATTGCTGCAATCTCATAATAAAACTTCAAAGGATAGGGGTTATCTCTTATGGATGAGCAAAGAAAGTGGTTTCTTGAAATGGAATCCATTCTTGGTGAAGATGCTTTGAACATTGTTGAAATGAAAACAAGGATTTAGAATATTAAATAAACTTAGTTGAGAGTGAGAGTGTTTGAGAACATTAACTATAATTTTGAAAGGAGTTCCACTGTGAGTAAATGGTGTCAAATAACACTGCATACCACATAGAAATCTTTCATGAAACGAAGAGTTAACTGATGCAACAAACTTCATAGTTGTTTTAAAATTGCCACAGCCACTCCAACCCTCAACAACCACCATTCTGATCTGTCAGCAACCATCAACATTGAGGCAAGATCCTCCACCAGCAAAAAGATTATGACTTACTGAAGGCTCTGGTGACCATTAGCAGTTTTAGCAATAAAGTGTTTTAAATTAAGGTATTTCATTTTGTAGACATAATGCTATTGCACACTAATAAACTACAGGATCATATATATATAACTATTATCTGCGTTAGGAAACCAAAAGATTTTTGTCACTCACTTTATTGTGATATTCACTTTATAGTGGTTATCTGGAACAAAACTCACCATATCTCCAAGATACGCTTATTATTTAGATAGAAACTGGAAATAACTCACTTTAAATATTTTTTAAAATAAAATATTCATTTTAAAATATCATTTAACCTTATAGAACATAAAATTCTGGGAAGATGGTAAACTCAGCTAACAAAGAAACAATTTTGCTTTCACATATTGAAAAATGCAGGTTTAATTAAATATACTTTGTAATGTAATTTATGTTTGAGCTCAAAGGTAAAAGGAAAACTCACAAGTTATTAAAAAGAAGAAACTTAGAGAAGAATGGTCAGCTAACAGGTCAAAATCATAGTGGCCCTGCAAAAATACTGTATAATGTATTGGACAAAAGAGCTACAAGTTTGGGTTTCATAGTGTGCATAAGGAGAGCTTATGTGATGTTTTGCACACTCGAGGCAGGATGTTGGAACTGACACACCTCAGTGATTGTAAAATTAGAAGTAGTACACCCACTGAGGCAGGATAGATAGTCAAGACAGTAACTATGCCCTTGGGATGCAGCAACCTTAACCATAAATACAATAAGCCCCAGCATTTGCATGGTAGTCAAGCTCATTCAAGCAAAACTCTCTCCAATAGGGATTTCCCCTGTAGAGACCATGTGCATTTTGATTTTACTTGTCCTTGGACTGATACTTTGTTCATTAGGACATGTGATATATGAACAAGCAGGTAAAGCTACTGCACATGTGCAGCCAAAGAACCACCCGTAACATGCTTACCAGCAACACTCTTTCCCACTCCCTTATGAATAACCATGGAAGCCTCCCATAAAGAGATCTCCCTGGTGCCATCTTTGCTGTCTCATCCTTAAAAGCACCCTACCCTGAATCCTCTCTCGGGGTGTACTGTCTATTCTGCATGTAACTTTCAGAGTATTTCTCCTTTGCAACAAATTGTTCTATGTTGCATCTCCTTTGCTGTGTGTCTCTTATTTAAATTCTTTTAAACTAAGAAGGTAAGAACCAAAG
Source organism: Rhinopithecus bieti (assembly GCF_001698545.2). Taxonomy (NCBI): domain Eukaryota; kingdom Metazoa; phylum Chordata; class Mammalia; order Primates; family Cercopithecidae; genus Rhinopithecus; species Rhinopithecus bieti. The sequence goes on from NW_016806571.1 coordinate 1,671,213, forward strand.
TTTCACAACAGCTATCAACACCACTATCTTAGAACCAGAAAAACCAAAATGTGTCTCAGGAGCAGTATCTGAAAATATAAAGAGAAGAAAAAACATCAAACCAAAAATTAATTTTTCAAAATTTAGCATGGAAAACTAAAAGATGAACTTTTTGTTAGGTAACAGAACCCATGATAGGTAAAGCTGTAAAGCCTAAGTTTGCCCTATCAATATGAAATTCAAATCTCCAAACTGACAAATGAATTCAAAAATTGGTTCTAGACCAATAAATCCCCCAGACTGCCTAGAAATTAAAAAACACACACAAACAACAACAACAAAAAAAAAACACTTTGTAACCACATGTCTATAACCAGATATATGGTTACAGACCAAGGTATCTGGGACCAGATACTTTGAGAATAAAACAATGACTATAAACATAAGCTTAAAATTAAAAAAAAAAAAAAAAAAAAAAACCACAAACCACATGAGGACATGATCCTCCATAAGGAAAATATTGACAATCAAGAATATTTGATCCCAAAGTACCTAAGATAATAGAAAAATTAGACTCTATCAGATAGTATGTTCAAAACAAATACGGAGATGAAAGAAGAGAAAATATAAGATAAACCGTATGGGAGACTATGGAAGAGAACTAGCAACCTTGAAAGTTACACACACACAATTTTTTAGAGAAATTAAACATTTGATGTGTGGACACAGCTGGAGATTGAATTGGGGAGCTGGAAATTAAAGCTGAGGAAATACTAAGAATGCAATACATACTAATAAAGCAATAGAAAATATACAGCAAAGCTTACCAAATATGGATGATAGAAAGAGATATCTAACATATACTTAATAAATGTTCTACTACAATATTAGGGAGAATGCTGAAGAGTCAACATTTGAAATAATAATGTCTGAGGATTTCTAGAACTGGTGAAAAGTGTAAGTCCTCAGATTAAAACTGTGCCCCAACATAATCAGAATACACACACACACACACACAAATATAAATATATATATATATATATATTTCTTTTTTTTTTTCTGTGTTCCCATTTTCAGCCAGAAGTCAGGCCAGGGATTCCCTGGTGGGCCATGTCACCTGAAGAACACAGGGACACGCAGCAGCCGGCGACTTTTCCAAGGGGAGTCTGAGTGGGAAGAAAGGGGCCTGGGGCAAGTAGAATGGGTTTGCGGGACTTAGAAAAGGGTGACATCTCCTCAAAATACATGACAGGTCCCTTTCATGGGATGAAGGGAATGTTGCCTGCCATACTACTATGAACTATGAAAAGGCCAGAAGGGCCACAGCACAAGCCAGCACTCGTGAAGGCAGCTGTGTGCACCATGCAGGCGGTACAGAGCTCTTCCCTAAGCAGGACCCACAGCCCGGAGTGTGGCCACAGCCCCGAGCAGAGCTGGTGCAGGGACTCCAAGAGCAGCCTCCCCCCAGGCTCATTCCTGCTGCACCCAAAGCACAGGCTGGCTGGTGTTCTGAGGACTTGTGACGTCAGCCCCACGCACTGTGCCCCAACATCATTAGAATACCGAAATATGTATGTTTTCTTTCTTTGTTCCTGTTTTCAGCAGGATCTGTATATCCACACCTAGACACATTGCCCTGGAATCACAAAACCCCAAAGACAAGCAGAGAATCTGAGAAGCAGGCAAATAGAAAAAGCAGAATATTGGCAAAGAATTAACTTAGACCTATCCTCAGCAAAAATAGAAGTCAAAAGGAAATGCATTCATATTATCCAAATACTGAAGGAAAAACAATTCCTTTAGGAATTTTATTCCCAGATTAATTATCATTTAAGAAGGCACGGTAGACATTTTCAGACAGACTGAACAATTCATCACACCTTACTGAAAGAAACAATAAATGATGTACCTCACTAAGAGTAAAATTGAATCTAGAAGGAGGAAGAGATCTATAAGAAACAATTATGAGGCAATAAATTGGTAAACATTTGCATACATTAAATATTTATCAACTGAAAACTACAGAAATTATAATGACTATTTTAGTACTTAAGTACTAAAACTAAACAGGAATTAAAATACTGTGTAACAACAACATGGCAGATACTAGTATAAATGCATGTAACAATAATCACAAAATTAAAACACATTAAACTTTCCATTTGAAAAAAGTGACAGATGAATCTTCTTAATTCTAAAAGTTTAATTGCATGCCTTTTATCAGATGATCTTCCATAATAATGACACAGAAGCAATAAAGTTAAAAGACAAAAAAGATAAAGCAAAAGTCAACTATAAGACTCCAGACACTGCAATATTAACAAACATAACAAAATAAAAATAGTACAACAATTATGTTTTCTTCATTATCAGGTTCTAAATTACAATTTTAAAATATATAAATCAAGAATTAGCAAAATTCTAGTAGGTTGTGATGTAATCATAATAGTAAACTTTATCAACTGAGATATCTCAAAAACTAAACTAGTCAGAAATGTTTTCATAAAGTGGGTGATGATATAGATCAGGATATCACCAACGAATATAGAATTCTACCTCCAAAAATTAGATAATAAATAGGTATTTGTAAAGATATTCCTTCTGAGGAGACAGAGTGGGAAATAGGATAAATATTGAGGTTCTGGATGTGTCTCTAATATTTTACTTCTTAAAAAAATAGAAAATATAGCCAAATGTTGATTTCTGTAAGTCTGTGTGGTGAGTACACAGATGTCTGTTATTGTTCCATATTTTTCAAATTATGTGTGTGTCTGTGTATATATGTATATATGTATGTGTGTATATATGTATTTATGTGTATATACATATAAATATACATATATTTTTTTAGAAAGGGCTCTGTCACCCAAGCTGAGTCCAGTGGTGTGATCATGGCTCACTACAGCCTCAACCTCCCAGACTCAAGCAATCCTGCCACCTCAACCTCCCGAGTAACTGGAACTACAGGAACTTGCCATCATGCTCAACTACTTTTTTTTTTATTTTTATTTTTTGTAGAGGTGGGGTTTTCCTATGCTGCTCAGGCTGGTTTCGAACTCCTGGCCTCTAGTGATCCTCCCACCTGGGCCTCCCAGTGTTGGGATTAGAGGTGTGAGCTACTGTGCCCAGCCTCAAATGATACATTTTTTTAAAAAGATTAGCTTGATATGGAAAGAAGGAAGAAAGAGAAGCATAAGACCCAAAAAAGTTAGTATAGTAGGAGCAATGTTCTATTGTTGTGTAACAAGTTATTACAAGTGTAATGGCTTGAAACAATGCTGATTTATTTATCTCACAGTTAGGGTATCTGCTCAGGGTATCACACTTAAGGCGCTGACTGGGCTGTGTTCTTATCTAGAAGCTCTGGGGATGAATTCACTTTCAAGAACATACATTCTGGGTGTTGGAAGGACTCAGTTCCTTACAGTTATAAGACTGAGGCCTTTGGACCGAATTTTCTCTCTGTGCCTAGAGGCTACCCACCATTCCCTGCCTTGTGGCACCTCCTTTCCAAAACCAGCAGTGGAGAATATCCACTGCAGAGAATCCTCTGCATGCTTTGAATCTCTTTCACTTACTTCTTCTGCCTCTGGGCTCTAGATGTACTTCTAAAGTGGTGGTCCTCAACCTTTTTGGCATGAGGGACTGGTTTCATGGAAACCAATTTTTCCACAGATGGCAAGGTGGAGAGAGAGAGAGTTTTGGGATGAAACCATTTCATCGCAGATCATCAGGCATTAGAGTCTCATAAGTAGCACACACGTAACCTAGATTTCTCACATGCACGGTTCACAACAGGGATCACACTCCTATGAGAATCTAATGTCGCTGCTGACCTAACAGGAGGCGGAGCTCAGGCAGTAATGTTCTCTTGCCAGCAGCTGTGTGGCCCGGTTCCTGACAGGCCGTGGACTGATCTGCAGGCAGGGGGTCAGGGACCCCAGTTTTAAAGGATTCACATAATTAGGTTAGGCCTACTTGAGTAATCTCCTTTTAATTACCCGAAAGAAAACTGATTAGTAACCTTAAATACATTTTGTCATTTAATGGAAAATAATAGGATTGATATACCAATGAATGCACGAGTTCTGCTCACATTTTATAAGGAGGGAATTATACAAGGAAAAGGGTTATTGGGTGTCATTGTGGAATTCTGCCTACCACAGAGGGTATTCTCAGCTGCTCACATGGAGAATGAAGGAATAACTTGGATGTGGATGTCAGGGGAGGTAGGGACACTTGAGAAGGAAGGTAACTTGGCATATGGGGATTTTCTAAACCAGTTTATTGTGAACTATGATGAACAAAAATGTGTAAAAAATATAAGTACAACTGAATGAATTGTTATAAATTACCAAAAACTTCAAAACAGATGACAGCCCACAACTCAGAAAACTTCCATATGCTTCTTTTAATAATAAACTTTTTCCCCTAAAACATCACTATCCTGACTTACGTTAATCACTTTTCTGCTTTTCCTTATTTCACTAAGTGGTATGCATGCATAACAACTACGGTTTAATTTTATTGCTTTCTTTTTAAGTTTTATTTTAGTTTTAAATGGACAAATAGTAATCGTATATACTTATGGAGTACAATATAATGTTTGGATATATATATATTCACTGTGAAATGATAAAATCAGGCTAACATATCCCATTTTGTTACTTTTTGAATGTCAATAAATAAAATTATACTTTATTTATTCATCGCACCTGACTTTTTTCTATCAACATCATATCCAGAATATCAATTTATGCTATTGCATGTGGCTATCACCCTGTTCATTGCATTGCAACATAATATTTCATTATACAGATATATTACAAAGTATCCATCCATTCTACCACGGATGGGCATTTGAGTTATTTTAAACTAATACTATAAATATTCTTACACATGGCTCAGGAGCATTATGCACATTATTTCTCAAATTTTAACCAATGAGGATTTCTGTGGCATAGGGTATGCCTTTGTTGAAATTTAGCAGTTATTGCCAAACCATATTCTAAATTGGTTGAATCAAATTATGCTCCCAATGGGTATATGAAGGTCGTTTTGTGCTATACACTCACCAATAGTTGGTTTTGTTAGTTTTGTCTTTATTTGTATTTTTAAACCAACCCAATAGATGTATCTTACTGTAGTTTTAGTTTATTTTATTGACTACAAATAAAGTTGAAAAACTTATCATATGGTTATTAGCCATTTGAATTTTATTTTTTGTTAAGTGCTTTTCAAATCCTTTGCTCATTTTTTCTGTTGTGCTGATTGTCTTCTTACTGATTTGGAACACGTGTTTATATATCCTAGCTATAAACTCCTCGTTTATCATGCATATAAGTACTATATTTACACCCATATCAATGTATGCACACATACATTATGTATGTAGTTTATGGAGGTAAAATTTCAACATAAAATTAACCATTTTAAAGTGAACAGCTCAGTAGCATTTAGTACATTCACCAAGTGGTGCAATCGCTACTACTAATTCCAAAGCATTTCTGTCACTCCGAAGTAAAATTCATTATCCATCAAGCAGTTTTCCCCATCTATCCCTCCCACAGCCCCTAGCAACCACCAATCTGTATTCTGTCCCTATGGATTTGTCTACTCTGGATGATTTGTATAAATGAAATCATACAATATGTGACATCCTGTATCTGGTTTCTTTCACTTAGAATAACTTTTGAGAGATTCATCTACATTCAGCATGTGCCAGTGTATCATTCTTTTTATGAATCAATAATATATCATTGTATGGATATAAAATTTGTTTATTTATCTTTTGATAGACATTTGTGTTGTTTTCACCATTTGGCTTTTGTGAATAGCACTTCTGTGAACACACGTGTACATGTACTTGTTTGAGTACTCGTTTTCAGTTTTCTGGGATATACTTGGGGTGGAATTGCTTATGTCATATGGTAATCCTATGTTTAACTTTTTTGAGGATCTGCTTGCTCTTGGTTATATTGTACTGTAAATTTTTTCCTTCACTCTATGGCTTATATTTAACTCTTTTAATGGTGTCTTTTGATAAACAGTTATCCAATTTAATATAGTCACATTTATGGCCAATGATTTTTAAATCCTGCTTAATAAATCTTTTTCTAACTTATTTAGGAAAGTATTCACCTATATTAGCTCTGAAGAGCTTTGGTGTGGCTTTTCATATTTAAGTGTACATTTCTCCTGGAATTGATCCTCTTCATATGGTGCGAAATATGGGTCAATTTTTATTTCTGCCATATGGATATCCAAATATACCAGCTCAACTACTTAAATAGACCATCTTTTCCTCCACTGCTCTTCATCACCACTTATGCTATAAACAAGTGTTCATACATGCATGTATCTGTCTCTAGGCTCTCTATCATATTCCTTTTTTTTTCATTTATTCTTGTTTCCACAAGGCAAAGAAGAAGAAAAAAGCATCTTTCAACAGAAGCAAGAATATGAGTATAGACTTAATGCAAGAATGACTCTTTTGAGGGTAAAGAAGTAAGATGCTGTTGCCTTTCTACTTAGTTCTTTCCATGGTTCTCATCTCACTCTCATCTTACTCAGAATAAAAGAAAAATCTTACCATGGTGGGATGGATTACGTTGCTGGTCCCAATTCTCTACTTCACAGTAATAGAACTATGCATCCACACCTTTGTTATGGTCTCAAGCACAGCTGTCATTGACTTTAAGCTTTTCCAAATGACTTGCTTAGGCCAATGGGATATTAGCAGATAAGATGCAAGTAGAAGCTTAAAATGAGCTAGTATAGTTGCACTTACTCTCCTTGGACTCTGTGATACGCTCTGTGAAGGACATGCCCTAGGTAGCCACTGACCATTCAGCCTAGATCCCAGATTACATATATATGGAGCCAACCTGGAGCCAAGGCCAGCTCACCCACTGCCTGAAAAAAGAATCAGCAAGCCAAGTCCAGTAAAGAGCGGATGACTCACAGTCAACCTGAAGACCTATAGCAATAACATAAATCACTGTTATAAGCCACTGAGGGAATTATTGAAAAAGACAGTGGAATGATTAATTACTCCATTCCAAAAACATGTATTGAACACACATTACAGCAGGGCACTGTATTAGGTGATTCGGGTGATACAAAGCTAAACACCATTGTGTTCCTTCTTTCAAAACGTGTGTGGTATTGTAAGGAAAAACTGATTATTTTGCTTCACCAGTAGGGATTGAGGAGAGTAATTTTGGAAGCAGAGTTGGTTAGAAAGAAATCTAGGCAAGAGATGATGTGGGCTTTGAGATAGAACAGTGGCAGTGGGAACATATTAATTCAATACGCAGCACACATCTACTCATCAGACACTCTGCAATGTGCTGTCAATAAAAAGATAATGTAGATATGATTTCTGAGCTTCAGAAACTTACAATCTAGTGGAGTAAAGCAAGTTAAAGAGCAGGTGCAATAGGATAAAGAAATGCTGTTATACAGAAATTTTCAGTTTTCTACTTAAACAGACAAAGGACCTTTTCATTTATTCATTCCTCCTTCCAACAATAAATAGTAAATAGCTAGAATATTCCAGGCTCCATAAATTGCTGATTTTGAGGGATTAGTAGGAGTTCTTTAGTAAGAAAAAATGAAGAAGATGAGGTGTTTCATATGGTGGATACAGCACTACAGAGGCCAGGGCATGACAAGGCGTGTTGAGCTTGTTGAAGGGTTTTTGGTTCAGTTTGATCCAAGCAATGAGTTCTGAGGCTGGATATAGGTTAAATCAAGTCAAAAAACATAAAATAACTTTTTATTTTATTATTTTATACTCATCTATGATCGTAGTGAGGTGTTGTTAAAAGATTTTTAAGTGGGAAAGAATTGTGGTTCCCAAGGATCATCCTGGTGGCATCTCTGAAAGTTGTCACAGTCAAAATGGAGTCACTTGTGTTAACAACAAAACCAACAAAATCAAAAAAAAAAAAAAAAAAAAAAAGAAAAAAGAAAAGAAACCTGGCAAACAGAAACCCAGGAAGACCATAAAGAGAGGGTTCTCATGCAAAAATGCTTGTTAACAAAATCACAAAACGCTCTGCAGAAATCACAAGTTTTGCACAAAGTTAATTGCAACTTTACACAAAAAAATATTTCTTGGAGGACTTGTGCCCAGCAACTGCCTCTCCAACCTCGGACTAGTTCCACCCTTGTTATTGATCCATGTAGCCAAAGATAATTATCTGAAGACAATTATGTAATCCTACTCAGTTTTGCTTTAAAACTTTTCCTTCTTTTACCTCCCTGAACACTTGCATAGTTTACTACGGTATGTGTATTCCCATTGCAGTGTCCATTCCTGAATAAATATCATTTTCTTTTAGAGAGTCTCTCTTTGTTTATTATTTCGGTTGACGCAGTGTTGAGAACAGGCTGGAAGTAGAAAGTTTTAGAAGCAGGGAGACTGAAGGTGGTTGCTATTTCCCAGTGCCTTTGGAGTTAGAGGAGAGGTAAAAGATAAACTTTTTCTTGTGTTTGTTTAATTTCTTTTTTAATTAAAACAAATGGTGGTTACACAAGCACATTTTGTGTTATATCCACTTCTATGGACAAGAATGGTACCTGACACATTGTAGGTGCATGATAAATATTTTTAACAAGACAATAAGGATAGGATTTTTTATGAAGTTAAGTTATGAAGCACAATAAAATAAATACTAGTAAAACTCCTATCTATCCTAAGAATTAGAACCTAATTAATATGACTGAAGCTACTTTCATGCTCATTTCTGGTCTCATTCACCTACCTCCTCCAGAAAGAATGACTATCCTATCAATTTTACACATGTACATATATTTTATATTTATATATAACTTATGTTATGATTATACTATATATAGATACTAAATATACATAAATAGATAAAGAATGTATTATTTCACTTTTGATTCAATTTGTACATTAGAAAAAAATAGTTGTGTCAATAAGCACATGAAAAGGTGCCCAACATCATTAGTCATTAAAGAAATACAAATTATAACCAAATGAAAATTTCACACATACTAGGGTGGCTCAAATAAAAAAGCAGACAACAGCAAGTGCTGCTAAGGATGTGGAGAAATAGGAACCTTCACATACTACTGGTAAGATTTTTAAATGGTATGGCCACTTTGGAAAATAATTTGGCAGTTATTTAAAATGTTAAATGCAATTACCTTATGATATGGCTTCGCTCTGTGTCCCCACCCAAATCTCATCTTGTATCTCCCATAATTCTCATGTGTTGTGGGAGGGACCCCGTGGGAGATCATTGAATCATGCGTCTTTCCTTCCTGTGCTATTCTCATGATAGTGAATGGGTCTCATGAGATCTGATGGTTTTAAAAACGGGAGTTTCTCTGCACAAGCCCTCTCTTTGCTTGCTGCCACCCATGCAAGATATGACTTGCTCCTCCTTGCCTTCCACCATGAATGTGATGCCTCCCCAGCCATGTGGAACTGTAAGCCCAATAAACCTCTTTATTTTGTAAATTGCCCAGTCTTGGGTATGTCTTTATCAGCAGCATGAAAATGGACTAATACACCCTATGACCAGCAATTCCATTTATAGGCACATATCCAAGAGAACTGAAAAATGTATGTCAAAACCGAAGTTTTTCATAAAAGTTCATAACAATAGTATTCTTAATATTCCTAAAGTGCAAATAACCCAAATTTCTATCTGATAAATAAATGAAAATGTTATATCCGTATAATGGATATGATAGCAATAAAAGTAATGAAATATTGGTACTTGTTATAACATGTGTACATATATATATATATATA
>NW_016806571.1:1681277-1700053 GCF_001698545.2 Rhinopithecus bieti
TTGAGACAGGGTCTTGCTTCATTGAAAAGGCAGGAGTGCAGTGGCATGATCATGGCTCACTTCAGCTTCAACCTTCCTGGGTAAAGCAATCCTGCTGCCTCATACCCCCAAGTGGCTAGGACTACAGATACATGGCACCACACTCAGCTACTTATTTTAAAGTTTTTATGTAGAAACAAGGTCTCCCTATGTTGCCCAGTCAGGTCTTGAATTCCTGGGCTCAAGTGGTCCTCCTGCCTTGGCCTCCCAAATGCTGGGAATTATAGGCATGAGCCACTGTGCCCAGGCTAATATATATAAATCTTGAAGATATTATACTAAGTGAAAAGGGTAAGACTCAAAAGGTCACATATTATATAATTCCTTTAAAGAAATGTACAAAATTGGCAAATCCATAGAGATGGCAAATAAAGTAGACTAGTGGTTGTTAAAAAATGGGGAGAGAGAAAAAGAATAGTGACTGATAGATAATGAGATATCTTTTGGGGACTGTGGGGTCCCCCAGGTCCCCTACCTCCCCATTTACCTTTCAGCCAACTGCATGTTTTCCCCTGCAGGCTTGAACCCAAGCCAGGGCCTTGAACATTCCCAGGCACTGATAAAGGTGTTTAGATTGTTTCTCAAAACATTAAAAGATCAAGCATGTTACTAAACACACAGAAACTAGCCCCAGCCCTGAGCAACATTCCTTAAACTTCCATATAAACCAAGCTTGTCCAACTCACAGCCCGCAGGCCACAGGCAGCCCAGGACTGCTTTAAATGCGGCAACACAAATTTGTAAACTTTCTTAAGACATTATGATTTTTTTTGTGATTTTTTTTTAACTTATCAGCTATCGTTAGTGTTAGTTTATTTTATGTGTGGCCCAAGACAATGTTTCTTCTTCCAAAGTGACCCAGGGAAGCCAAAAGATTGGACATCCCTGATATAAACTCCATAACCCCATCTTCTCATTACTGATATACCAGGGTAGAGCATCTCTTTTCTTGCTATCTCTGTTGCAAGGACTCTACAGCCCTCTATATGTTAAGTTCCCATAATAAATGCTTTGTGTTATTCACCTTAGCATTTAGTGCTGCTTTCTTTGGAATCCCAATCAGTCTTGTCTCAAGACAGTTTGGGCATTTAGGGACATCCCTTGCAGGAAAACCCCAGTTGCCATTTTAGAGTAACTCTGGGCACAGGTTCAGCAGGACAGAAGAGGGATGATGAAAATGTTTTGCAACTAAATAGTGGTAATGACTGCACAGCTCTGTGAATTTACTAAAATCCACTGAATTGTACACTTTCTTTTTTTTTTTTGAGACAGAGTCTCACTCTGTCGCCCAGGCTGGAGTGCAGTGGCATGATCTCGGCTCACTGCAACCTCCACCTCCCAGGTTCAAGCAATTCTCCCGCCTCAGCCTCCTGGGTAGCTGAGATTACTGTCACACACCACCACGCCCTGATAATTTTTGTATTTTTAGTAGAGACGAGGTTTTCACCATGTTGTCCAAGCTGGTCTAAAACTCCTGACCTCAAGTAATCCACCCACCTCAGCCTTCCAAAGTGCTGGGATTACAGGTATGAGCCACCATGACTGGCCTGAATTGTACACTTTTAAAAGGTAAATTTTATGGTATGTAAATTATATATCAATAAAGGTATTATAAAAATAACAGCAGTCTGTATTAGCCTTAAGAAATTTGTTAGGGCTGGGTGTAGTGACTCACACCTATAATCCCAGCACTTTGTGAGGCCAAGGCAGGTGAATCACTTGAGGCCAGGAGTTTGAGACCATCCTGGCCAACATGGTGAAATCCCATCTCTACTAAAAATACAAAAATTAGCCAGGCATGGTGGCACATTTCTGTGATCCCAACTACTCAGGAGGCTGAAACATGAGAATCGCCTGAACCTGGGAGGTGGAGGCTGCAGTGAGCTGAGACTGTGCCACTGCCCTGCAGCCTGGGCAGCAGAGTGATATGCTGTCTCAAAAAAATAAATAAATAAATACAATTAAAATACATAAAAGAATGAAATTTGTTTTTTTCATTTACAATTGTATTATTAAGATTTATCTGTGTTGTTGCATATGTATATATTTATTTCCTCTGCTATGTAATATTCCATTATGTAAACATACTTTATTCATTCATTCCCCTATCAATAGCGGTAGTCTTGCATATACCATTATAAACAACACAGCTATGAAAGTTATTCTATATATAGCCTTCCAAACTAACCAGTATACATCAAGGATACAATCACAAGGTCATCAGTATGCACACTGGTTACTTAAAAAATACCACTGGCTGGGTGTGGTGGCTCACACCTGTAATCCCAGCACTTTGGGAGGCTGAGGCAGGTGGACCATGAGGTCAGGAGATCAAGACCATCCCGGCTAACACTGTGAAGCCCTGTCTCTACTAAAAATACAAAAAGAAATTAGCCAGGCATGGTGGCAGGTGCCTGTAGTCCCAGTTACTTGGGAGGCTGAGGCAGGAGAATGGTGTGAACCCAGGAGGCAGAGCTTGCAGTGAGCCGAGATTGCACCACTGCACTCCAGCCTGGGTGACAGAGTGAGACTCCGTTTCAAAAAAAAAAAAAAAAAAAACCATCAAATTGTTTTCCAAGGTGGCTACACCACTTTATACTCTAAGAGTATAGAAGAGTGCTAATTGCTCCACACATAGAAAAATAGTTCTTAAGTTTGACAATCTATTCGATTTAAAGTGATATTTTCAATAAGGTGTACACCTTATACAAAAATTAACTCAAGATGGATTAAAGACTTAAACATAAAACCAAAAACCATAAAAACCTTAGAAGAAAACCTAGGCAATACCATTCAGGACACAGGCATGGGCAAAGACTTCATGACTAAAACACCAAAAGCAATAGCAACAAAAGCCAAAATCAACAAAAGGGATCTAATTAAACTAAACAGCTTCTGCTCAGCAAAAGAAACTATCATCCAAGTGAACATGCAACCTACTACTAAATGGGAGAAAATGTTTGCAATTTATTCATATGACAAGATCTAATATCCAGAATCTACACAGAACCTAAGCAAATTTACAAGAAAAAAAACAAACAACCCTATCAAAAAGTGGGCAAAGGATATGAACAGACACTTCTCAAAAGAAGACATGCATGCAGCCAACAAACATAAAAAAATATGCTCATCATCACTGGTCATTAGAGAAATGCAAATCAAAACCACAAAGAGATACCATCTCATGCCAGTTAGAATGGTGATCATTGAAAAGTCTGGAAACAACAGATGCTGATGAGGATGTGAAGAAATAGGAAAGCTTTTACACTATTGGTGGGAGAGTAAATTAGTTCAACCATTGTGGAAGACAGTGTGGTGATTCCTTAAGGATGTAGAACCAGAAATACCATTTGACCCAGCAATCCCATTACTGGGTATATACCCAAAGGATTTCAAATCATTGTGCTATAAAGACACATGCACATATATGTTTATTGAAGTGCTATTTACAATAGCAAAGACTTGGAACTAACNCCAGTTAGAATGGTGATCATTGAAAAGTCTGGAAACAACAGATGCTGATGAGGATGTGAAGAAATAGGAAAGCTTTTACACTATTGGTGGGAGAGTAAATTAGTTCAACCATTGTGGAAGACAGTGTGGTGATTCCTTAAGGATGTAGAACCAGAAATACCATTTGACCCAGCAATCCCATTACTGGGTATATACCCAAAGGATTTCAAATCATTGTGCTATAAAGACACATGCACATATATGTTTATTGAAGTGCTATTTACAATAGCAAAGACTTGGAACTAACCCAAATGTCCATCAATGATAGATTGGATAAAGAAAATGTGGCACATATACACCACGGAATACTATGTAGCCATAAAAAAAGAATGAGTTCATGTCCTTTGCAGGGACATGGATGAAGCTAGAAAACATCATCTTCAGCAAACTAACACAGGAATAGAAAACCAAACACTACATGTTCTCACTTATAAGTGAGAGTTAAACAGTGAGAACATATAGATACAGGGAGGGGAACATCACACACTGGGGCATGTTGGGGGGTGGGGGACAAGGAGAGGGAGAGCATTAGAACAAATACCTAATGCATGTGGGGCTTAAAATCCAGATGATGGGCTGATAGGTGCAGCAAACCACCATGGCACATGTATACCTATGTAACTAACCTGCATGTTCAGCACATGTATCTTAGAACTTAAAGTAAAATTTTAAAAATAAAAAAAATTTAAAAGAGATATTTTCTATTCCTAAATTGTGTTTTCCTGATCACTAATGAAGTTGAGAATATTTATGCATTTTTATTTTTCTTTACTGTTTCATGTTCTCTGAAATACTTATTTTCTATTGGGTTTACATACTTTTATTCCTGACTTTTAGGAGTTATTTAGGTATTCTGAACCATAATGCTTTTAAATAAGTGTTGCAAATAAATCTTCCTAGTATATGGCTTGTATTTTTATTTACTTTATGGTATAATTTAACAAACAGCAGTTTTTAAACTTACATTTAGTATAACTTAAATTTAGTATAGTCATTTATTAAAATATTGTCCACTATAGTTAATGCTCTTATGTTTTAAGAAATCCGCCCCAACTCAAAAGTCACAATGATATTTAATCTATGTTTTTCTGTATTTTTTCCCAAATGTTTAAAGGCTTGCGTTTCACTTTTAAGTCTATTTCAGCTGAAACTGAATTTTGTGCAAGACATGAGATAGAAATCCAATTTTATTTTCTTCCTAATGTATAATCAACTACCCCATCACCACCTACTACACATACTATAGTAAGTTGCTATGCCTATTCTTCCAAACATTGAGCTTCCATATGTCCTTGCGGGTTTGAGGCTCTCTCTTAAGGTTATTTGGCCAATAAGTCAATCCTTGACCTAATACCATACTTACTTAAATACTATAAATTTGTGTTATTATGATCCTAGCTATGTTGACTATTGAGTGCTTGAAATGTGGGTAGTCTAAAATGAGATAAATTCTGTAAATGTAAAATATATACTGTTTTTTTAAAGACTTTTGAAAAAAGTATATATTTTTTAATTATTTTTATATTGATTACATATTGAAATAATATTTTCAATATATTGGGTTAAATGTGTTATTAAAATATATATTATCCATTTGATTCATATCAGCTTTTTGCTTTTAATGTGGCTGCTAGATAATTTTAAATTACATGTGTAGCTTGTATTACATTTCTATTGAGCACCCCTGCTACAGATTTATACTATCTTAATATTAATATCAAGAGCAAACATCCCAGATTATTCTTTTTCAGGAGTGGGTTGCCTATTCTTGACTTTTTGTTCTGTTATATTAATTTTAGATTAACCTCATAACATAGCATTAAAATTCCTTTTGGAATTTTGATTGAAATTGCACTTAATCTATAGGTAAATTTTGGGAGAATTGAAATCTTTCAAATATTAAAATTTATCCATGATCATTACATGTTTCTCTCATTTATTTAGGATCTCTTTTAAAGACTGTTTAACGAGGCGATTAAAATTTTCCTAGGTAGGCCCGGGCGCGGTGGCTTCAAGCCTGTAATCCCGCACTTTGGGAGGCCGAGACGGGCGGATCACGAGGTCATGGAGAGAGATCGAGACCATCCTGGGCTAACCAGTGAAACCCCGTCTCTACATAAAAATACAAAAAACTAGCCGGGCGAGGTGGCGGGAGCCTGTAGTCCCAGCTACTCGGGAGGCTGAGGCGGGAGATTGGCCAATCCCCGGGAGGCGGCAGCTTTGCAGTGAGCTGGACTCAGCGGCACTGCACTCCAGTCCCTGGCGGCGAACCAGAGCGAGACTCCCGCCTCAAACAAAAACAAAAAAAAAAACTTCCTAGGTAACGACAGGTTTTCATCCCATCTATTTTTACTTCTAATGTATTTTATGTTTTGTTGCTATTTTAAATAGCATCTTTACAAAATTATAATTTTCATAATTTCATTTTATTAATGCCAAAGACAATGAATGCTCATTGTAATTAATTAATACGGTGTGGAACAAAGAAAGTTCATCTGTATCATACTATCCCTCCTCCATGAGGAGAGTGCCACCAAAAGATTGTGGTACATGTTCCTTCAAATTTTCTTTCCTGTTCACATACTAACACACTGGTAGTGTTAGTAAAATGCAATAATATATGCAGACTACTTAGCATATAATAAGTATATTCAATAATGTATTAGTTATTAGAAGGATTATTTAAAGTATTATTTAGAAGTACTATTTGAAAGTTGTGTTTTTTATCCTTTAATTGTCAAGGATATGGAAATACAGGGGCTTTGCATATTTATCTAGCCATACTGCTAAATTCTTTTTTTATTTATAATAATTTATCTGTAGATTCTGACAAGGTTTTCTGAACTACGAATTGATATGACTTGATGACTAGTGGGATATAGTTACTAGAACAGGCGGAGTTGTCTGGGATAATCCCAAGATTTCTTCATTAATTCAATAAACAGTAACTATATCAAGAGTGGTAAAGGTGACACTTCTAAGAGAATTTGCCATCACAGGACAATTTTACAAAATACTTTAATTCTCTGTGCTTTAGTTTCTTTATCCGTAATAGGAATATACTAATTTGCAATTTTCTTCTACAAGTTTATTTCCTTTTTGGTAGCCTTTTCATTGTCATAACGGTGCCTAAATTTTAAGCGTCACATGGTACCAGCTCTTTAACAAACTAGAGCACTTGAACTGTTGTTTTAAGAAGCACCATCAGAAGGACTCTGTATTTCAAGTGTCAGCCATAAGGAACACGATTTGTGTTTGGATTTAACTAGCAATCCCTTACAAACAGGTTAAAGTTTTCCACATTTGTCACTTGGTTCATTGTAGGATGTGTTTGTAATTGAAATTAGCAAGCAACTTTTAGCCCCATATCATAGACAGAAAAGCAAAATGTCTTCAATCGAAGACCACTGGGATGGATCCCAGTCAATATCATTTCTGCCAGATTAAGATTTCTCCCATACACCTGTTCTCAGAGAAGGTTTCCACTTCAAACATGCAGTCTGTAAATGTCCTGAAGTTACCATATGTGAACAGGTACTGCTGAATTTCATAACTCTTGAATATTCAGCCAGTTTCTCTCTCATTTTTCTTCTTCATTACCTTTCAATATCATATTCGGTGGGTTATGAAGTTCCAAAAGCATCTTAGGTTTCCTTATGGCCACAGATCTAAGAGATTCCTAAGGCCACTCAAAACCCCTCCCACCACCATTGTGGCCCCAGGCCCTGAATTTCCTTGTGTGAGATCCTTAGGCCAAAACATGGTAACCCACTTGTGTCCATTCACACTGTTGACTGCCTTCATGACAGAATCTTTTCAGAAACAGAAATCTCAGCAGTTAAGCCAAATCCAAGCTTTTGTTCTCTAGACAGTTGGAACCCATAGTGAACACATTTCTTCTATCTACTTCCTGCAGGAGGTCTCTGTGCCATTTCTATTCTGCAGCAGGAGATGCTGGGACTTTTCTGGCTTTGTGTTAAACATTCCAATGCTCTTAAACTATGGCATCTGGAAACAGAAGAGGCTTGAAGAAAGCAGGTGGCATTAAGTGAAATTCTGTACCTTTATATGCTAGATAGCTTTTTTTTTTTGAGACAGAGTCTCACTCTGTCACCAGGCTGGAGTGCAGTGGCATAATTTCGGCTCACTGCAACCTCCACCTCCCGGGTTCAAGCGATTCTCCTGCCTCAGCCTCTCAAGAAGCTGGGACTATAGGTGCACACCACCACGCCCAGCTAATTTTTGAATTTTTAGTAGAGACAGGGTTTCACCAGGTTGACCAGGATGGTCTCGATCTCCTGACTTCATGATCCACCTATCTCAGCCTCCCAAAGTGCTGGGATTACAGGTGTGAGCCACCATGCCTGGCCAGAGACACATTCCTACAGGCAACAAGAGACTCATTTCCCAGAGGGAGGTGTCCATCAGCTAACCGGAGACATATCAACCAACAAAGGAAGCCCTGCGTTTCAGAGGAGAGCAGACTCTGTCATGAAGGTATTCTTTCTTGGTTCTCCCCAGCCTCCTTTTCAGAATCTTTAGACATCTTTTATCACTGTCTTTCGCTGTCTGAAAGTCCTACAGCCCCTGTAGCTGGCACCCCACAGTTACCAATTATATTGTCTACAGATATATCATTCTTTGCTGGCTCCAGAGATGAAATCTTGTTTACTATTTCCTATCTGGGTAGAGAGTGGTCAGACCAGCTCAGCTGCCCTTTCTCTATGTTACCAAGTTGATCTAACAATATTTCCAATTGGTATAATGATTTGCTTCTCTAGAAGTCTCTGTCACTTCTGTTTTGTAATTTTCAAAACAAGCATGCAGAATGAGCCATATTCTATTTTTAAAGAAGAGAAAACTGATGGACATACACCGTGGTGATTCATCCGAAGGTTTTCATCTAGTTAAACAGAAGGAGCGCAAGACCCCATAACCCCATTCATTTATCCAATGGTATGTTTTACCGTAACATGCTGCCTCTCCCTCTAATGATTGATTTGGCTGACAAACCTCAGTCTCTGAATGACTGATATGAACCAAAAAGCAAATGATCGAGAGCCATGTGTCTAGCCCTGACTAAGCCCAGCAGAGCAGATGCTGATTTGCTGGAGACAACTATAGTGTCATTAAGGAAACAGGATTTCACATCTGGAGCCACCACAGAATCATATATAACCATCGACAATATAATTGTTAATTGTGGGATGCCAGCTCCAGGGGCTGTAGCGTTTCAGACAATGAAAGACCATGATAAAAGATGTTTAAAAATGCTTTCAGCTGATCTTGAATGATGGGAAACACTTGGAAAGTCAAAGGTGACATAGGTGGCCAAGAGAACAACAAAATATGCAAAGGAAAGTCGTCTTGGGACTAGAGATTGGTCTGCGCTGCCACTTCCCCCATAGTTTTATCCTCATGGCCTCCCATGGAGCTGGAGGAAAGAGCAGGCAGTCCCCATCCTCAAGTGGAGCTCACTCTATCAGGCAGTGCATCCGCTGAGCATTGCTCTACGCTCAGCATGCTGCCAGGTGAAACAGAGCCTAAGGAGGTGGGGGGGCTAGAGGAGTCACACCACAAAACCACCCGGTTTCAGTGGCCTAGCTCAGGCACCACTTGCTTGCATTCTGCCCAGAAAACCTGACAGTTTAAATCCTTTATCTCCCTCAAATACATAACATAAACACTTTCATGAAAGTGAGTTCGCCATGGAAAATAATCTTTTCATCTTCTATTTTTGTGTTAAAGTCATTATTTCGAACAACCATAAGTTGGGGGTCTCCAAATATCAATCTAGGCATTTTTATCTCTCATAAAAGATGTCTCTATGTAGACATTTTGGATAGGGAGTGTTTTGACATAAGGATAGCTCAGCTGTCAACAGCATGTTGAAACTTCTCTGCTCCTGGGTAGTGCTGACTAGCTCAGTGATGGCAAAAAAATAAAAAAGCAAACCTGAGCAATTGCTCGGACTGCATTTTCCCACAAGAGCAGCCAGTTCTTAGAGGTTTTCTCCATTTCCTTTGGGGGAAGTGGGGTAATAATGCCTCCCAGACTTCTCTCTGCCCCTTGCTGGTCACTCCCTCCCTTGCCCTGCTCTCCTTGCCCTTACTCTGACCCCTTAACCTTGGCTATTCTTTCCTGGAGCTCCAGCCTGGAAAAAGAAACAAGACACAGGTTCTCCTATAGGCCTGCAGTTAAAACTCCTAGAAAGATACAAACTTACCTCTTTCCAGACTCCAATGTGACACGGCACAATGCTTTGAAACTTCTCACCATTTTCAATTGTGTGTTAAACTGTAGGTTTTATAAGGCACCTTGAACAGTTTTATAAGGCACTTTTAGGCACTGCCATTAAAACTAATTGAGTTATCATTAAAAGGAATGCCTCTGAAGCAGCAGTCACGCCCATTATCTCTTTTCTCTAGACTAGCTGATCGTCTCTAGGCTTAGCACTTGCTTTAGAGACAGGACTCACACTGTCACCAGTGCCTTCCCCTCTAGTAAATCGTCCATCTTTAGCACAGCATCCAGCCTCCGGTGTGCCTTCTTGTCTAGTAAGATTTTCACATTACACATACTGTGCTAATGCCCTATGAGAAGCTTGAAACTAGATTTAGATGGGGATTTTTCATCTAGACTCTGTTTTATTTTATTATTATTATTATTATTATTATTATTTTGAGAGAAAGGCACACTAAGTCTGTGATTAAGTAGCTTAAAATTTATTTTTCTTCAAGGTTCACCTTATTGAAAAGATTTTGTTCTCAAGTTTATCTTTGAACTGAGAAGTGATGTTCTGAGCACACATGTTGGTTTAATGGCTACTCTGTGTAACATTGGACACTTGGACACGCCGCCACTCCACCTTATTCTTAACTCAGTGTATAGGTTCCCTTAAGCCCCCTAACCCCACTTTCTTTCTTTGTCCTGACAGAAAAAAACAGAGTACCTTGACCACTCTGTGGCCAGGCTAGCTACATGTTTTCTCCTGCAGGCTTGAACCCAAGCAAGGGCCCCTGAACATTCCCAGGCATTGATAAACTTGTTTAGGTTGTTGCCTGAAATACAGAAAAATCAGACATATTGCTAAACATGTACACTGAGCCAAATTCCTTAAACCTTTATATAAACTCCATAACCTGACCCCTTCATTGTGGACATTCCTGGGTAGAACAGCTCTTTTCCTCCTGTCTGTTGGGAGGACAGCTGCAGCAATCTGTATGTAAATCCCCTTAACCAATGCCTTTGACTCATCACTCTGGCATTTACAAATTCTTTCTTTGGAACCCCAACTGGCCCTATCTTGGGACAGTTTGGGGCAGTCTCTTTTGGGAATTTCCCTGCCACCACGTTTTGGGCAACTCCAGCCATGGTGGAAATGAAACACAAACATTTCATTTCACTTGTTTCATTAAGTGCCCCTTGGAGAACCCTTAAATCAGAGTCATCAGTTATTCTTGCTGAAATGCAGATTCTTGGGTTCTCCAACAGAACTACTGAATCAGAATCTTTGCTCTCAGCAGTGCTCCCATAATTCGCATTTGTTTTTCAAACTCCCCAGGTATTACTTGTAGACAATGAAATTGGCAAACCACTACCTTAACTTATAAGGGCACTGCCATTTATGGCACCTAAATGATCTGAAAGCACTAGTTTCAATTGAGACATCAGAGGAAGTAGTGTCTTGCCATTTTACTGAAAGCCCTTCTTCCCAGGTGAGCTTTGTCAGAACAACCTTGAAATGCCAACATGAAAAACGGAAGTGCCATTAGGCCCCATTTAGTGACTGCAGAATTACTGGGTAATTTTTTTTTTCAAGCCATTGGGTACAAATTATATTTTCTAGTGTGTCAGCATTTTTTAAATTCAAGTTTCCACTAGTAATCTGTTTTGCTGTGAATACTGGGTAAACTCCATGCCCAGCAGCCAAAATCTTCGGATGCAATAACTCATTTACAGAATTCTCATATATATATTCATCAAGGGATGAAAGCATGATTTCATAGAATTGAATTTTAGAGCTCTTATGCAACTGAAAATTATATGGACCAATTTTCTCATTTTAAATTGGAAGCACTGAAGTGACTTTTCTCTTCCCATTTCCATCTCGGTCCCCAACTCATCACAGCCTGCCTAATTCTAAACAACTTCCTGCTCAAATGCCACATCCTTAGCCTTGCTTGGTCTGTTCTTCCCCTCCTCTGTGCTGCCTCAGCATTTTGTCTCAACCTCTTCAAAGCATGTTACACATCTGCCTGATATTGGTTTCATTCATATTCCTTTTTACCCCTAATGAATCCTTGAAAACAGAAAATGTATTTTGTTCATCTCTATGACTTGTAGGCAATGCAAGGTGCACAGTAAGTGCTTACTACATTTTCATAGAAAGACTTGGCACAGAGCAACCTAGGAGGTAATGGAGGAATGGATACTCCTATTATTACTGTTCATCACATATATTTATTTAGCTCTTACTATGCATCAGGCACTGTTCTGAGACCTTGTCAACCTCAAATAATCAAAAGTGGCAGGATCTATTTTAAAGAGAGTTTATCCAAGTGCAAAATTGAGGATGGCCCACCCACGAAACACAGATTACAAACAATGGCAGTGTTCCAAAGTGCAGAAGTTTGGAATTGTTTATATAAACAAGGCTTAGGGGAGTTTAAAAGAATTTCAACGTCAACTTCTATGTGAGGCTTCATGCATAGTTACAAGTGATCTGATTAGATGAGATGGTCTTGTTTTTTTGTTTGTTTTTTCAGAAAAGTTATATTTATTATAATATTCCACACTCAAGATGTAACTGTCATGGAGTCTTGGGTGCCATCTGGTCTGAGTTAGGTAGAGGACAATAAAGGAGGCAGTTAATCATAACAAAGATTGGAAGATTGGAAGTGGGAAAGTCCGGTCTCTGGTCTCTCCCAGTCATTTATAGAACAGGAGCACTGAGGAGGAGAGTTAAGCTATAATCTGAGAAGCAACGTTGCAAACACACTGTGTGACTCAGTCTCCAGGGCTTAACTTCCTGTTTGGAATAATAAATTTAGAGGGTTCCAAATTTTTATTTTCTTTTACAACCTTTATATGCATCATCTCACAACAACCTGTAGAATCACACGTTACTGTTTTCCTCATTTTAGAAATGAAAAACTGAGGCACAGACAGGCTAAATAACTTGTACTAAATTATGAGACTAGAACAGGAGAGAACTCTTACTTGAAAAGGGAAGTTGGAACTCAGGGACTCCCATCTGATAACGACTCTACATTGCCCCTCATACTAGAACATGAGGGTCCTCCTTCCACAGGCATGCACTTCCCACTGTGTATGCCTCACCACAGCCAAACATGGGGAGCTTGGCACCATGAAATGCTCGAGGAATCACACTCCGTTATAGGTTAGAGGGACTACATTTCACAGCATGGACACAGATGCATGGCATGCCAAGAACAAGACATATTTTTAACATATCAGGTTTTTATGACATGAGCCACTGAGGCCTGTGATATATGAAATTAGCCAAACAGTAATTGTCACAAGTACAAAAAGCATGCAGATACTTGTTTTGGTACCACTCCAGCAACTAATTTGGAAGAAAAAGCCATGAACAACCCACATACCTGTATGGAAATGCCAAAGTCTTTCTTGGAGTATGAAAAACCAGCAAATCTCTATGGAGGAGACAACAAAAACACAATGCAAAAGGTAGGCATATGCTTGCCAGAATCTATATAAGCTAGCCACAGTTCAATCACTTAACCCCAGAACACTGGTAACTACTTGTTAGTAAGGATCTTAGTTGTATTTGTTTGATTTTCAGCTACCCAAATCCCTCCGCAGCTTTTTCTCTATCTCCATCTCAGCTGTTACCAGTTTTATTGCTTCTTGTCCTCCAATCATTCGAATCTGTCTCATCATCAAATAAGTGGTGGTTGGTAAATTAAGCCAATTGATCAGAATCTGAGCTCACCTGATGTCTCTGGGAGCCTTTAGCCAGCTAAATCACATTGACGTCCGTCTGCCTGCTTCCAATATCTTGCCTTCACTAGAGAGACACCTCCACTCCAGGCTTCCTTGACTCACCTCAGCATGGCTCAATCACTCAGCTGTGTTAAATTCCACCAATCTGTTCTTGTCCAGTCCTTATAGCAACAATTATGTAATTATACACCCGTATATGCTCCTTTTTTTTTTTCCTGAGACGGAGTCTCATTCTGTCCCTAGGCTGGAGTGCAGTGGCGCAATCTCGGCTCACTGCAACCTCTGCCTCCCGGGTTCAAGCGATTCTTCTGCCTCTGCCTCCCTAGCAGCTGGGACTACAGGCACCCGCCTCCACGCCAGGCTAACTTTTGTATTTTTAGTACAGACGGGATTTCACCATGTTGGCCAGGACGATCTCAATCTCTTGACCTTGTGATTCATCCTTCTCGGCCTCCTAAAGTGCTGGGATTACAGGCATGAGCCACTGCGCCTGGCCCCCTAGATGCTCCTTTATCTAAACCCTTCCTTATTCATATTTATTATTGTAAAAAATCAGAATATTGGGGATTGTGCAGACATTTGTGTATGTTTCTGTCTCTCCCACAACAGTGTGGGCTTCTGGAAATCAGAACCAATATCTTTATTTTCCTTCTTTTTAGCCTTGTCTTCCCTACAGAGTCCCTAACGTAGTATCTTGCTTATAAAACTTGCTTAATAAATACCTGCCTAACTTAACTGAACAAAAATACAGAATCTAGGATATCTTCGACTTGAATACTCATTGTTTACTTTTGCCAGCACCAGCATCACTTCTGGTTTTGTTTTGTTTTGTTTTTTAAGAGGTTTTTTTTGTAGATTTCAAAATGTCCACAGTCCTCCATTTCTCTTTGTACTTATGCCTCTAGTCATGTGAAGTTGCATCTTCTTTTATCAACAAGTGGAGTTTATTTCCCCTTCTTTTGATTCTGGGCTAGCCTTGTGACTTGTTTTGGCCAAGAGAATTCAGTGGGAATGATGGTATGTGGATTCTGAACTAGGTTTCCTGAGGCCTTGCGTGCACCACTTGTAAGTGCGGCTTCAGTTGCTGGAGGAGTGGTAACACCTGTGCAGTCAGCCTAATGTCCCGTCCAGCAGCCAGTCAACCCTGGAAGCATCACTGCCTAACTGACCTGCAGCTGACTGCGGACACACAAAAGGAATACGATGAGACCAGAACTGAATCCAGCCTCAATTAAAAAGTAAATAAATAGTCGTTGTTTAAAGCCACTACGTTTCAGAGTGATTAGTTGCACATTAGTTAGCTGATACAGATTCTGAGTTCTGACATCCTATTATATTAACCTCCATCTTCTCCAGTAAGCAAGAACCTACTACTGAGGCCTCAGAAGCCTTACTGCAGGCTATATAACCCCTACCCTGGCTCTGATTCAGCCCTCTCGTGTTGGGGGTTAGAGAGACTGACAATGGCCCTTACTGCTTTTGCTACTGCTGTTGCTCTCTAGGTTTATTCAAACTTGAGAGTTTTAATCTCATGTTAATAAATATGTGGCTGTTCAGGCAATTTGTTTGGGTATAATTATGCCAGTCTCCTAGGAAATTACTGCCACCTAAGTTATTATAGATGCACCTTGGAGACACTGCATCTGGCTGGTTCTTGTTCAGTCAAGTGCTCCCTTGCCACAGACCAATACGTAATGCTCTAAAACTTTCTCTGTCTAAATTCCTCTGCCTTCTTGGGATCAGTTTTTCCAGTGACACCTAGCATAAAATACAGCTCTTGAGACTCAAAACTAAACAATATGTCTGAGGACGCACTGCAGCCAAAAGGTAAGAGGCTTTCAGACTTACGAAGGACAGCACTAGCTTGAATCTCAGGTTTTCTTTTTCTTTTCTTCTTATTGTCTTGAGAAAATGAGGCTGTTTTGCTTCAGTTGAGTGCCCTGCCCCATAGAAGAATTGACAGAATGTTCAATGTCCACAAATTAGACGTCTTTGATCTCCAGGGACTTTGTGGAAATTCCTTTTCTGTAAAGCCTATTTCTATTTGATCCTTTGAAGAATACTGATCTGTGTCCATAATAAAGTGGATAACTTACAAAACTAAAAAAAAAAAAAAAAAAAAAAAAAAACCTTTGTGCCCCCAAGCAGTAGCATACCAAGGCCAGAACAATGGGAAAAGTCCACCACAGGTGTAAATAATAAAGGCAAATATTGTCTATAGAGAATTTTAAAACAATAATAAAACAGACCAAAAAAACTTCAGCCTGCTTTTTATTATTAGGATGAGCCAGCACTTCTAAATAATGTCAGTGATAAGATATTCCTTTTCGTTGGGATCCCTTTACCCTGACCTCAGTGTGTCCCTGCCTCCACGTAGTATGTCCTCTTCAGAGGAACCCTGTAGGGAGGCTACAGACTATCCTGACGAGTCTGGCAAAGCTTTGACCATTTCAGGAACCTCTCTACAGGAGCTGCCTTCAGTCATTCTTCTCAACTAATAGTCTCAATAGAGAGAAATCTGTATATTTAGATGCTGAAAACAATTAAAATCCAGACTGTTCTCTGCTACCCCAGAACATAACAAGCAGGAATTGAAAGAGGTCTTGGCCCTCCCTGTGCATGGAGGTGCAAAGATGATGGTACAGTCACCCTAAATTCCATGTTCCAAATCTAGTACTCTCCCCTCTTTTCAGAAAACCTGTAACCCATATATGCAAGCTACACTGTTATGTAATTTATATCATCTCTGATAGTTTTGAATTGTTGCCAGTCTCTAAGAGGCATGGTTTTCAGACTAGCCACATTCCATCAGCATCATCTGAGAATTTATTAGAAATGCAAATTATTGGGCCCCATCCTATATCTAGTGAATCAGAAATTCTAGAAGATGCAGCCCAGTTATTTATATTTTAACAGTTCTCCAGGTAATTCTGATGCATGCT
Source organism: Rhinopithecus bieti (assembly GCF_001698545.2). Taxonomy (NCBI): domain Eukaryota; kingdom Metazoa; phylum Chordata; class Mammalia; order Primates; family Cercopithecidae; genus Rhinopithecus; species Rhinopithecus bieti. The sequence continues at coordinate 1,697,759 of NW_016806571.1, forward strand.
AAAGTTTGTCAACTCTGCTATACAACAATGATTTGTAACCAGAAAAGTATATCGGAATCACCTGTATGCAAGTAGAATCATATCTACATACAGGTGATTCTGATACATACTCCGAACACTCAGATGTAGTAGAGCTGCGATAAAACCTGAGCATCTGTATTTTAAAATCTCCCAAGAGTTTCTCATAGAGACTCCCAGTTGAGAATCACTACTGTGGAGAAATGAGACTTCAAGTAACTCTAAAATAGGCTTGGAAGAGTTGTTCTCAGGACTTAGTTGCCACAGACAGTTTTAACATAAGCTATGCCAATGGAGTAAGTGCATAGATTTGTTTGAAAATTATCTCTACTATAGCCAAATGTCTTGATTTCATATTTATACCTTATAAATAGGCTCCCTTCACAATTTTGTTCATTTGTCTGACACTTCAGTCTTCTTGCCTTTCTGTAGGGACTGACAAGAAGAGAAGTGAAACTGTGTCAAGTGCCAAACTAGTTCCAACTCTTTGACGTGACTGACTGTACCACGAAGTTGTCTCTGTGTTGAAACCCACTACTCATACTTCAGAACCCTATTGAAGTCCCATGTTCTATGTGAAGTCTCCCTGAGATCCCTCACTTTGTCTCTCAGCACTTTTCTATCTACTCCCTCATCTGAGCTCCTGCAACACTTTGTTTGAAGCATTTGTTGGACAACTTTCAAACATTATGCTAAGTGAAATAAGCCAGGCACAGAAAGACCAATACTGTATGATCTCACTCAAGTGTGGAATCTAAAAAAGTGGATCTCATAGAAACAGAGTAGAAAGGCAGTTACTAGAGGCTCGGGGGTGGAAGAGTGAGTGATGGGGAAAGGGGAGGCATCGAACAAAGGGTACAAAGTTTCAGTTGGACTGGAGGAATAAGGTTTAGTGATCTATTGCACTGCATAATGGCCATAGTTAATAATACTGTACTGTGAATTTCAAAATTGCTAAAAGAGTAGAATTTTAACGTTCTCATTACAAAATAATAAGTTCATGGTTGTGTTAATAGCTTAATTGAATCTTTCTATAATGTCTACAACAATCAAAACTTTCCACTTTACCCTATAAATATACACAATTATTATTTGCCAATTAAAACTTCAAGGAACGATTTTAAAATAGCAACAACAAAAGTAAAGCTTAAATACTTTGATTAGTTATATATGTTAGTTCCCTGATCCAGGGTATAATCTCTTTTATTTAAGAGAGCATATCACATAACTACAATCCCATTATTATGTTGGCCACAGAGGAAGTATTCAATACAAGCTTGTTGTTTAGTCATCTCTACATGCTATTTAAGTTCAATAAAATTGTGAACTCCTTGTTGACAGTGAGCAATTCTTCTTCTAAAAGAAAAAAAAAATTAATTGGACTCTGGGGAAACCACATTGAATGTCTTTTTAAAATGCTGTTTGATTTTTTTTTCCCATATAATCTGACAGAAAGCTGAAATAAACTTCTAGTTTCTATCTTCCCTCAAATCATGTAGAAGCCCTCTATGGACCACAGATCTGTACCTTGAACATGGTGTGCATGCCAGTCGTGTACAGCTTGTAATTTTATATACATCAAGGAGTCCACAGGGTTTCTATAAGACAATTTTAACATGCACTCTCTTTATGCAGATAATTTTCAAATATTGAGCTTACTCAGACCAAGGAGCCCAGCCTGCTCCTACTAACCCTACAAATTCACTAACATCCTCTCCACCTGTATTCTCAAGAAACTAGGACTTCCTACTCCATTTATAGAATCTAGACCAATGTGTCCATTTATTTTTGTTTTTGTTTGTTTGTTTACTGAAAGTTAAAACTAAGAATGAACTTTTGAGTAACTGGCAGTCCAGTGATTGACAACAGAATGAAGTACCTCTTAAGTGTGGTCAATTGCTCCAATGACCGTGAGGGCGGTAGTTCCAGGAGTGTACTAGGAAGGAAATCATTCCTGGGATTGGCGTCAAGATAACTTCAAATTACTACTTATCAAGAGGTACTGGGGTGAGTGGGAATGTATTCCAACAACGACACTTTCCATGACTAAAAACAAAGAAAAGGGGATGGCATCCTTCCACCTGATAATACTGATACTCCAAGGACAGCAGACCCTCCAACATCATGACCCCCACAGATTGTTATAAGCAATCAGGCATGAAAAGTAGTATAATTTTATAAGTAGGAAATACAAAATTCAGACCACAGAAGTTAGGGCAAGAATGGCAGAATGGTCAACTTCTGCTTCTGGTAAGAATGCCAAAAAAAAAAAAAAAA
>NW_016806571.1:1700433-1704731 GCF_001698545.2 Rhinopithecus bieti
AAAAAAAAAAAAAAAAAAAATCATAAGAGACTGTTTCTCCTACCCTAGCAAGGAAAGGCCAGACAAGTTAGACCACAATGTTTTTGTTTTTGTTCTTATTCACTGGCAATGGGAGGACACAGAGAAAATTAAACAAAATTTTTTAAATGGCAAGACTTTCCTAGGGTGTTAGAGTTCTTTTTTTTTCGTTTGTTTCATTTTGTTTTGTTTTGTTTCCTAGTGAAGAAGTAGCAGTCGGGAGAATCCTCTATAGTCAGGGATAAGGAGAAAGTATTGTAACCTCTTCTAGTGGCTGTTTGGAGACTGCCTTGACCAATTAGAATTCTGAGGTGCCTCAGTGAGTAAGTCTACGACTACCTGTCAATGCAGTTGGGAACATGGGAAGAAAACCAAGAGATAATTCCTGTAAGTAAATGAGGTTTTTCTCAAATTCAGAACATCAATTACCAAGGACTGTGGATGGAGTGTAAGAATGGAGAGATATTTACTGAAGTATAGAAAGCTAGAGATGAAAATGGAGAACAAAGAGAATATCACAATAACCCAAAAAGCTGGCAACTGGGCTACAAACACAAAGAGACATGCAAAAACTCACCTGTACTAAAATCCTAATTCCTCTGCGGATGTCAAAAAATAAAATAAAATAAAGCATAAGGGTTAGATTAATTTAGCTCCCACAATAACAACCTGATAGATAATGAGGGATGTGCTTTTCTAGGAATAAATATTTTTGTCTGTGTCTAGTCTTCTTTTACACAAAGTTGCTCAGATAAGAATAATGAAATTATGGATCCTGTAAGCAAGAAAATGAGTTTGTCAAGAGAGAAAAAGATGAGCAGAAACAGAGCCATAGGTGCTCCCAAATGTTAGAATTATCCTGCAAGGGGTTTAAAATTACTGTAATAAATATATTAAAATTTCTTATGAAAAAGCAGAGCTACATATGTGAAGATATAAGAAATCTCAGTAGAGAGATGGAAAATACAAAGAATAAAAGAAAGTAAATGTGTAAGCTAGCAGTGAAAAATACAGTAGTAGAAATTAAGAATTATTTAATGATATTGACAGTAGACTGACAGTAACACAACAGGAAAGAACCAAAAGACTGTAATACTGGAAGATATACTGAAATACAAAAAAAAAAAAAAAAAAAATAAAAACGGGAAAAAAAAAAAAAAAAAAAAAAAAAAAAAAAAAAAAAAGCAAAATCCAGTGGAAAATATCAGAAAATCTCTGTTTAATTTTCCACTAGATTTTTACCCAGAGATGAACATTATTGAATAGACAATCATATGTGTAACTGGAATCCTAGGAGGAAAGGAAAGAGAACATAAATAAGTAGAAATATTTGGAGAGATGTGGCTGAGAATTTTCAAACATTGTTGAAAGATTTCAATTCACATTAAAGATCACTGAAACTTAAACAGGATAAAGAAGAAGAAAACTAGAATAATGTATACCATAGTCACACTGCTGAAAATCCAAGATGAGAAAAAAAAAAGTATTAGGGCAAACTGGTACCAAGAAAACAAACAAATAAAAAACTCAGAATTGTCACCTAAAATAATAGATGTCAGAAGTCAAAAGAAGAGCATCTATAAGAGATTGGGAAAAAAATCTACAAACCTAGAACCCTATCCTAAAAATTAAAGGCAAAAGAATGTCATTTTCAGAAAGAGAGAAAAAAAAACCATAACTACTTTTCAAAAAGTTTGCCTACAAGAACTACAAGGCAAATTTCTTCAGGCTGAAGGGAAATGATAATGGATGGAATCACAAATGAGCAAAAAGAAATGGTAAAATTTGAGTAAGACTTAAATATTAAATAACATCATTGTATCAATGTTAATTTTCTGCGTTTGGTATCATACTGTGGTTTATGTAAGGTACTAACATTTGGGAAATTGGAGTGAATTTTCGTATTACTTTTCTAATTTTGGAAGTCTATTAATATTCCAAAATTAAAAGCCAAAAAATATTTTAGAGGGAGGAACAAAGTTGGAGAATTTATAGCATTTGATTTCAAAACTTACTATAAAGCTACACTAATCAAGAAACTCTGATATTGACATCTTACAAATAAATTATATAGGTCAATAAAACAACATAGCCCAGAAAGAGGGCCTCACATATGGTAAGTTGATTCATAACAGTGGCATGCAGGCAATTCAATAGGAAAAATGTCGTCTTTTCAAAACATGGTGCCAGAACAACTGAATGTCTGTATGAAAAACATATTAACTGCAATCCTTACCTCGCACCATACGTAAAAGTCCATCTGAAATGGATCATAAACCTAAATTTAAAAGCAACTCTATAAAACTTCTAGCAGAAAAAAATGAGAGAATATCTTTGCAACCTCAGGTTATGCAAAGATTTATTACATAGAACACCAAAAATATAAACTTTAAAAGTGAATAATTTCTATATTGGACTTTACTAAAATAAAACTTCAGATTTTGAAAGATATGGGTAAGGAAATGAAAAAGCAGTTCCAAGACACAATGAAATATAATATATAAAAATACTATACATATGTGGCAAAGAATTTGTATTACAAATATATAAAGCTTCCCAGCACTTTGGGAGGCTGAGACGGGTGGATCACGAGGTCAGGAGATCGAGACCATCCTGGCCTACACGGTGAAACCCCGTCTCTATTAAAAAATACAAAAAACTAGCTGGGCGAGATGGCGGGCGCCTGTAGTCCCAGCTACTCGGGAGGCTGAGGCAGGAGAATGGCATAAACCCGGGAGGCGGAGCTTGCAGTGAGCCGAGATCGCGCCACTGCACTTCAGCTTGGGCGACAGAGCAAGACTCCGTCTCAAAACAAAACAAAACAAAACAAATATATAAAGCATTCCCACAAATTAGCAACAAAAATTAAGCCATATAATAAGAAATTGAGTGAAACACTTGAACAAATACTTTACAAATAAAAGATACACATATGGTCAAGACATGGAAAGATGCTCAATGTCTTCAATCATCAGGGAAATGCAAATTTTTAAAAAATGAGATACCATTTTACAACCACTAGAATGACAAAAGTGAAATAAATAAATAAATAGACTGAGAATACCAAATGATGGTAAAGATTTGGTGCAACTGAACTCTCATATTGATCGGAGTATAAAATCACTCAATAACTTTGAAGACTTATTTGTCAATTTTTGAAAAAGTTAACATTTACCAATCCTATCAGCCAACAATTATATCTCTTGATTTTACCCAGAACAAATGAAAATACATGTCCACAAAAAGAGTTGGAACAGCCTTGTTCTTAACAGTAAGAAACGGCAGATATGCCAAAGTTTTCTCAACAAGAAAACTGATACACAAAATCTGCTGTATTCATACAATGGAATACTATTTAGCAATGGAAAAGATCAAACTATTTATACATTTACATGAGTGAATTTTCAAAACACTATGTTTAGAGAAAGAAGTCAAATGCAAAAGGTGCATAGTATATATTTAAATGAAATCAAAGATAGGCAATACTTTTTTAATGGAAATCAGGACACTGGGTGCCTCTGGCTTGGAAAGAAGCAAAATACATCTTTCTGAGTGAAGAAAATACTTTGCATAATATTTTGTTTACTGATCACATGGGTATATGTGTCAAAACTGATGAAATTGAACAATTTAGATCACTGAATTTTATTGTATGCAAATTACCTCCAAAAGAGAGAGAGGGGGAGAAGATGAGAAGGAGAAACAGAAGGAAATAAAGAGAAATGAAGGGAGGGAGGGAGGGAGAAAGAAAGCAATAGCAAGATGGTGAAGACAGATCATATGCTCCTATTTAGAACCAAAACAGACATTTTACAATTCATTGCAGCAGGACTGGCTCTTTCAAAGAGAAAACGTTTACATATTTTTCAAGTTAACCCACAATTACATTTCCAAGAAAATTAACAATTCAATTGCAAACCTTGCTCTCCTCACATATAGATAAGTAGAATCCATAGAAACCAATTTTTTTCTAATGTTGAAGCTTTAAAAATCAGATTCCTAGCTGAATTTCACACCAAAATGAGTGATTATTTCAAGGTTTGAGACTGTACACAGCAGGCCCTGTGCCCTCTCTCAGGTATCCAGTGGATAACAGCTTCTTTCTACACCCCAGCAGGATGTAGAAAGTTTCCTCAAGAACATGAATTCAAATGCCCTATTAAGAAGCTTCTGGAAACATCGTGGTCTAAAAATTAAAATTTCAGCCTCAGCAGGCTCTTTTCTTTCTCCTTTTCTCCCCTTAAGAAAAAAAGGAAGAAAAAAAAAAAAAAAAGAAACTT
>NW_016806571.1:1707840-1772898 GCF_001698545.2 Rhinopithecus bieti
GAGAGGGGAGAAGATGAGAAGGAGAAACAGAAGGAAATAAAGAGAAATGAAGGGAGGGAGGGAGGGAGAAAGAAAGCAATAGCAAGATGGTGAAGACAGATCATATGCTCCTATTTAGAACCAAAACAGACATTTTACAATTCATTGCAGCAGGACTGGCTCTTTCAAAGAGAAAACGTTTACATATTTTCAAGTTAACCCACAATTACATTTCCAAGAAAATTAACAATTCAATTGCAAACCTTGCTCTCCTCACATATAGATAAGTAGAATCCATAGAAACCAATTTTTTTCTAATGTTGAAGCTTTAAAATCAGATTCCTAGCTGAATTTCACACCAAAATGAGTGATTATTTCAAGGTTTGAGACTGTACACAGCAGGCCCTGTGCCCTCTCTCAGGTATCCAGTGGATAACAGCTTCTTTCTACACCCCAGCAGGATGTAGAAAGTTTCCTCAAGAACATGAATTCAAATGCCCTATTAAGAAGCTTCTGGAAACATCGTGGTCTAAAATTAAAATTTCAGCCTCAGCAGGCTCTTTTCTTTCTCCTTTTCTCCCCTTAGGAAAAAAAAAAAAAAAAAAAGAAACTTATGCTTTTAGAGAGATTCCATTTTTGAAAGGAAATATCAGGTTTAATTATTTGGAGTTCATATACCATATTTAAACTTCATCATTCATCCCTTAGCAGATAATAGAGTGAAATTAGGGGAAGATTTCCTCAAAAAGAACAGTGTATCAGTAAATGAAAGTAATATTAAAGTTTTCTTTATTCTAACAGCAGAAGCAGCCACCTATTTCTCTTATTTCTCTAAGGTGGTTTTGTTGTTGTTGTTGTTGTTGTTCAATTTAAAATTTCCAAGAATGGCTACTGGTCAGTTTCTGATCATTAGACCTGGAGTCTCAATAACTTCTTTTATTTTTCTCTAACTTCATTTATTTCTTCTTTTAATCTCTCGTCAAAATGGAGGAGGAACCTTTGTTTGGTCATGTGTAAGTGAATGTGATACTGCATTGATTGATCGATTTGTTGTCATAAGTGAATGTGATACTGCATTGATTGATCGATTTGTTGTCTTTTGGAGACACAGTATCTATTAAGAATCTCTTTGCACTTTTTGCACCAGCCTTTCTCCCTGGAGTGGTAGCTAAATTCCAGGAGGTTTTCCCAGTGTCCTGTAATCATTAGGAAGAAGAATCCTTATCTGAGACTACACCATTACTTCAATTGGTTTCCCCTAAGATACATATTGTCCAATCTGGTCTTTGGTTATACACTTCTCAAAGTACTAGAAATTGGCATTTCCTCAAACCAGTCACCTTAGCCAGCCACTTCTTGCCTCTGCATGCACTATCTACACTGCCTGTCTTTGGCTATACCCATCACCCCAGATGCTAACCTGGTTTTAGACAACCAGAGCTCTCCCTCAGCTAACTTCTGCTCCTGCTCGGGGGTGAATGTGACTGATTTAGCTGGGTTCTTTCTCTTTTTTCTTTAAGGTGGGAGGAGTAGATGGGTAGTTTTTCCTAACTTTATAAGCCCTTGCAACTTGATGATGGGTAAAGTGAGATAGTATAGAAATCGGATAGACATTTAAATGCAGGCTCTCAAAGATAGTCTCTGTGATTATACAGTTTAAGCAAATGAAGAGTATTGACTGAAATCAGAAGTGCCAAATGTGTCACATATCATTTTTAAATATGATATATTTATGCAAAACGTGTTTATCAAATGTGTAAGATATGCTAGACACCATCCTAGAAGCTGGGGCTACATAGAAAAATGGTAAGACTTAACCCCTGCCCTCTTAAAATTCATCAACTAGAAAAAAGCCAAAGAGTAGACTAGTGATTCTAGGTTTTTCATAAATCTGGGGAAAGAAATGGATGCTACAGGAGTCCATAAGATGGGCCCAACTCTTGGGGGAAAGGAGAATATTCAACAATGTTTCTGCCTTTTTTATTAATTAATTAATTAATTAATTACTAAATAGCTTTATATTCCAATAATGTGCTCAGAATTACATTAGGCATTGAGAAGTTCTACCTTAGAAAAAAGAAATGGTGATCCTAGCTATAAGTATCAATAAGACTTTATTTATAAATTTGCTAGTGGTTATTCCTGCTCTTCAAAAACAAATATAAATGTAATTTTCTCTATGCTCAATTGCCCTCTGTCCCTCCTTTCCACTGAGATTCCTCAGCAGCATCTACCTGTGACACTCAATAAAGAAAGAGTTGACAAAACTGAGAAGTTGGACTTTGCTTATCTTGTACATAGCTACACACAACAGCCCTCCCAGCTCAGACTTAACTAATGTCCAGACAATAGTGAACAGCAGAGCAAAATGCAGCAATCCCAAATGTAAAGCAAACCCTCCTGCTCTTTGAGATGATAGGCTGCTTCCTCAAGGTACAGTCAAGGTTATTTTCCCATAGTAAGACCAAGGCAACTCCTTTTTGGTGCTCACACTATTCACAGCTGCCTTTGACATCCCGTGGTGTCTGCTCCAGAGGTCAGGCTGCAACTTTCGATTCACACCATTTGATTAAAAAAATAAGAGATGTGTTGCCCTTGGAAATAGGCTGCAGTAAAAATAGATCAAAATATCCAGTGTCTCTAGGAATGTTCAGGCTATTGTCTCTTTATCCAATTTCTTTAGATTTGTAAAGGCAGGAAGATCTCCAGGTCTCTGAAGACATTGTACAGCTAAGAGTAGATTTAATAATATAAACTTTTCTCCTGCACAATAATAGTGACTCACAAAAATCTGAACTCACAAAGCATTTAGGGTTGTGACATCCTGGGGAACAGCAAGAAGTTGGAACTCATATTTATCTTTCCATAATTAGACTTTGCTCGAGCTGTCACAAGGAACATTGCAGCACTCTGAGACACCAACGGCATTCAAATTTGGTGTGGTGCTAAAAATGAAGGCAGGCTCTACTTTCAAGCAAGCTGATCAGTTTGGAGAAATATCCCCAAAGAAGGCATGTCATTCAGAGTGTTGTTTAAACTCATTGGTTTCTCTAGAGTCACTTCTACCTCTCAGGCATTCCCGTCCACTTGAGATAGACAAAGGCTGCACATTAAATACCTCCAAAGACTTTTTTGGAGACAGAGATTAATGTGAGTGGTCATTAAAAGCTGTGTCAGGGTCTCGTAAACATAGGCACCATGCAGAGTTTGCAGAGCAATCCATCAATCAGCAATGGTCCAGGAGGGCCTGTTCTAAGGGCAGTGAGAGCCACAGAGGGTCCTTGACCAGATGACTGGCATATGGAAAGGCTGTCTCTCTTATGGAGATGGTAGGTTTGACAGCTGGAGGGGAAAACCTGTTAGAAGACAGTGCAATGGATCGGAGATTTTCAAGGTCCTAACCTAGGCAGGTGACAGCAGATATGGAACGGATGACTAGGAGAAGCCTTGAAAACCAAATGGTCAACAGTACAATTAATGAAATACAGGGGCTTGAACAGGCGGATGTAGATCTGGAATCCAGACAACCACGTCCTGGAAATGAAGGAGCCTGTGATAGTGTCAGGTACACAAAGTTCAGAAGTTACAGCAGCCTACAGAGCAAGATGACGCAGAGGTTCAAGGTGAGGTGAGAGCGAGCTGAGCAAGGAGTCTTCAGGAGTCTTTGAGAAGTTCCAGCTGGGTCACACAGCAGGCCGCATTTGTCACTCCCCCACCTCAATCCCTCACCTCCCCTCCCCGACCCCACCATTGACTTCCTCTCCCGTTAGTAACCACAGGTCTCAAAGCAGCTTCTGAAAGCCTTATTCCAATTTTTGGCTGCAGACTCCTGTGCTGAATGTAAGGCAGGGCAGAGGAAGTCGGCTGTGCACAGAGCCATCCCTATCTACACATCCCAGGCACTCCCAAGGGAGGAGAAGCACAAAGTGTTTTGGAAATGTAAACATGTTAAGGGAACAGTCGTCTATCAAGGCCACAAGAAGCATTGTGGATCCACGAAGGCACAATTAGCAGCTGCAGAGATTACTGCCCCAGAAATGTAAGAGAGAGAGACACTTACAAAGACATAGGAATGGGAGAAGAAAACAAATCAGGGAGGCAAAGAGCAGAATTTAACCTTTTATAGTGAAGCTCGTTTCCTTTTAAAGTTGGTCAGAGCTGATCAAAAAGATGCCTCAGTTAATTCTGTGTTGCTGCTAGGATTCATTTTATCCTTTGTGCTCATAACATTATCTTTCCATTATGCTTATTTGCTTTGTCTATTGTCATGTCATTGCTTTTGCTTAATCTAGTAAATATGTATTGAATGCTTTGTGTTGTCTGGTACTGGGCTGGATACTAGATGGGACTGGCACAAAGGCAGAGTGAATACAGGGAAGTGGGAGAACAGCATGCGAGGGGAGGCACAGTGGGGAGAAGGGAAGTGCTGGCTCAAGGTTCTAGCAAGTCCTCAATTCAGGGTTCGGCAGAAGTCACTCTTTTTTTTTTTTTTTTTTTTCCAAATCTTGACTTTATTTTAATATAAAAAATGCAAATTTGGAAACCCACCCTACTTTCCCCAACATAATGCTTTACCTCTTAAAAATAAAAATAAAGTACTAATTCTATATACATCACATGTACCATACAAAAATGTATCCAAAGTTTCTATTGCTACCAAAGTGTTCTAAATTAAAACAAGTTACAGAAAGCCCCTCATTGTAAACAAAAGATTACAAGTTATAAAATCAAAGTACACACAGGCCAGAGTCACTCTTAAATGACTTAAGTCATTTCTTAAGTTATCACAGCAATTTCATGTATGATAGAGAAACAAACGATGGTGGGAGGGCAGGAGAACAAGCTAGACNAATCTTGACTTTATTTTAATATAAAAAATGCAAATTTGGAAACCCACCCTACTTTCCCCAACATAATGCTTTACCTCTTAAAATAAAATAAAGTACTAATTCTATATACATCACATGTACCATACAAAATGTATCCAAAGTTTCTATTGCTACCAAAGTGTTCTAAATTAAAACAAGTTACAGAAAGCCCCTCATTGTAAACAAAAGATTACAAGTTATAAAATCAAAGTACACACAGGCCAGAGTCACTCTTAAATGACTTAAGTCATTTCTTAAGTTATCACAGCAATTTCATGTATGATAGAGAAACAAACGATGGTGGGAGGGCAGGAGAACAAGCTAGACAGATAAGTGCCATTGAAAAACACTGCAGCATCAAATAGATCAATATGTTTTGAAGATCCTCAGAGGTTACTGAGTGTTTTCACATCATACAATGCAGGTCACAGGTAGTAAAACCCTCTCAGGGTGGAAAAAGGAATGGACTGAGTCATACAATAATCCTGGCATGAGCTCACAACTGACCTTAGCAAAGCCTCCTGAGCCTCAGTCTTCCCAAACGGTCAAGAAGGAAGGTGATTTTCATACCTCCTGTCACCTCTGACAACATTCTTAGTGGCATTCCTCCAAAAACACAATTCGTTTCATCTTTGTCACAAAACTTTTTCATTTTCTGGTAAGTGAAAATTTCACATGGTTCACCATCGATATCAACTCCTACCTGAGCTCACCCACAAGCAAAATCATAAATGAAACTCATCCTAAATGTGCCTTCATTGCCCTTCAAAAATAAATAGAATCACTGCTAGAGTGAGTGGCCTATATGCATTCATCACTTCACAATGCAAACTTCCTTGGCAGGCCCTGGGGAAGGAGGAGGCACAGGAAACAAGGCAAAGGATGACTTCTTAGGTGGAATCCAGAAGCATGTTAAATCAGATATGACCTACCTTTGAAATATGTCATTTCTGAATGTGTTTGCACATATTAGGAGACAGCAGATTTTCCTGGTGTTATTTCATCACGAGCCTGATCATAGAAACCTTGAAAAGGAAACAAATATATAGTTCAGTGAATCAAAGTGCTCTCTGACTCTCTTAAACCTATTTGGTTTTAGGAAGATGGGGATCAATCCTTTGTATAGGCTGCCTTGAATGTACTTCTGCTGCTAACCTTATCACTCTAATGTAATTATTTCTCCATGAGAGTGTTTCAAGGACAGAAACCACATCTCAATCACCTCTGTATTGCTGGTGCCTAGCATAGGCATATGACACTGAGTAGGCACCCACTAAATACTTGCCTAGGTACCCAATGAACAAGCAAATGAATAAATGTGGCAAGCGGGTAATGGCCTAGTTTAATAGGTCGCCAATGGCTACTTTAGAGATTTAATAAATGTGCTATCAGATAGCACTCTGCCAAAGAACTCAGCTGTGTGCTTCACGATTATTTCTAAACGGTGGATACGTAATAGTAACAGCCATGATTTGAGCCTCACAGCACGCCAGTTTGTGGGCCATTAACTAATTTAATTCTCACAACAACCCTGTAGACACTATCATTATCTTTATTTTATAGAGGAGATAACAGATGCTAAGAGAAAGAATGTAACTTGCTCAAGGTTATTTCAGGAATGTGATTTTGAAAATCCAGAGCCACCTAACTCCAAATCTTAGGCTCTAAACCACTGTGATATATGCCCTCTTCAGAGACAGCACAACAGGCTGGGTTCAGTCTCCCAGAATGTACTACCTCACAGAGGAGTTTTATGTACCCAGACTGCAGTCCGAAATCTCTCATTGACTTGCTAGGTGACCAGGAGAAATTACTTTTTGTATTTTAGCCTTCTTGTTTGCAAATGGTGCCTACTGAATTCTGAAATCTTTTTTTTCTTGAATACGATATTATAACTCTAATAAGCTACGTATTTTAACACAACTTTTCCCTCTATCAACTTTTTCACATCGGCTGCATCTCCTGTCACCATTCTTTGCAAATGCAGACGTGTTTTCAGTTTCAAAAAAGAAGACAACAGTAAAATCTTTGAGCTAAGTGGAGTATGAAAATGAACAGGAAAGGATTGTTAACTGAGTTTGACGTTGGAGGTGACATTGTTAATTTCTACTGCCTCTTCTCTCTTTATGAAATTCATGGAATGACAGAATATCTGTCAAGGAGTGGCAGAATTCCCTGTCTTATCACAGATCTGTGTAAATTTAAAAGCTATGCAGAAGGTCAGTGAAAAAGAGGAAAAAAGAAGGGTAATGTATGCCAGGTAATAATTGGAGCCTAAAAGAAATTGTAGTGGATTTCTACGATGCAAAGGGATAGACTAAGGAATTTGAAACAAAGATTCACTTAGAAAATAAAATGCAAACTTTCCCTTTGGCTATAAGAATTTGGTAAATAACTAGTAAATTGTAATTACTTATACAATTCAGTTCATGGGTCACTATCATTAAACCTCTCCTTTGTGCAAAGCACCATGCTGGGCTATGCCAGGAGGAGCTCAGAGGAAGTATCGGCTGCATCCTGTCCTTTAGGAGTTCACTATCTCACAGGTCAAACAAGGTCAAAACATGAAAAACACAAGAACAAATGTCACAAAACATATGATCCAGTATTCCCAGAATCCAGCACTGAACCTTACAAAAAGTAAATGTTCAAATAAGTATAGAATGAAATTGAAGTGAAAAAAGAGCCTGTGTAGTATCAATCCCAAGTGGTGAGGATGAGAGGAAGAGATGGCCCAGGGAGCTTTCACAGAGAAGGTGAGCTCACCCTGGGCTTTGGACAATGAGCAAGATTACAGATCTGTTGGTCTTGAACATATTTAAGCAAACATCATCTAGGGTTTATGACATCTTTACAACCCTCATCTATAAAGCCTAGACAATTTCACCTCTCACTTCAAATCCAAATTGTCTCTGACTTGGGACACTTCAAGTGCAGAATACTGTGAGCATTATCAGTCGGTCTATGGGAATTGGGTGACGAGATGCAGAGGCAGATTTTTTCAAGTCACCGTTTAGTTAGACTCTCAATAGATTCTTCGTTGATGCTCACTACATAGTTGCTGCTAGATGAAAGAGTGAAAGAGTAATTCCTTTTAAAATACAGTGCTTCAGAGAGGTTACCTATCAGTTTGTGGACCAGACTAGAGCCAGCGTCCATCCTTGCGTTGGCCCCTCCCACCTGTGATCTTGCATCTGAGATCACTGGCGGCCTCAGGGCTAACTGCAGTGCAGGTCCAGCCAGAGCTGCATTTGCAGCAGAGACTCCCACCTCGGAGCCCCTTCCAAAAACCACACAGATCAACCCAGCAATAGCAAGTCTGAATTCTCACAAATTTTACCTGAGTGAGATCATTAAGCTCCTAATACTGACTAGGAAGTGAGCTCCAAAATACTCCCTTTGTTCTGTCTGCATCAGTTACTGTATTTGTGAAATGGGAATAACAGAGCTGTTGGAAGGAACAATTATTAAAAGTGATTATGAAGAACTGTGTGATCTAAAGTGCTTGTTGAAATTGAGAAGTGCTCAATGTACCCTTCCCAATTCCCCCCAGACTATGAAAACCCCATTTGTAGAAATATCACAAGCTTGCCTAGACAGCAAGTATTTTGAAGCGTATGCTTCACCATTTAAATCTGTCATCTTGCAAAGTAGCTCATTATTTCAGAAATATGAGCATTTTAAAGGTGCTGCTGCAGTCCTCAATCACAAGTTTGCACTGCTTTTATTTAAAATAAGCCACCTTGAAATCAGTCTCCAAATCCACATCTTTGCACATAGATTTTAAGTAGCAGTTATATGTGTGTGTGTGTGTGTGTGTGTGTGTGTGTGTATACACTTTAAGTGTGATGTCTAGGTGATGTCTCTGTTAATTATTCCTGTTAGAATGATCTTTCCCCTTTAGAATTCCCATTCTGTTGAACAATAAGTGGAAGAATTCATTTTCTCTTGTACACCTCATTGAAATGAGCTTTAGTGAGAAGTTAGCTAATTTGTTTGCTTTGTGTAATTATTATAATCACCCACTAAGTACTACCAGTGAGTAAGCACTAATATCCTACAAGAACATCACAGGCACTCTTTATAAAGTCTTTATTTTAGCCCATGGAATGTATTTTTGGTTCCTTCTCTATTGCAGGGAGACAAAAGGAATGAGAGAAGCTGAAATCCAATTAAAACCTGAGTGTAAATAAACTCAGGTTTCCCCATGAGAAGGTGACAGTGAGTAGAAGGGTTGAGATGGTAACACAAAGGAAACAGTCTCATGCTACAGAAGGCAAAGTGACTTCATCGTTAAGTGTTTGGGCTCCATCATCAGACTGCCAGAGTATGACACTTGACTCTAAAATTCATTGCGTAACCTTGGGAATGTAACTTGTCTGTGTTCTAGTCTCCTCACCTGTACAATGCAGGCAATAACGGTGCACACATCAAATTCATATTGTGGGGATCAAAGGAGAGCATAGGTATAGAGCACGTAGAAAAGAGCTTGACACATAAGAAGTGCTCCACCGTGCTGAGCTGGTGCCAGTAGGAACAGCACAGATTTGGAGAGACACCTAGGAACAGGTGCCAAGGCCCCTGTACTCGCTTTTCATAGCAGGTTCCGTAATTGTAATGAAATACTTGATTATAGAATTAGTTTACAATCCATTTTTCCTACTGAAACACAAGCTCCAAGAAACATGGAGGCAAGGACTATGTTTTCTTTCCTGCTATAACTCTAGTGTTTAGAACATTATCCAGCACACAGTAGAGGCTGAAGCAAGTGCCAGAAGGGAGCTATATGAAGAGCATGGAGTCACAGCTACCCACCTGTGCCAAACTCTTCTCGCCATGCAAAGTAGTGGGAGAGGAAGGGAGAAGAGCCTGGAAGTCAGAAAACCAGGCTTCCACTTGCAGCTCGGCTACATGCGTGCATTCTGTTGTAACTACTCCAGACACTTGGGCTAGTTGTCTTACACCAAATCTTAATTCTGCACATGTAAAAACGAGGAAATAGTAACTGTTACCACAGGTTTGTTGTAGAAATCAGTGGAGAGAATGCATGTGAAAGCACTTTGCACGCTGAGAAGATCCAGCAGCTACACACCTGAGGGAATTAATGATAAAAACATATGGCTGTCTCTATTTTACTATGTAGTCTATCTATTTTCATGTAATCCATATCCTCACTGACAACAAAGCACAAGTTTTACAGCCAACAGTCCTAAGAGGATTCATCATCAAACATTTCCTCCAAGGGCAGTGTGGGACACTGGGCGTATGGGACATTGACCTGAAGAGTCTCTGCCTGCTGCTTTGCCTACAGAGGTCTGACGTGAGGAAGAAAGAGCTCAAGAGAACCTGTCGTTGCTTGTCCCAGCTAGACAGAAGCTGTCAGGGCGACTCACTAGCTGCTGTTGTGGGTGAACATGTAATTTAAAAAAGAGCAAAGGCCTAGAGATTTCAGAATATTCATACAAGGTGGTGCTCATGTTTGCCATTCACTAATCTCCTTGTTCAGTGTCCTCTCTGCAGTGGTTGCCTCTGACTGTCCCGGGGATGTGCATTCCAATTCCAAGATAAGAAAAGGACTAGTCCAGTACTTTATTCAACCAATACTGATGAAGTGCCTTTTATGTGCAAGGGCTGCTCAAGACATTGGAGGGATATTTGTGAGCAAAACCAAAATATGCCTTACTTTTTATTCATTATTTATTTAGCAAAGGCTTCTTCACTCTCTACTGTGTGCTGGATAGTATTCTGAACACTAGAGCTATAGCAGGAAAGAAAACACAGTCCTTGCCTCCATGTTCCTTGGAGCTTGTGTTTCAATGGGAAAAATGGATTATAAACTAATTCTAGAACCAAGTATTTCATTACAATTATGGAATCTGCTATGGAAAGCAAGTATAGAGCACCATGGGAGCATTTTACAGAGGATCTAACTGAGAAGTCCGGAAAAGCTGCTTGGAGAAAATGAAATTTCATCTGCAATCGAAAGGATGATTATTGGCTAGCTGGGCAGAGGAATGTAGAGAAGGAAAATGTTCAGAAAAATAAAAATACCATGTGTAAGTTCCTGATATAGGAAGGTCATAAATTTTCAAAGAACCGTGAGAAAGTCAGTGTGGCTGGAGTGTGGAGAGGGGAGGAGAGATGAGAGGTTAAGCTGGTTGACCGGGTGGTGATTAATCAGTTAGGCCACATAAGGCCACACTAGGGGTTCCAAGATCTATGCCATGGAAATGGGAACTACTTAGAGGTTTTATCAGGAAGATTTCATAATAACATTTGTGTTTTGAAAGACCACACTACATGTTCTGTGGAAAAGGGATTGGTAGAGGCAATACTGGATATGGAAACCCAAAGAACATTATCACAGCAGACTAAGATAGAGACGATGTGGGATAAGAACAGACAGTGACTGTGAGTATGGGGCCAAAGGGAGAAGTAGAGGATATCTGAGAGATGTTTTAGGTGTTACAATTTGCTTGATGTATTTTCTGAATAGTTGGCATTAAGAGAGGGGTGTCAAGGAGAGTGGTGCCACAATCAACCTGGGTGGCAAATCACATTCCAGGTTTGCCACCCAGGCCGATTGTAACACTCCATTCACTCGAAGAGGTAACTGTGGAGATCCTGGGATGGGAACGGATGAGTTCACGTCTTTTTCTGTAGCATTTTAGGTATTTGTGAGACCTCCATGGGAGGATGTCCAACAGTTGGGCTGGAGCTCAGAGGCAAGAACAAAGCAGGAGATGGAAATCTGGGGATGTTATGGGCTGAATTGTGTCCCTCAAAAAGATATCTTAAAGTCTTAACCCCCAGTACCTTGGAGTGCAACCTTATCAGGAAAGAGAGTCACAGCAGATATAATTAAGTAAGATGAGGTCATACTAGAGTAGAGTGGGCTCTTGCTCCAATAAGACTGGCGTCCTTTTAAGAAAAGGAGAAGACACGGCCACACGAAGAGAGCATACAAAGTGCTGTACCTGCAAGCCAAAGAGCTCCTGGGGCCATCAAAGGCTGCAAGAGGAAAGAATAGATTCTCCCTACAGGCTCTGGAGAGAGCATAACCTGGCAGACACTAGGATTTCAGATTTCTGCCCTCCAAAAGTATTGCTTTAAGCTACACTCTTTGTTGTACTTTCTAATAGCAGCCCTGGAAACTAAGACAGGGAGTTATGGGTCAATTGATGATCACTGAAGCCAAATTTGTGGTGAGATCATCCACAGATACAGCATAGAGTGGAGACAGAGGATCCAAGTCTGGGAAGCCCCAAGGTTTAAAGATCAAGTGGAAGAGGGTGAGATGACAGAAGAGACAGAGAAGGGGCCATCCATCCCCAAAAGATGTTTGAGGGGGTTGGCAAATTAAGTGACATGGAGTTAAAATTGTTTCAGCAAAAGGATCCCAAACCCCAGAGCACCACAACTAACACGTGGATGAAGATGAAAGGCCAAGTCTGCCCACCAAGAAACCTGCCTGAGTTTCCTTCCTGAACCCAAAGCCAGAGAGGCCCAGCCTCCTGACTTTAGACTTTAAAAAGACCTTGGTTTTTGCAGTAAATGCAGGTAAGAGCGTATTTTGATATTCAACATTTCAAAGTTGAATATCCAAAGTTAATTTCGGGAAGAAAATTCTCAGCTCATAAATTATACAAAAATAGAGATTCTTTTCCTCGGTCATAATATTGAGATTTTCGACAGGTAATCACAGATTATCAATCCTGTCTCAAATTAGAATTGCCTAGAATGTTTCTCTTATAAAAAACACCAGTGCCAGGGGCCCACTTCCACAGAACTATGATTTATTTTGTCTCAAGGAGGACCCAGCTATCAGTATTTTTAAAACTCTCAAGGAAGACCCAGCTGTCAGTATTTTTTAAACTTCCCAAGAGGATTCTAATGTGTAGTTGGGTTTGGGGCACACTGGAGGGGAGTCAGAGGCCTAGGTGCTCTGCCCCCTCCTCTGTTTCACATCAGGGGATTAGCTCCCCAATCTGTGTGCTAACAATGTCCTCTCACCCCTTTTCCCTCTTTTTACAGAGAAACTAGGCTCTGTGTGTACATCCCTTCACATTTCTACATCTGTATTTACACACTTGTTCACAAGTGTGTATCACATGAGATCCTTGATTTGTTGGTTAAGTCAGCGAACATATATTGAGCATCTACAAGGCTCTAAGTTTCCTAGTATTTGGCAAAGCATTTAAAATAAGACTTAGGCCCTCATACCATGAAATTCAGTCTGGAGTAGGAAAATGAGAGTAGGCTGTAAGAATATAGGATAGTTCCCAATGCAATCCCTCCCCCCTCCCCCCTCCCCATGATAGGCTGGATTAGTTCCCCGAGTGTGTGAGTTCCCTTCCGAGTCCCAAGTTGATCTCATTGTCAGTTCCCACCTATGAGTGAGACATGCGGTGTTTGGTTTTCTCTTCTTGGATAGTTTGCTAAGAATGATGGTTTCAGTGCATCCATGTCCCTACAAAGACAAAATCATCCTTTTTTATGCTGCATAGTATCCATGTTTAATGTTGCCACATTTTCTCAATCCAGTCTGTCACTATGGACTTTGGGTTGATTCAAGTCTTTGTATTGTGAATAGGCTGCAATAAACATAGTGTGCATGTGTCTTTATGCAGCAGATTTAGATCCTTTGGGTATATAACCCAGTAATGGGATGCTGGGTATATGGTAAATCTAGTTCTAGATCCTTTGAGAATCGCCATATGGTTACTATGTAAATGACGAGTGATGGGTGTGACGAGTGAGGTGCAGCACACCACAATGCACAATATACATATGTAAAAACCTCACTTTATGCACATGTACCCTAGAACTTAAAGTATAATAATAATAAAAAAAAAAAGAATATAGGATAGTAAGTCTCTAATCAGGAAGAAGCACAGGGTGTTGTGAAACGTGGAGGTCTTAATTCTGCTGAGAGGAACAAGGAAGGCTTAATAGATTAAGAAGTTTAGGTTTCTTTTTCTTTTTTTTTTTTTTCCTAATACAATGCTATTAATAGTCAAGTGAATACAAAGAGGACATTCCTAACAGAGAGAACTTCTTGGACAAAATCACAACTGTGCAAAGGTAGCTTATTCAGGAACTCCACAGTGCTTGTGTCATGCTTGGTGCAAAATAAGGGCCCAGACAAGTAGGCCACGTTGTCACGAAGTCCATGCAGCAGACAGGAGTGCAGGAACGAAAGGCTGCCTGTGCCATGACAAGGGGTTTGTGCTTCTCAGATCTGAGGTTTTTCTTAGTCGGCTCCAGCTGATATAACAAAATATCACAGACTGTGTGTGAGTTAAACAATAGGAATTTATTTCTCACAGTTCTGGAGGCTAGGAATTCCAAGATCGAGGTTTTGGCCGATTTCTTTCCCTGGTGAGGGTCTTATTTCTGACTTGTAGATGGCCAGCTGCCCCCTGGCTGTGACCTCACATGGTGAAGAGAGCTCTGGTGTCTCCGTGTCTTCTTACAAGGACACTAATCTCATCATGGGGGTTCACCCTCATAATCTCATCTAAACCTAATTGCCTCCCAGTGGCCCTGCCTCAAATACTACCACATTAGGTGTTAGTGTTCCAGCATACATTTTAGGGTGACACAAACATTCAGTCCATAACAAGTGTATATGCGAATCACCTAGGAATGTTGTTAAAACACACATTTTTACACAGTAGTTCTGGCATGGGGCCTTAGAATCTACATTTCTAACAAGTTCCCAGGGGATGCCAAAGGTGCTAGTGTTAAGGACCATTCTTCGAGTAGCAAAGTTCGCATCCATGTCAGAGCAGTGTAGCACAAACGGATTCAGACTTCCTCTCTCTTTTTTGATATTTTATAAGAAAAAAATTTAAACATACAGAAACTCACAGAGCATAATACAATAAAAACTCAGTTTTTTATTGATACATAATAATTGTACATGTTTATGGGGTACATGTGATATTTTGATATGTGCATACAAGGAATAATAATTAAATCAGGATAATTAGGATATCTATTGCTTCAAATATCATTTCTTTAAGAACATTCTACATCTTCTCTTTAGCTATTTTGAAATAAACAATAAATTATTGCTAACTATTGTCACCCTCCTGTGCTATTGAACACTAAAACCTACTCCTTCCAACTAACTGTATTTTAGCACCCATCTTCCCCACTCCTTTGCAGCCTCTGGTATCCATCATTCTACTCTCTATCTTCATGAGATAAACTTTTTGTAGCTTCTTTCTACATAAGAATGAGAATATACAATATCTGTTTTTGTGTGCCTGGGTTACTTCACTTCACATAATGTCCTCCAGATCCATCCATGTTGTTGCAATGACAGAATTTCATTCTGTTTTTATGGTTGAATAATATTCCATTGTGTATATATGCCACATTTGCTTTAACCATTCATTCATTGATGGCTACTTAGGTTGCTTTCATATCTTCACTATTGAAAACCTGTAATTTTTAATATTTTGCCATATTTACTTCATTTTTTTGCTTAACTACTTAAATGTAAATTGTAGACATCATGACATTTCACTACTAAATACTTCAGTAAGCATCTTCAAAACTAAAGACTTTTCCTGTATAACCATTACTCATCAAAATTAACAATAATTGTTAAATGTCATCACATAGCATAGTTGAATTTGTGTTTTAGGACGTTATTTCTGGGGACTGTGTGGGAAGTGACATTTGCATGAGAAGGTATTTATGTGTGTAAATATGTATATGTGGGAATGTGTGTAAGTGCACATCTATTCATGTGTACAAAGATATATTATCTGTGTCGTGTGCTTGGAGCACTCAGAGAAGAACTCTGAACACCAGGGATTTTCCTGTTTTCCCTGGCTCCCAGGAGGCAGCTGCTTGCTCCATGGAGCCGGCTGCTCAGGGTGATATGGCTGCTGCGTCTCTGCATGGTGGGGACTGATTGAGTCCATGACTGTATCCCCGCAATCCTTTGGCAGATGTCATAGCCTCTGTGTACCCAATGCATCTTAACTTCAGCAAGCAAGGAAACATAACAAGAGATATAAATGCGTCAAATACATCAGGATCTAAAAATCAGGGAAGTATCTGGAATTTAGTCAGTTCATACTGAACAAGCCATTTGCATGAGACTAGGTTGATTAAGAGAGGTTCTGCAGGTTAGTGATAGGTGCTCTGTTGGGCTTTGCCTGCCCTCATTATGGCTCTATGGAAGTCCCAGGTCCGCAGAGGGAAGACCACTAAGTGAGGTGCTCAGGGCCTGTTAACAACAAAGATTTCTTAGAGAAGGGCTTGGTGTATCTTTCCTCTCTCCTTTACACTCCTCTTGGCAGTTTAACATATTCACACTCTACTGAGGTCACAGCCAACAATATTGAGATGCTTGAGGCTTTGCAAAGAAAGAATCCACACTGTAATGATAGGCAGCTGAAGCATGAGCTGATCAACCATTCCCAGTAGTATTCACCCTCCCCATGGGTGCCTCTTGTCTTCTCAGCAAATTGTCGGAAGTGATCACAGCACCACAGAACCAATCCAGGAATTACTTATTGCTCCAATAACATTAAAAATTGGCTGATTCCAATAGGGTAGAAATTATATTTTTAAAAAATACCTAGCAAAATGTTGCAGGGAGAGTCCTGAGTTGGGGCGCAGAGGGAACTTATGCTGAGTGGACCTCTTTCCCCCTTCTCTGGACTGCTTACCAGGAAAACCAATTCTACCCAGCACTGAGAGTGACCCCACTATTCTACATGCACTGGCAATGCAGAACACATAGTTCAACACCTTGGGAAGGTCAGGTGGGGTGTCTCAACCTAGCCCTAGGCTTAATGGGTTTCCATGAAGTTCTAACATTTTTATCCATAATATCCCCCACAGACAGTTGCCTTTGCACACATTGAATTTTGAGAGGTCCTAGACACCTCTTGCACTTTCGGCACAGAGCTTTAAACACCTAGAGACCAAAGGGCAAAAGAGCTGAGAGGCCAGCACTCCCCACAGTAGGGCCTGTGGAAGATGGACCCAGGGGAAACGGGCTCAAGCTGTATTTCTTGCTAATGTTTCCCTTAGCCAGAGACCACTGCTCACTGTTCCACAACCAAGATGGCAGAGCGACTGCAAACAGCCTCCCTTGATCCTACTCCATGAAGGATGCCACTGTCTCCATGTGGCTTGTTTCTCCTTAAGGGCCATGGTTGTGTTATAAATCTCTACTCCCTCCTCACCTCTCTTCAGTGCTGACCACAGGAGCTGCAGGAAGATCACTTTAGTGTGTCTTTTTAGTTTTAATTTGTCCATAAGAATCATCCAGGAGGAACTGGCATAGACAAGAGTTGCTCCTGAAGCTACTATTGATCAGCTTTTGTGAGCAAAAAAATGCAGGCATTATTCAAAAAGTTACATGAGAAATAATGCCATTCGGGGGGATTACATGGACTTTCAATTTAACCACGACCTGACACAACAGCAATTGGCCTGTTTTATCATTATAATAGCCAACAAGCTTGGCTTCTTACTGAAACTGGATTTCAAATCTGGACAAATGGCTATATTTTTTTTTAATTTTTACTCTCAAAGGTTGAAAAAATTTTCAGGATATGCTAAAAAAAAAAAAAAAAGGAGTATGTACCTTTGAAATTATTTATGGGAGCAACCCTTTGTAGCTGTGTGAGGTGGTTGTGCATAGGAAGGGCTATTTTCAGCCGGGCACAGTGGCTCATGCCCATAATCCCAGCACTTTGGGAGGCTGAGGCAGGCGGATCACCAGGTCAGGAGTTTGAGAACAGCCTGACCAGTATGGTGAAACCCCATCTCTGTGAAAAAAAAAAAAAAAAAATTAGCCAGGCATGGTGGCACACACCTGTATTCTCAGCTACTTGGGAGGCTGAGGCAGGAGAATCACTTGAACCCAGGAAGTGGAGCTTGCAGTGAGCCAAGATCGCACCACTACACTCCAGCCTGGGTGACAGAGCAGGACTCTGTCTCAAAAAAAAAAAAAAATCCATGATGAATCCCCTTCTATTCATCAGCATAATACCCAAGCTTAGGCCTTATAATGTTTTAATTCCCAGCCATAGAATAAAAAAATGCTGGGTTAGCTTTTATATTCTTTTCATGTAATTGCATTTGCTGCCATCTGGTCTGTTGAAGTCAGAGCAAGAACATTTTGAGATGGAGGGCAGATTTTGACCCAAAGAGTGCCTGCATGAGTCATCAGAATTCAGTGAGCAGGTCATTTGTGAATGGCTATTTCTGGGAAAACCCACTGGCCTGTGGGTAAAGAGGCTTCAGTTTCAGTTTCAAACCGCACTTGTAACCTGGGGTAAGATGTTAACTTAGAAGAAATAGATAGACATTTCTCAAGACCATGACTATATATCCAAAAATTTAAAGCTAGAAATATGCTTAATGGAACCCTAAAAGCCTTATCATTAATGTCAGAGAAATATAAGAATGTTCACTATTTCAATAGATATCTTTAAACAAGTGCAAACCCATGCAATTAGGAAGAAAAGACAGAAATCAAGGTGTGAGAAATTGAAATCAAAAAAGGTTTCCACTATTTTGTTGATGATGAAATAGTTGTTAATTTACAAAAGACAAGACAGTCCAGATAAAACCCATTAAAAACAAAAAAGACATTTTAATAAATTCATACAGTTAATATTCCAATAAAGTTTTCTTAGATACAAAATATAACCATCAGAAGATAAAATGGAAGAAAATATCTAATTTACAATGCCATCTCCAAGAATAAAATAGCTTAAAATCAACTTGAGAAATTTGTAGTATCCATCTTTGTAGAAGCAAAGTATAAAACTACTGAGAAGCATGAAATAAGATAGAACTTCATGCCATGTGTATCAGTCTATTCTCATAGTGCTATAAGGACATTCCTGAGACTGGGTAATTTATAAAGGAAGAAGGTTAATTGACTCACAGTTCCATAGTGCTGGGGAGGCCTCAGGAAACTTACAATCATGGCGGGAGGCAAACGGGAAGCAAACACGTCCTTCTTTACAAGGTGGCAACAAGGAGAAATACAGAAGGAAGAGGGGGAAAGCCCCTTATAAAACCATCAGATCTCACGAGAACTCACTCACTACCACAAGAACAGCATGGAGGTAACCTCCCCAATGATTCAATTACCTCCCACTTGGTCACTCCCATGACACGTGGGTTTTATGGGAACTACAGTTGAAGATGAGATTTGGGTGGGGACACAGTCAAACCATATCATCATGTCCTTACATGGTAAGTGAAGACACAATATTGAAAAAAAAAAACCTATAACTATTTATTTATATTAAAAGTAAAGGAAGGGGCAACAGAATTGGGGCTCATTTTGTTTTCTCACCTCTTTTTTTTCATGGAAATAGCTTTATCATCTTATTTTTCTGATATTAAAAAGTAATATTCATGAAATCAACCTGTATCCTTCAATGGATAACTGGATGAAGAAAATGTGGTATATATACACACGGAATACTATGCAACCATTAAAAAAGAATGAAATCATGTCTTTGGCAGCAACATGGTCAAACGATGTTGGAACTGGAGATCGTTATCCTACATGAAATAACTCAGAAACAGAAAATCAAATACTGTATGTTCTCACTTATAAATGGGAGCTAATTAATGGTATACATGGACATAAAGATGGAAATAATACACACTGGAAATTCCAAAAGGGAAGAGGTTGAGAGGAGGATGAGAGTTTAAAAATTACCTATTGGCACAATATTCATTATTTGGGTATTAGGTACAGTAGAAGCCCAAACCCCACCATTACACAATATATCCATGTAACAAACCTGCATGTGTAATCCCTGAATCTATAACAATAAAAAGTAACATTTAGTGATTTGTCAAAAACTACTTAGAAAAATACTGTAAGCATAAGTAAAGGTATAGAGAAGAAACTTCAAATTCATAGATGATCCTCTTACCACTTAGAGAAAGCCACTAGGGCGAGAACATGTCTTTCAATAATTTGTTAGGTGTATGTATCTATATTCTTTGTCAATGAGATCATATCATGCTTGCTGGTAACTGGGCTTTTTGACATTTGATTTATCTATTGTAAAGCCTATAAGTTTATAACTATATCCATATAACTATTTCAAATATGATTTCAAGGCCTATATAGAATTACATTATAATGGTTGTTTTGTAAAATTTATTTAATTATGAAACCTATTCATGGGGAATTTTAATTTTTTTTTTTTTTTTTTTTTTTGCTAATTTTAACCTCAGTATGATGAATATTCTGTGTGTACATCTTTTCCACTTGTCTTTTTTTTTTTTTTAAAAAAAAATACACCTATAAGTGAATATATATCAAGAGGTACAATTTCAGGTCAAAGAAAAATGATTGTTTTAATCTTAATATAATTTATTAATTCCTTTTCACATTGCTAAAAAAGATATATCTGAGACTGAGTAATTTATAAACAAAAGAGGTTTAAATGACTCAGTTCCGCATGGCTGGGGAGGCCTCAGGAAACTTACAATCACGGCAGGAGGGGAAGCAAACACACCCTTCTTCACAGGGGAGCAAGAGAAAGAAGTGTGAGAGTTGAACGAAGGGGGAAGCCCCCCTATAAAACCATCAGATCTTTTGAGAACTTTCTCACTATCACAAGATATAGCAAGGGAAACTGCCCCCATAATTCAATTACCTCCAACTGGGCTCCTGCCACAACACATGGGGATTATGGGAACTACATTCAAGATGAGATCTGTGTGGGGACACAGCCAAGTCATATCACAGAATGTCTTTAACAAAATAAAACAAAAACCCTTCAGAATACATTATTAGACTCTCAACAATGAGAATGCATATCTTTGCTAAGACTTCTGTCAATCCATCTTTTCCCTGATAGCTTTGCATGCCTCCCTGATCATGCTTTAAGTTTAAAATATGTGCATAGATATATTTGGGAACTTTCAATCCTGTTCTCTTCATCTGTTTGCTCATTTTTACATTGGTATCACCCTGATTCAGCTACTATAGTTCATAAACATGTTTTAATTCCCTGCAAAGCTATGTCTTTCCCTTTTCTCGTTTTTTTCTCCAAAATGTTTATAACTTTTTCTAACACTATTATCTTTACTGATGGACTTTAAAATCTTTTTATAATATTTTTTAAAAACTGACAGATTTGGTATTTTGATTTTGGAGAATTTACAGCTTCATGACACTGACTGTGTCCATTTTGGGGGGTCTTTTGTTTCTCAGTATAATTTCATAGTTTGCCTCACATGAGTCCTGCATTCTACATTAAGTTTATTGTTTTGGTCTGATGTATTCTATTGTAGCTTATTTTTATTATAGTACATCATGGGCTATATTGCTGTATAAAAAATTAATTTTTCTTTACTGATTGTATTAGTCCATTTTCATGCTTCTGATAAAGACATACCTGAGACTGGAAGAAAAAGAGGTTTAATGAACTTACAGTTCCACATGGGTGGGGAGGCCTCACAATCATGGTGGAAGGCAAGGAGGAGCAAGTCACATCTTACATGGATGGCAGCAGGCAAGCAGAAAGAGTTTGTGCAGGGGAACTCCTCTTTTTAAAATCATCAGCTCTTGTAAGACTTATTCACTGTTGCGAGAACGGCACGAGAACGACCTGCCCCCATGATTCAATTACCTCCCACCAGGTACCTCCCACAATATGTGGGAATTGTAGGAGTTACAATTCAAGATGAGATTTGGGTGAGGACACAACCAACCCATATCTGATGTTCAGCTGACCATCTTGTGAACTCTTATTCGTTCTAGTGTGTCTAATTTTGTTTCAGTTGATTATTTCAGTTTTTTTCAGGTAGACAGTAATATCCTCTGCAAGTAATATTGATTTTTTTTTTTTTTTTTTTTGCCTTCTCGGGCAATGCTTTCAAATACTCTTCCAAATTACTAAATGATTTTCTTTTAAACTTAAAATATATATTTATATATTTCTTGAGTAGGAAAGGGTCCTGCTTTGGTTTTAGCAAACATTCATATATGTCTAGACATATCTAGAGACTTGAGGGATTGAACTCCCTAGAAGCTCAAATTCTGAGTACCAATGACCTTGACCATGACCATTGAAGAGAGGCATAATTTGAGTATATAATTGTATCTGCTATTTGGATATCTTGCCTTGTAACCCACTGGGTTTATGTCTGCTTCTAAGAAGAAGAGTGGGTAAGCTTATTTTATTTTTAACCAAAACTATAAAACATTGCTGCATAACCATCATTACTTCAGATCCCTCTAGCAAAGTGTAGTGCAGGGTGTAGAAAGTCTACCTCTTTCATATACAGCAGACTCCTGGAAAAAAAAAAAGGGCACTATCAGATCTTTGATATGTCAGTGGTGGTTCCAAAGAGGAATACCAGTGCCCAGTGGGAAGGGAATTATTCCCAGTGAAACAAGAATAGTGTCATTGGGAACAAGTGCTTGGTACAGTACCTAAAACTCAGTGTTTAGTGGATGAATAAATTGATGTTGGCATGTCATAGAGTCCCACTTATTATTGGTTTTTTTTTCAATTATCTTTGAAAATTTCAGCTTTCATTGCATATATTTTAACAGTATGTTAATTATCAGATGAAACTTCTTTGTGAGCAAACCTTTTATCAATATTAAAATTGCCCCATTATCCTAGTTGATGTTGTTTTTACCTTTGAAATTTGCTTTGTCTAATACTAGCATTGCTACTTCATAGTTATTTTTGTTTTCTTCAGTATATCTTTGTTAACCCTTTGTTTTTTTCCTGTTTGGGGTCATTTAATTTTCGCGTGTCTTTTAAGTAGCATATTGTTAGATTTTTGTGGTTTCACATAATCTGAGAGTCATTTCCTTTTAACAAAGTAGTTTCACATTTACATTATTAATACCTCCATCATCATTAGTCTCCTTTAGTTTTTATAATGTTATTCTTTCCTTGTGATTTCTTTTCTACTCGATTTTTATTCTATTGGCTACTTTGGTATATTCCCAGTTTAATGATTTAAAAGGTATTAATACTTCTTTTAACTTTATTAATAGTTAGCTCAAAGTTTTAAAAAATGTTAATTTGAACTGCTATTAAAATAACTGTGGGCCAGGTGCAGTGGCTCACACCTGTAATCCCAGCACTCTGGGAGGCCCAGGCAGGCAGATCCCTGAGATCGAGAGTTTGAGACTGACCTGACCAATATGGAGAAACCCTGTGTCTACTAAAAATACAAAATATTAGCTGGGCGTGGTGGCACATGCCTGTAATCCCAGTTACTCGGGAGGCTGAGGCAGGAGAATCGCTTGAACCCAGGAGGTGGAGGTTGCGGGTGAGCTGAGATCATGCCATTGCACTCCAGCCTGGGCAACAAGAGCAAAACTCCGTCTCAAAATAAATAAATAAATAAATAACGATGAAAGTCAGAAGAAATAAATAAGTGTAGGAGTAAATATTGTAGAAATGGTATGGATTTATCCCCTTATTTCCTAGTTCTTGCTCATTCAACCTAAATTTATGCACCATGTAATTTTCTTTTTGCTTTTAAAAAATTATTCCACATTAGGAAGTCTTTTTCAATGGATGAATAAAATAACTGGTAAATATTACAAATGCACTTAAAGCAATTATTTGGTCATATATCTATGTTACCTTTGCTTTGTGGCTATGGTTGTGATTGTTTTGCTTTGGTTTTGCATTCATTTATTGAGTTGTGGTTATTTGTCAGGCATGAGCTACTTGTGTTGGACATATTTTATCTTGTTCAAGCATCACAAAAGCCCTTGTGGAGTAGTAGTCACTATTCCCATTTTAGTATTGGAAAAACTGAAGCTCATAGAGCTTCAATACATCACCCAAGGTCCTAAAACTATGAGTGTGTGGAGCCAGAGTTTGAGCACAAGTCTGTGCCTTTCTAACTTCCACATCCCTCTACACTGTACTTGGTGGCCTCCACTAACACTTGCTGAACCTACACAACGTTCTGTCTACGTGCACTGAAATTGGGGAATCCCATGGAGTTCTTTCTGTTTGATATTCTTTTCATGATGTTTACCTGAAAACATGATATTCCCTCACAATTGTAAGCCCCAGATCCCTTCTGTGCCATTGTCTTCAATCGTATGCTCCCCTTACTGCTTCTGTTCTCCCTGTTCATACTCTCTGGAATTCCTTCAACAGTCTCTCATCATTTATCTCATTTTCATCTATAAGAATTCCTCACATTTGCTCTTTCTCTAATTCACCACTTTGATTTGATACAATGTCCAATTTTCTGTTTTCTGGTCCCACTCAGTTTTTAATTGGACTAGTTGGATTCCCATTTCCATACAATCCTCCACAGTCTTTGTGAGTTTCTTTCTGAATGTCATCATGGTTGCAGCATCTGCTTTGATCTTGTTGAGAACACACATTTTCTACTGATTCCAGTAAATGTATTTCTATTGGAGGCCATGGTTCTAGTTTTCAAGGGTGTCTTGCTTTTCGTTTTGTTTAAATCTGTAGTATTTATTTACAGGCTTTGCTTTTTTTTTTTTTTTTTCTCCCCTTGTTTTCTCTTTCTTAAGATAAAATGGAGTGTATGTACTATTAGTTTATAGCCGAGTAGGAGTTAGGCTGGCTTCTGTCAAAGATTTGTGTCACTGTCCAAGTCTTTAAGCTCCGGAACAAATTGAGGATAAAAATAGTATATAAAACAAATTTTCATCTCTGTTGCAGCTCAAGCAGCCTCAGGAAAGTGCTGGTGACAGAGCTAGGCTGAAGGGAGCCCTGATCCTCTGCTAAGTGGTAGGCTGCCCACAACAGACACAAACCTCAGTGTGTCCAGCCCTCTGTAAGGTCTGGAATCAACACCAGAGAGAAAACCTGGAGCTGTGCCATCGCCACTGGAGTCAGGTGGCCTGGCAGTGAGCAGATATGACAAGTGGGCATGCCACCTTGCCTTCGGCACTCTCCCAGCTGAGATTTAGTGTTAGGGGCTTGCTGCCTCTATCTCCTCTGTTTCCTTCCAGGCATGCCTTTTGTTCCTAGACAGGGGGCACATGCTAGTCCTCTCAACAGCTTCAGTATGGTGGAGTGTCAGCTTTTGTTAGCAGAAGTTACTTGAAATTCTCACCATGTAGTTGACACCCTTGTTTCCATAGCTGATGAAAATTTTTCATCACTTGTGTTTTCCATTGATTCTTTCTCTTTTATTTTTATTTTTATTGTAACTTATTTATTTATTTACTTACTTACTTACTTACTTATTTATTTTGAAACGGAGTCTTGCACTGTCGCCAGGCTGGAGTGCAGTGGCACCATCTTGGCTCACTGCAACCTCTGACTCCCTGGTTCAAGCAATTCTCCTGCCTCAGCCTCCCAAGCAGCTGGGATTACAGGCGTGCACAATCACGCCCAGTTAATTTTTGTATTTTTAGTAGAGACGGGGTTTCACCATGTTGGCCAGGATGGTCTCGATCTCCTGAACTTGTGATCTGCTCGCCTCGGCCTCCCAAAGTGCTGGGATTACAGTCGTGAGCCACCGTGCCTGACCTTCCATTGATTATTTCAATAGGCCAGGGAGGATAGATCATTCTGTCTCGAACATCAATGGGATTCCTCTCCATTAATTCTTAATTTCCCCTTCTTTTTCATTTCATTGGCATCAAAAATAGAATAGTTATCAGTATCTTCATTCCTTCCCTTCGCCCTTCATTTATTGGCATCCACTTGACAAATCTCCTGTCTTCGTAGAGAGATTGACATTCTTTTCTCACATGGAAAACACCCTGGGAATTTTCCTCAAATAATTTATGAAATTGCATTCAAAATAAAATAAGTTACCATTTGATTTATGTTTCACTGTTTGGATGCCCCTAAAATTCCTTTTAGTTCAAATTTATATCTTGTATTTTAGCATCTTTAAGTAATTGCATCTACATTTGATGAAATGTGGATGAAGCTTATATTTATTAGATTGCAAATTATTATGCAGTGTGCAATTTTGATTAGCAAAGTGCATCATAGTGTTGTTATGGATTAATAAGGGGGAAAATGTTTGGTATTACCCAAGAGAAATGAGATGAAAATTTTAGTCCACTAAAATAATGAAAATAAATGGTTTGATTGTCCTATCTCCTAAATCACAAAAAGAATTATTGCTAACGTCTTTCTACCACCTGGCTCTTGAGAATACTTGAATGGTACTTTAGTATTTTTCCTCAGAATATGCAATTTATAGCTGACTAAACCATTTGTACCATTTTCCCATTAGCTGCATTGAACACATATTTACTCCAGTATATTTTATGTATATTTGGCTATGAATGCGAACATATACATAAAATAATATAAAAATAATATCCCTAAGCATGACTTAATATAATGTGGGCTTGGTGAGTTAGAAATGGGGTTAGGGATATTGCTAGGAGTTCAGCAGGACAGTAACTGAGTTATAAGATAATTATTCCTCTTCAATGGCTCTCACCATGACAACTCAGTTCTGAAATTCAACTATTATTCAGCTCAAATTATTGTCAAAGTTTAAAGCTTGAATTTTATTGACCTCCTTCTGATGTCTATGACATCTAATCATCTGGGTATAAGAAGCCAGATTGTTAACAGCAAGAGCAGCTTAAAAGATTCTTACTGAACACACCTGGACAGGTCCTTTGTGAAACCCAAACTATGATTCAGTCTCTGGGCTCTGTTATACATCCATAACCACTTGGGGCAGAAATTGAACATGGCATTCCTATCTTCCTTACTATGAAGCTGCAAATCTTTCACAGCCCAAATATTCCAGTTTGTTTTATCGTCAATATAGGCGGCCTTGTGACTCAAATAGCAAATCTCTGCTCAACTTTTAGATGGAGAAGTGGAGGAGGAAGAGGAACAGAAGTAAAAAAGGGGGAAGGAAGAGAAAAATATAGAAAGAAAATCATTAGTAACTTCCGATAAGATTGTTCAGAAGTTGCCTTAAGATTATGTGGGCAAGTATACCATCCAACTAACCCAATGTCTGACTTTGAGCCATCTCTACACATAAAAGGAAAATACAGTTTTCTAGTGTCAAGTTGAAAGGAAGTATTACACCTCACTACTGAAACTGGTGAGTAGCATTCAGCTAGTGTATTAATTTGCTAGTGTTACTGCAACAAAAATACTACAGACTGGGTGACTTAAACAACAGAGATTTACAGTTCTGGAGGCTGGAAGTCCAAGATTGCAGTGTCAATAGGGTGAATTTCTTCTGAGGCCTCTCTCCTTGGCTTGCAGATGCTGCACTGTCACTGTGTTCTAGCATATAGTTGTCCCTCAGGCTGTGTGTTTCTGTGTCCTAATCTCCTCTTCTTATAAGGATACCACTCATATTTGACTAGAGTCTATCCATATGACTTCATTTTACCTTAATTTACATTTACCTCTTTAAAGATCCTGTTTCCAGATATAGTCACATTCTGAGATATGGGGGTTGTGACTTCAACATCTGAATTTGGGCATGAAGATATAATTCAGCCCATAACAGCTACTAAGGGAGCTAAAAATAATTTTATTCAACAGGGCATTTTTTTGTGTCTACTATTACAAATAAATGCTATTGACCGTACAGAAATACACAGACTGCATCTTTGCTTCAGTAAATTTATAGACTCTTGGGTGAAATCAGACCTACACAGGGGAAAGGTGAATAATTGGAGTATCCAAATGGGTGCTGAGGGCTATGAAGTTACTCAGATCCTTCCTGGGTAAATGATGCCCTGCCTCTGCCCACAGGGAGCTCACTATCTAGAAAGGGGGAATCGGTTCCTAGACAATCAATTAAAACTTAGCCTGCCAATTACTCTAGATGGTGAGCAAAATATGGTACAAACTCACTGGAGGGAGCTATTTCTTCCGAGTTGTTGATGGAAAAAGGAGGAGGACTTTTCTCAGGAAAGCCTTGCTGAGAAGGAGATGGGACAAATGGCCTATTTACCAAGAAAAAGTCAAATGAAGCACCTCTTTTGGGGCAGCATGGAGATAATGATCAGAGTGTGGGCATGTTCAGAGTGCCATCATGAATAGCGCTTCAGTGTTTAGGAACTGGGAATACAGATCTTGAGATCAGAGGAGAGGTAGTTGGCTTAAAATATTGTGATTGTGGAATGACAGGCATAGAGCAGGACATGGGTGAAGTGGAAGCTATAGACAAGAATGAGGAGAGTATAACAAAGAATAGTACAGAGAGCAGAACTTCGGTGAACATCTGTATGTTTAAGGGTCAAGAGGAGCCAGTGAAAGGGAATCATCAGAAGCAGAGATGCAGGAAGCGAGGCAGGAGGACAGAGCACAGCCCACACCACAGGAAGCCATTTAAAGGCCAGGAGAGGAATCACACAGGAAGTGGGTGGATTGTAGACTGCAAGCAACCATAGTTGTTTGCTGTTCAGGGGCCTGATGTTTCCAAAGGGGCAAACAGGTTCCAGACCAAGGAAAGAAAACAGCTTTGATAACTAGGAAGCTGCTGGTGGCATGCAGGCCTGGTCTCAGAGGAAGAGCCAGCAAGAAGCCAGATTGGAGAGGGGTGAGAAGGGAATGGCCCCAGAGACTTGGAGGGAGCAGGGCCAAGGCTTGTAAATAGCAGCACTGAAAGGAAGAGGGTGAGTGTCCAGCAGAGTAGGGAGCAATGAAGCAAGAAGAGAGGGGTCAGAAGCAGGAGCTGGTGATCTCCAACATAGCTGGGCTCTGTGCAATAAATGTTAAATATGTCATTGCAGTCAGTCCTGTCAACAATTTGTTACCCTATTTGACCATGACGAAACCGAAGCGCAGTCGTGTCCAAGTTTAGATCATTTGATAAATAGACAAATTGAGACTTTAAGCAAGTAGTTATCAATGTTTTCTTTCTTTTTCTGGTGGCATTTCAATTAACTAGAAGAAAAAATAATTCAAATATTAGAAGCCAAAACCTTCTGAAACTTCGGATATGCCACTTCACAGGATAGCTATGGAAGGAGCACAGGAGAGGGGGATGACCTCACATATGGGTACAAGTACTCTATCAGCTTTAGTGTGCATTTACTGTGAATGTGAAAGTGCCCAGCAATCTGAGGTGACATCCACCTAACTTATGTGACATGCAATGTCCAGGGCAGGCTCACGGTCCTGGAGGGTGCTTTTTGGGTTCCTGGCATGTCCTGCTGGAGACCCTGATGCTATAGATCTTCCCAAGTAATTCCCTGATGCTGGGTTAGGAGTTGATAGAACAAAAGCACATTCTTTTCGTACTCCATCCTCTTTTTCTGCCACCGGGTCAGGCAGCATGGAGCAGCTAAGGGACTGGACTTTGCAGTCAGACTGGCTGCGTTTGGGTCTTGGTTCTGCCACTTACCAACTATGTGATGTGTGACACTGGGCGAGTGACTTAACCCCTCTGTGCCTCCATTTTCTTATCTAGTGGGAATAGTTCCATGTAAGAAGGATATTATAATAATCAAATCTATGAGTGTTTGTCAAAGGCTCGTGCATTTATTAAATACATAAATCTGAAACTAATAAAAGTTCAACCGACTTCTGTACTTACTTATTGGCAGAATAAGAATATTACATAAGAATACATTTTAATCATTTACAAATTTATATATATGTGTGTGTGTGAATATATATATACACACCTACAGAATTTCATAAATATTTATATATACACATACACACATACACCATTAACTACCTACAGAATTTTGTTCAGTGCTAAGCAGGGGATATTTATTCCCATTTTTACATGAGGACATTGAGGCCAAAGTAGTCAGACAATGTGCCTTTGAAGCCTCGTATGTCCTTGGAGGAGCAGGGCTGAAAAGCCTCCTGATTCCTCTTCCAGGGTTTGTCAGCTTAGAGGACAGCTTCAAAACCTCTCTGCTGCTTCCTGCTCAACTGGTGGCTTCTGACTCTGATATCTAACCCACCACATGGTAGGTTCTCCAACAAAGTATAAACACTTTGAAACAGTGTGATAGCCAGAATAAATGCTCCCAAAGATGTCCACATTCTGGTCCCCAGAACCTGTGACTTTTTTACCTTACAAGGCAAAAGGGGTTTCACAGATGTGAAAAGTTAAGGATGTTGACATGTGGATTATAGACGGGGAGTATGATGACATCAACTGGTCCGCTGCAATTCAATTCGGGCACTAACAACCGGGAGTTAGGACAGTATTATGACATCGACTGGTACACTACAGTTCAGTTCTGCCACTAACAACCTGGAGATTGGGCAGTATTATGACATCAACTGGTAGACTACAATTCATTTCTGCCACTAACAATCCAGAGTTAGGACAGTATTATGACATCAACTGGTACACTACAATTCAATTCTGGCACTAACAATGCGGGGAGTATTATGACATCAACTGGTAGACTACAGTTCAATTCTGCCACTAACAACCCGGAGTTAGGGCAGACCCCACAACTTAGAGGTCATGGTCCACAAGAAGACTGCCCTCAGTTCAGACTAACCGGCTACAAATCCAGGGACATCCATGACCCCCCTCAAATCTGATAATTTACTAGAATAACTCAAAGAACTCAGCAAAGCACTGTATTTCCAATTACAGTTTTATTAAACTATAAAGTTTTATGGGTTTCATTAAACCCAATTCAGACTTCAGACCTCCAGAACGATAAGAAAGTAAATGCATGCTCTTTGAAGCCACTTAAGTTTGTGGTAATCTGTTACAGCAGCCTGAGAGACTAATACTAGCAGAATCACACAGGGATGAGAACCAGCAGAATCACACAGGTGTCAGGAGAAACAGCAGAATCATGCAGGGGTCAGGAGAACAGGTGCTGGCACCACACTGCCCAACTTTCAATTCTGATTTCTCCACTCACCAGTTGTGTGGCCTCAGGCAAATTTAATGTTCTTTCTCTTCCTCTATATCCCCAAAGTATTACCTAAGATTTTGCACACTGTTTTTACCCATAAAATGCTTAAAATGGTAACTAAAACTTAATAGATAGTCACTATTATTTGGTGTAGGATGGTTGAAATGTATGAAACTACTCAGGTGAAAACAGTAATGACATTAGCCAAATCTTCTTGGGAATTGTGGGCTTGACTAATGTCTCCCCTGCCCTTTGGTCACCTAAATGTCTGTTCTGCTGCTGGAATCTTGATTCTTAGTCATTATTTAAAATCTCTCTCTCAATCTCTCTCTCTTTGTTACTTTCTCTCTCTCTCCCACTCTCTCTCTCCTTGTCTGAAAGCAGTTGAAACAAATTGCTGAATGTACCAAATCCCTCCCTGCTCTTAAGCCCTGAGCTCCTGCCATACTGGCTTCATTTCTCAGGGGTGACCCATCCGTATCCTTTCCCTGTCCCTGCAGTGTGCTCTGCACTGCACTAATCCAGGCTGCAGCCCTGTGATGTCACGGATGGCTGAATGCCCTGGCCCATAGCCCTCAGCCTCGGGGGCTCCTAAGCCTTTCAGCAGTTGCCAGCATGGCCAGAATTTTCCATGAGTGGGTTTTGTTGCCGTCAGCCACCTCTTGGTGATGCACATCCACTGGAGTAATGAGGATCTACTACCGTGACTTCAGGTGAAACTGAGCTTCAGCAAGCCTTAGAAATCTGGAGAGGAAGGTGCCTTAAAGGTCACCTTGTCCAGTCACCTCATTTTGTAAGTAAAGAATAAGAAAACTCTGGAAGAGAACGGACTTAAGATACCAAAAAGTGTATGGACTAATTCAAACATGGGCATTGGTCTCATCTTTATTTTGTCAACTACCTCTGCTTCAAGCTTGACAAGATAGCATCCCTAAGCCTGCCAAAGGGTTGTTTTGATGAACAAGTGTTAGACTCATGGACTCATGGAGGCAGCAGGGCTGGGACAGATTCTTGATAGCTGCGCCTAATGTGTTATTCCGGCCCTCAGACCACGAAATGACTCAGAGAGATAGGCAGCAGCCTGATCAAAGGCCACAGTCGGGACATGGTAAAGTGAGGAACACACTTTTGGCTGTAGAGTCTCAACTAGGGAAGAATAAATGCTAACTACCAAGAAATAAAATCTTTGGTTCCTACATTTGATTTTGATGATGGGACACATTTGAGGGCAGCTGCCGCATGAGTTACTGGGCATGGCTTAGTGATATGAAATGGTAAGGCAGCACACTGCTCTCAGCCTGGTGCCCTGGAAAGGAGCAAGTCTGCCTCTCTTCAGACACCTGGTGAACAGGTAGGTGTATTTTCAGCAGGATCAATCTGTTAAGACTGCAGGGACAATGACTAACCAACTTCCCAGAGTGTCTCTGTCAGTCACACTATTGAGGACACTGAGGTATATTGAGACCAGCTGTGTCACACTGTCCTTATGGACCCTCCCCCCAACTTCCCATTGACTGCAGGATATATTAAAACAAGGTGTGGTCACACCCTTCTTATGAACCCTCCCCACTTGACTTCTCCTTGACTGCAGGATAAAGTCAAAACAACTTGTTAGGGCTTCTCCTGAATTAATTTTCAACTTTCTCTCCCAGCATGTCCTCTGTACACCTTCCCATCAACAACCACAAATGTCTAGCTGGCCACAAAACCAGAACTTCTGACTTTCAAGAGCGTTCTCTCATGCTAACATGCTATCCTGGAATGCCCTGCAAAGACCAGATTGCCCCTTTCTTCATTGACTTTATATAGACTCATTTATCCTTTGTGAAACAGCTCAAATGTCACCTCCTCCTAGAAGCCTTTCCTCACCCCTTGAGGCAGTCAGTGTTCCCTCTGCCATGTTTTCACAACATAAACTCTCTGTTTATTCCCCTTTTGACCATTTAGCTGATTGCATTGGGATAGTGTTTATACAACCTTTCGAGCTTCCAAAGGGCAGAGAACACACTTTCTTTTTTTCCTTTGTAACCCCAGTTCCAAGCACAGGGTGGCCCCTGATCCATGTTTACCAAATGGGTAAATGAGCAGTGAGAACTAATGTGTATTGACTAGTGATCACATGCTGTGCTAAGTATTGTGCACATAGCGTCTCTGTTACCATGTGAACACTTTATCTGGGTCA
This sequence comes from Rhinopithecus bieti, assembly GCF_001698545.2. Taxonomy (NCBI): domain Eukaryota; kingdom Metazoa; phylum Chordata; class Mammalia; order Primates; family Cercopithecidae; genus Rhinopithecus; species Rhinopithecus bieti. The sequence continues at coordinate 1,740,698 of NW_016806571.1, forward strand.
TTCTGCACGCACGAGGTGAGCCTGGACTGCAAAGCCACGCTGCATTTCTCCTGCTCCTTTCCCAGGAGCACTGAGAAGGAGAGATATGAATATGATAGAACATCATTACCCAATTCTGAGAACTCATGAAATCTCCTGTGGATCTAAGCATGTCTTAGGCTATTTGGGCAGCTGTAACAAAACACCATACAGTGGTTCACTTAAAAAAAAAAAAAAAAAAAGAAATTTATTGCCCACAGTTTTGGAGACTGGTAAGTCCAAGGTAAAGGTGCCAGCAGATTTGGCATCTATTTGGTGTCTGGTAAGGCCCCGCTTTCTGTTTCATAGATGGCACCCACTGTCTGTGTCCTCACAGGGTGGAAGTGGCAAGGGAGCGCTCTACGACACCCACTTTTCTTTTTTTTTTTTTTTTTGAGGTGGAGTCTCACTCTGTCGCCCAGGCTGGAGTGCTGTGGTGCAATCTCAGGTCACCGCAAGCTCCGCCTCCTGGGGTCACACCATTCTCCTGCCTCAGCTTCCCCATTAGCTGGGACTACAGGCGCCCACCACCACGCCCTGCTAATTTTTTATTTTATTTTATTTTATTTTTGTATTTTTAGTAGAGATAGGGTTTCACTGTGTTAGCCAGGATGGTCTTGATCTCCTGACCTTGTGATCCGCCCACCTCAGCCTCCCAAAGTGCTGGGATTACAGGCGTGAGCCATCGCGCCCAGCCTCTAGGGCCCCTTTTATAAGGGCACTAATTCCATTCATGAGGGTGCCACCCTCTTAACCTAATCACCTCCCCAAAACCCCACCTCCTAATATCATCACAATGAGGGTTAGATTTCAACATAGGAATTTTGAGGGCGACAACAACCTTCAGACCCCAGCACCGTGAATGGACTAGATGGCCATGACCTCTTCCAGACCCCTTATTTCCCTGAGGCAGGTCTTTACCAGTCAAAATCCATCCTTATGTCACCAGAGCCAGTTAAGGGCAGCTCCCTCCTTCCTCTCCTCTCTCTACAGACGCCCTTGCTCCCGGCTCTGGCGCCCCCTTCTGGCTGCAGCCTGACTCCCAGCTTGGTGGGCACTTGCATGGGCATTTCACTTCCCCCATAGCTCTCTAAGCTTCACCTGTTCTTTTCATCTCCAGTTGCCAGCTGCTCCCTTCCTGCTTAAGGCTATGCATTCATTTATTTTCAAATTTGTTTCCTGATTCACTCGCCTACCTAGAAGTCAAAGTTTACTATTTTATTTATTGTTAGAATAACCCAAACTGAGGCACAGGTAAACATTCTATAAAATCGAAAAGATCCAAGTAAGATGCCCAGCACGCACATCACCAGAAAGACATTACTAGACATTTTCATTCTTTTGAGGGCTGAAGTAAAAGCAAAACCTACCCAGGTGCTATGCTCAGGCCAGAAAGTTTTATTCTCATCCAACTAGCAGCTCCAGATACCTGACAGGCTGTCCAGTTACACTGTGTGCTCACGCATGTCTGGAAATTCAACTGGCCTCAAAATTGCTGCTCTGAAATCTCCAGCGTCATTTTAAATAGGAGATTAAGAGATTTCATGTTGTTGAAACACTTTTATACAAAGAATCTTGAATGACATATTTAAATAAGTAGAAAACTGCCTCGATTTCCATTCCCACAGCCAGGAACCTGGGGAAAGATGAGGAGACAGGCAGCCAAGATCTGCTCAGAGCTGATTGACAACTGTGACTGTATCTGAGGACAGCCAGGTACTGCAGGCAGACAGCAGGGCTGCCCAAGCTCATTGATTTTGTAATAGGTCACTCCCACCGGTGCTCCTTCTTCTTCCTCCTATGATCATAGAGGCCCAGGGCAAAAGGGAGGTCTGCATTATATTTCAGTAAGCGCTACCTGAATCCATATAAGCATATGATTCTGGCTAAAACTCAATAATTCACTGAACTGGCATCCTTTTAGCATCTCTGCAGTCAATGCCTCTCAAAGAATAGTGCTACAATTGAACTAGAAAATTAGAGCTTTTAGCTGGACTTCCCAGAGGTGCATATGTGAAACAGAATTTAAAAAAATGATTGTCATTTCAGTTCAGGGCACAGAATTAATCATGGCCAGAGAGAGAGTGCTGAGTCCAGTGGGAAGGGCCATCAAGGGTCACTAGTCACCATCACTACCCAGCAATGAGGTCAGCAATGGACGAAGCATGTCTCTTTTGTTACCCGGAGTATCTATGTGGTATATCTGTTGTTGTACATAACCTTTATAGAACCCACCAACAAGGAAATTATTTCCCAATGTAGGTTTCTTGTTTTTTGTGGGTATTTTTCTTTTTTTTCTCTCTCTCTGCTGAAAAATTCAAAAGCCAAGCCTCAGGTAGTGGAAACACAATTATCAGGCCACGAGCTTGACAAACACACTTGTCCCTCTTTCCAGGCAGACAGTGGGGCAAGAGAGGAGTCCCAGAGCCCTGGAGGAGGCACAGTAAGCAAGACAGAGGCTGTGAGAGTTTCTAGGAGCTTCTCTTTGACCAGCACAATTAGATCACTAAGAGATCACCAGTTCAGACTCTGTTCATGCAGAGAAAACCTCATGGCCTCAGCAGCAGCAATGGGGATGCATCCTGAGAGCTAGTTGGAGTGTGTGACCATGGGTGTGTCAGCTTAAGGGCTTGGAGCCGCTAGTGCAAACACAGAGCTACTCAAAATGCGGCATTTAGCACAGGCATCAGCTAGAAGAAATCCTCGGGCTCCAGCTTAGACCCATTGAATCAGAACTTTTATTTTAGCAAGATCACTGGGCAATTCCTATGCACAGTGAAGCATGGTTTAACACAGGTCTAGAGCTCTGTGTCCTGGTCTTTAAGAGACATTTTACAACTCCCTAGTATTTGCCTGGATTAGCCCTTATCGAGGAAGGACAGAGAGATTCCCTGCACCACTCCACCATCAATTAATGTGTATGCATTACAAAGGCAGGCCTCCATTCTCCTGGGCTTTGTGTTTGGCATAAATGTCCTGAACACAGGATCCATATGAACACAGAACTGTAGTCTACATGCCAGCGTCTTAAGGAGATGGTGATCACTATCACCCAGCCCAACAAGAATGGCTTCCTAGGAAAGAGGCTTGACCTGTAACTGAGAGTTTAAGAAGAGGGTGGGGAGCAGTTTATAGAGGGAAGCTCCTAAATGGGAAGATCTGGAGTATCATTTGCAGGAAAGGCTGTGTGTGTGCAGGGAGGGGCCTGAAGTGGATGGTGGGTGAAAGGCCCTGCAGGGAAGCACTGGGAAGGAGAGGCATACATACTTCTCACCTCCAGTCTTTGTATTTTCCCTCCTCTCAGACCTTTGTTCTGACCCCACCCCAGCCCCACCCCTGTCTTTGCCCCTTCCCCTGCCCTAGGCAACATTCCAGACTCTACCCCTGCCCTGAGCCACACCCCTATCCCAGGCCCTACCCCTGGTCCCCAACTTCTCAGGAACCAAAGCTCCCACCACCGCAGTCCAATCTTATCCTCTGTTTAGTGATCTACTACCCCACTTAGGCTCTAACAATCCTTACACCTCTCAGAGCCCAACACAGTCCCATCCCTCTCCTGAGGGACAGCAGTCTTGAGTTAGGGAAAAGTTATGGGTAGGCCTGTTTGAAACCAACAATGTCTCCCAGAGACATCCCAAGTCTCCTTTCTTTTTGCCACCACTCTGCCACACACGTCCCCTTCTTAAGTTCATAAATGCTACTGAGGTTGAATTGAAGGAAAGGCTAGGCATAGCAAAGAAGGTGGAGGAGTTCAAGTTGTCTCTGCCTGCCCAAACTTTGGAGAAATAAGGTCCCTGAAAAGAAGAGAGTGTTCCAGCCCAGGAGAAGACTGTCTACAAAGGAAAATGGTCTCTGGACTCATCAGCTGTTTGAAATACTATATCCTCATGGCTGGACAGTTATCATTACAGACTTGTATATAACCAAATGAAATGAATATGCTCATTACTTTCTAATGTCTCGATGCTCTGGACAGCCTGGGGTTGCAGAAAACAAAGAACACTTGGGGTCGGGCAGACCTCGGTTTAAGTCCCAGCTTCACCCTCCTGTTTTGGGAACTCAGGCAGATTACTGAACCTCTCTTTGCCCTAAATTTCTCTTTTGTAAAATGGAGAGTAATACTGGTAATCTTATAAGGTTGCTCTGATGAACAAAATAGTCATAAAAATTACCTGCCACATCAGAAAGTTGGGTGGATTTTTAATTTAATTTATTATAGCAAAAGGATAATACCTTCAAACATATTTACTATACATCAGAAGTTGTTTTCTAGCTTAAACAGTTTTAAAATATCTAAAGGCTAAAATTTGAACTTGAGGTTTTATTGGTTGGATAGTAGAAATAATGGCTAACAACAGCTTCAGGTTTTGGAGAAGGATTAACTAAGATAATATTTTATCAATATAAAATTGACAAAAAAGTAGGGAAGTCAGGATAATCTGAATGAGGGGGGAGAAGAGATGTGACCAGACTGTTGTGACATTGTGTTTGTGAAATACTTCTAGCACAGTAAGAACCAAAGGAAATCCAATATTAACATCATGAAACAGCAATAACTTCGTTAATCTTCCTTTCTTTGCACATCTATTATCAAAGTTAGTCATCTGGCTTACAGTCAAAAACACAGTAAAGTATTTGCTGATTTCAACTTCTTGGTACTAAGTATAGTTCTTGTGTAATGCAAACATAATTTTTGAAATGCAAACATATGTTCATTTACCAGTAATCCTGAATTCATTAAACTAGAATCTACCTGCTTATACTGGCATCTTTGGGAATCAAATCTTAAACTTTTAAAACTTAGATAAATAATTTCCCAGCTACAGTATTTAGACTTATGCCACAATCAATTCGTAGGCTAAATATTTACATTGAACTGTATGTTTTGCAATAAATGATTAAGAACTACTAAAAATCAAGCACTGTGTTTGTGCGTTCACAAAAAGGAAAAAAAAAAGCGACAGTTGAAAAGTGTATTTTAAAAAATTTATATTTCTCAAAAACAATCCATAGTTCAAACCTCATTCTTTACTGATTTAAGCTTCATGTCAAGAAATGTCATATCAAGAAAGTCTAATTTTGGAAAGTTTTCACCTGAGGGGAAAACAGGGTCAGTCTGGAAGGAAGTGCAGGTACATTTTTCTGCTATAGTGTTCACTCTCGCCACCATGACAGCAACATGTTGGAATTTCAGAAGAGGAAAAACACAGAAAGAGGACATGCAAACAAATCCATCTAAGGGTTTCTTCAAATCAACTCTATGTCATCAGCAGCTCTTCTCTGGAGGGGCACAAGGAGGCAGACAGGTGCTTTCAGTCTGAATACTGAAAAGGAAGTCCTTCCAGTGGAGCTTGCTGACTTATACTCCCGTGTTCACATCTGGCTATCTCAAGGGGGTGAGTATCTCCTAAAGGAGGAACCCATTCTCTTCTTAATAAATCCTGTGCTTTATGCATAAAAATCAACACCTTCCAAAGCAGCTCTGCTCTACACAGTGTGATGCCTTGGGCTGAAATGACTCTCTAGCGGATAGGAAAAAAGGATATTGAAGAATATCTCTGGGAGATTTTTGGCAACCCATTTAGAACATGCCAACCACAAATATTCATTAAATACCTAGTGTCTAAAATGGAGCTTTAAGCTGTAAGGAGACAAAGAATCAGAATGCCCACTGCCCACAGGGCTTTTGCAAACTAGTCGCTGATAGATTCTTTCTCTTTAAAATTGTATAATCAAAGAGAATTTTTAGGTATTTTGTCAAGTGAGCTGAGTAATTGCAACTTTGTTCAAATATAATAGGCTATTCCATTAGCCACCTTTGCAAGGAAAAACAACTTAATAATAATTATCTCCACTTATTAAGCATCTGCCATCACAGTTCCTGGAAAAAGAGTATCATATCATTTAAATTAAATTATGGTATTTTCATCAGAGGTTTGTGGGGTATTTTTAGGGGGGTGAAGTGTATGTTGGTTGGTTTTCAGACAAGATCAGCAAGAAAACCTGAAATAAGCCCCTTACCACCACCAGGTACAAGGCAAATAGTCCAAGCTGGGTTTTAAGATGCTTTGGCCAGCCCTGAGCAAAGTAGGAGATGTATCCTCAAACATATTCCACCAAGAAGGCTTGGACACCCACTCTGAGCTCTACATCATGCACTTGTTCTGAAGGTTTCTGACCTTCCACCCATCTCTTGTGGTTTTGTTCTAAAATCCATATGCTATTACTAGGCCAGGTCAGGCTTCAAAGATTATCTTGGGGATGGGTTTTTCCAGGGACAGAGAATAGCTGTTAATAAAGACTCCAGTGGTTGCAATGCACAGAAAACTCTGAGTTTACTCAGCACCGCCATTGCCTGGGACACCCTCATCTGCAAGCCTGAAGGATAGGGTATCATTGAGCAAGAATTACTACTTTTTTCTATTTATGTCTTCAGTACATAGACCCCCTACAGGACACTGCACTGGGCACTGAAAGGACACTCCTAATGTTCACCCAGATGAATGCTATGTCCTGGAGTCCTTGTCCATCCGATCCTCCAGTTTTCAGTATTAACCCCTGCCAGTCTACCACTATAATGCATTTGACTCCAGAGTCTTGAGAAGCAAGTTTTGCCTCTGTACTGAATGGCTCTCACAATATCTCCAGTAGAGCTTAGTAGACCTGCAATACATCTAAGATGTCACATTTTATATCACTGATAAGGATTTGTGTTTTAATTTTTAATTTTAAAAGTAACTAGTTCAACTTATCCTTTACTGATGAGAAATAGAGGAAGTGAGTTGCCATGATTGTCATATCACTGGAATCCCTGAATCTTAGTCCAGGGCCTTTTCTATCATCCAGCTTCTAAGAAACCAAATGATTTGTCAAAATCTACCATAAACAATAAGATGACAGGGTATCCTGAGGAAAATAGCAGCCGGAAGCTCCTCAGTTTATATTATAAAGGCATTAATTTGGGAATTAGAGACTTGCAGAGAAACTCACACAACAGTCTACTACTGTGTCTGTGGAGTATTAGTCTCTCCTCTCCTGCCTTCCAAATGTCATATGAATGTCACTCCTTGGCTGACTCTTCCCCCCAAACCTTAGGAGCAAGGAAAGGCTATGCAATGTGGCTCACGGCTTCTCCTCTGGAAGAAGAAAGTGGTGATGTTGAGTTAACAACAGAAAACTCAGCATCTGTGAATTCATCAGTGTTAAAAACTGTGCTGGGGGCAAGGCTCTGAGTAGATGAGCAAGGGGACTTGCTGAGTTGTGTCTTAGTCTGTTCTTATGCTGCTGTAAAGAACTGCCCAAGACTGGGTAGTTTATACAGGAAGAGATTTAATTGACTCATAGTTCTGCATGGCTAGGAAGGCCTCAGAAAACTTACAATCATGGACAAAGGGGAAGCAAACATGTCCTTCATCGCATGGCAGCAGGAGAGAGAAGTGCTGAGCATAGGAGGAAAAACCCCTTATACAACTATTGGATCTCATGAGAACTTGCTCACTATCACAAAAACAGCATGGTGATAACCACTCCCATGGTTCAGTTTTCTCCACCAGGTCCCACCCTTGACACATGGGAATTATTACAATTAAAGATGAGATTTGGGTGGGGACACAGAGCCAAACCATATCAAGTTGTTAACCAATTAACCAGAAAAATGCCCAATCAGAACAAGTCTTTTCCAAATCATATCTCTCTCTGTCTCTCTTTCTGTTTCAATAGTTGCTTGGGCCTGAAGTACTTGGAAAATTTCCTCCCTCTAGTAGAGATCTTATTCAAGGAAAAGAAAAGTGCCTCTTTAGACATTAGAGACTCCAATAGGTGTGTGTGCTTTGACAGTAGCCCTCCAGTGGAGTGAGTGAGAGGGAGCACTTTGGAAGATTTGAGAGACCTCCTCCCTGCAGAACTGGGAGCGAACCAGAGGGAGTAGCCTAGGGCTTGAATACAAACTGATCCCAAATTTATGCAGACTGAGTGGCTGATATCTTCTAGATAGTTCAGAGATACATTGGGTTGTACACTGTTCATGATGAAAGTCAAAGCCAAATCAATGAACAGATTCTTTACATTACAACTTAGCCAAATGGGAGGTTTTATTAGTGGATTGTAATGATAAATCCTTTGTTCATCCCATATTAATTGACAACCTACTATAGTAGGTGTAGTGGGTATAGTACATGTAGTAGGTCCAGGTCCTGGGCTGAGAGTAGAAAATGCGTAGATGAAAAAGATAAAATGCCTGCCTTCAAGGAGCTAGTAATCTAACTTAAGACTAACTTAATAAGTTAGCTACTGCTATAAAATACACTAAGTGCTATGACGAAAGAACAAAGGACATATGGGAACAGGGAGGAGTGAGTGTCAGACTCTTCCTTTGTGAGGAGCAAGCTTTGTGGAGAAAGAGATGATTGAATGAATAAGCATTCAACAGGCAGAAGAGTGTGCATTCTGTGAGGTGGTGGTGCAGTTCTAGACAAGGAGAATAGTATGCAGGAGCAGATGGACACCATATGATGACTAAATTGTATGTGTCAATTTGGCTAGGCTTGGTGCCCAGCTATTTGGTCAAACACTGGTCTAGATGTTGCTGTAAAGGTATTTTGCAGATGTAATTAACATCTATAAAGAGTTGGCTTTAAATAAAGAAGATTACTTTCTTTACTATGGGTAAGCCTTATCCAATCAGTTTAAGGCCATTAAGGGCAAAATTGACCTTTCCTGGAGAAAACGAATTTAGCTTCAAGACTGTAACATAGAAATCCTGATTGAATTCCCAGCCCAATGGCCTTCTCTGCAGATTTCAGACTCGCCAGCCCCTGCAACCATGTGAGCCAATTCCTTAAAATAAATCTACTAATATATAATCGAGCCTCGAACAACGTTGGGGTGAGGGGGATCAACCCCTTGTGCAGTCAATAATTCATGTATAACTTTTGACTCTACCAAAACTTAGTAACTAATAACCTATTTTTGACCAGAAGCCTTAATGATAACACAACTGACACACATTTTTTATGTTGTATGTATTATATACTGCTTCTTACAATAAATTATGTTACAGGAAAGAAAATGTTATTAAGAAAATCATAAGAGAAAGTATATTCGCTACTCATTAAGTGGAAGCAGATATCATAAGAGTCTTCATCCTCATCACCTTCATATTGAGTAGGCTAGGAGGAGGAGGAGGAGTCGGTCTTGCTCTCTCAAGGGTGGCAGAGGTAGGAGAAAATCTGAGTAGAACTAGGCCTGTGCATTTCAACCCTGTGTTGTTTAAGGGTTTATTGTATATCCATTTGGTTCTATTTGTCTGGAGAACCTTGACTAATACACAGCAGGTGCAAGATGTGCCTAGGTAAGAAGAGATTCATTACGGCAGAAGTGCAGAGAATGGTAGGAGATGGAGCCATGAGGGAGACAGCATGATCGTGAAGAACTTTTTGGCCATGCTCCTAAATTGGGATCTTATCCTGTAAGTACACAGGGGGCACTGAAAATTGTAGGCAAGGATTATTGCCACACCATGTCCACTAGAAAAACTCTCTGAGAATTCACCAAAGAGAATAGGGATGGGATGGGACAGAATTGCTGGCAAGAAAAGATGGCTTCATAGACACTATCACATTGTTGTGTAAGCCTTAAGATGGAGTCTTCACTCTCATTCTTTCTCCTTTGTGTCTAGTGCACGAGGTCTTTTTAGCCTCTTCACCTTGTTTTACAGCGTGTGCTAGGTGAGATACGTGAGCAAGCCAGGCTGTGCTGGTGACCAGAATTTTAGGTCACCATCCCACAAGGGACACTAGCGCTAGACCCATGAACATAGATACTTTAGCTGTAGTCTGCCTCCCCAGGCCCATCAGCATTGCAATTGTCACCTTCCTGAGTGACACCCTTGGAAATTCATCACCATGTCACATTTGGCAGCTGAACCAACAAGCATCTTTTATTTATGTATGAGCTGAGCACTGGGGAGTAGCAAGCCTCTGTCTCCAGATCTATAGGGCTGTTGATCTTGAGAGAGCAGCATATTTATTCAAAACCATTCTGAGCTGCGTGAGACCTTTACACATTTGTAAGTAAATAGAATGGGATTATTCATGCTTCCTGTGCAGGCCCCATTCATTGCCTTCCCTAAAGACTGTAGGCAGCTTTGCAGGAAAGAAGGTTCCAGCCAGTCAGAAGGGCAGCATTCATCACCAGGTGATCTGTTTACTGCCTTTCACCCAAAGGGCCCCCAGCTGCACTGTAGAAGAATCGCTAAGCTGCCAGAAAAAATGTGACCACCTTCCCACTTGTGCTCTGGAGACAACCCCCTAGCAAGAAGCACAAGGGGTTGGGCAGAGAGAGAATTCGATAGTTGCCCCTGAGAAGAGCCTCACAAAGGGCTACCCAGGCTTGATTTTACTATCAACCCAGCAGGCTCAGCGCTGCATGCTCCTAATCCAGGGACTGTGCAAAACCCAAAGTGTTTTCTCTTGGTTCCCAACAGCTTAACAAGGCCTCCATGATACTTTTCTTTACTCTGGGGCTCTGCAAAGGGATGAGACCAAGTACATTGGATTTGGGTCCATGAAATACTAAGAATCCAGCTTAAAATCAGATTCTGCTGTGAGGGAACCCTTGAAAACTCCTTTGGCCTGTATTTTCATCACTTTTCTCTTTGAGAAGGGGTTTTATAGTTCTGTAAGTATCAATCCAGCAAAACCTGAATCATGTTTTCAGACAAATCTAAGCTTCTAGGAGTGACTTAAATGGGGAATTTAAAGAAGTCAGTCTGACTAACATAACATATGAGAAACATCACAGAGTGACAAGCATGTTCCCAAAGACTCAGACGCCTTTGGTTTTCACCAATAGAAGATTAGGGTCCATCTCCTTAAGCTTCTCCAATCACTGGGAAGAGAGGTGGGGGCGGGGGTTAGGACACAGGATGAGCTTCAGGTTGAAGGAGTATTTGCAGAGCTGTAGTCTGTCATTAAAGCCTTGAACCTTTGTTCTTGTCCAGCAAATGGGAAAATCCTGACCCAGATCCTTTGATGGAGGACATGGAGAAGAGAGAGCACCCAGAACACCTGTGTGATACTAAGTGCATTGTTACACAGCAGTGAGGTTCAATATTTTTCAGCATTTCAAAAAGAAGAGAAATGTGGGGCAGCACGGAGATCCTGATCTCCAAATCCCAAGATTTACTGCCTGTATTTCAGTCTCAGATTTCTTTGTGGGAGAATCGTTGGCTGTTGTGTGGTGGTGTTTTGTTTTAATGATCTTTTCTACACATTTCTTAGTGTAAACTAGAAGCCCATGAGCGATGCTGGGGGTAGCTGACAAGCATTCTGCTGGCCTAGGGCACTTGGTCTTGGAGACGTCATTCTGTCCTCTGTTCTAACCTTTGCTGCTCCACTATTGATTTTTTTTCTCAGGCATAGAGAATACGAAAGCATAATTGATATATACACCTGCCCCACCTGGGACAATGAGGGACCCCTGTTCTTCCACAGCCACTTGCCCTACACACCATACACTATTTCTATGGCACTTTGTTATAAGGGCCTGTGGTCAGAGGTTGTCATATAAACCTATGTCACAGATGACATAATTTGCATATTCACAGAACCATCCAAAATGACACAAAATCTGCCAAAGACATAATATATTTTGAAGATGGGTGACTAATAATGCAAACGTTAGGGCACTTCTTGCAAGCATCATTAACTCAAGGATGCGTTATAAAGTACATATAACATAGACATTAGAGGGTTTTTTAAAACTGTAACAGGAAAAAATTGAAACTAATTATTACAGTTTCATATTGTGAAATTGTCAAAAAGTTGATACGACTTAAAGTTGTTCATGACCCCTGCAAAGCTGAGGCCCAATGAGTTAATTCAATAAGAAAATAGTTTTAGAAGGAATAAGCTGTCCTTACATCTTAGAATTGTTCCTGTATCCAAGAACAAGTAGGAGATGGTGAGATTTGTGGACAAAAGACTTTGAGTCGAGTTATCTTCTTCCTCACAACATCTGGACACAGCTGACCTCAGCCTTTGGCTATGGTTTATTCATCCGACATTGAGAAAACTGCACCAGGTAATTCTTTGAAAAGCAGAGTATTAGAAAAGGGAAATTTCAAGAGGGGCTGACTCAAAAGAACAGTGGGATAGAGGATATGGTTGCCTGAAAGCCATTTCTTGGCAGTGGTTGCTAAAAACTAGAAGGCTCTGACTTGATTTTAATTGGTAGTTCTGGTCACACTGGGAGCAGCTTTGCCCCAGAGCAATCAGAGGGAGAAGCTTTAAAGTGGCTGGAGGTGGCCAAGATGCACAGAGGCTCTCAGCTGGGTCTGGTTGACTACTTGGTAGTTGCTGTTGCTCTAAGCTGCTCTGGGATGACAGCAAAAATGCAAACCACAGGGAGAATTTAGTGGCTGTTTTAATATTTGCTGAGTGTCCATGAAGTACTCTTCCTCAGTATAAAGAAGACACTGAGGTGAATGACACCACCCCCACTCTGGAGGAGACACATGTGTGAGTAATTAATTACACAGACAGTAAAGCATGACAGCATTGCCTTGATGGAACTAGGGGTAGTGGGACAAAATAAATATGGAAAGATAGTTTAAAGATAAATGATGTGTATGGGTTGATGAGTTAGACTTTGATTTTTATAAAGCAGGTAACAACTATATTTCAAATACAGAATTAGAACTTTGTGTTTCTATGCAACTGCTCTGACAGCATCTGTGAAGGTTTGATGTAAGAAATGGGGTTTTGAGAGAGGCAGGCCTGGTCAGAAGCTATGGCTTATACAGTAGACCAGGAAAAGATAATGAGCGGCATAGTGAGAGTGAGAAAGGAGAGAAGATGTGGGCATCAGAATCTTTTTTATTTTAATTTTATGAATGCATAATGGTTGTACATATTTATGGGGTACAGGCAATGTTTTGTTATAAGTATGCAATGTGTAATGTTTCAATCAGGGTAATTGGGATATCCATCACCTCAAACATTTATCATTTGTTTGTGTTGGGACCATTTCAAATGTACTCCTCTAGTTATTTTGAAATATACAATAAATTATTATTAACTATAGTTGCCTTATTGCACCACCAAACACTAGATATTACTCCTACTAACTATATTCTTATATCCATTAATCAACCCTTCTTTATCCCCCACTTCCTGCCACCCTTAAAAGAACGGTAATTCTTAAAAAAAAAAAAAAAATACTTGGAAAGAGACTGTAGGTAATCCATGGAAAAAAAAAAAAAAAAAAAACTTTGATGTTTTAGCCCCCAGGGAGTAGTGACAAGGAAGAGAGAGAGAGAGACAGATGGAGAGAGAAAGAGAGATACAGAGGGACGAACAAGCAGACTCAATAAAGATGGTGCCTTGGGAGAGTCAAGAAAATGTATTCAGTGACAGTTCCATTAAGTCGATGAAACTCAGAAAGATCATCCACTTTGAGGATCAGGATTTGGGAGACCTCAGCCTATATACATTATTTGAATCTGGGAGATGAAACAGTGCTGGGCACACAGCTGTGTCAATGGCCAGTCCAACTGGCCAATGCTGGGAAAGTAGATGCAAGGGCCCAAGTCCCTATTCTTCCCTTTCATTGTATTATGAAGACAGAAATAACATAGACCTCTTGGAGTCAGCAGAACAATGCTCCCTGCAAAGATGTCCATGTTCTAACCTCCAGAACCTGTGAATATATTAGATTATATGGCAAAGTGGAATTAAGGTTGCAGATGGAATTGAGGTTGTTAATCAATGACCTTAAAATAAAATTATCTTGGATTATTCAGGTGGACATAATGTAATCACAGAGGTCCTTGTAAGTGGAAGAGAGAAATGGAAGAGAAGGTCTGAACCAGGAAGATGGAAGCATCCCAGCTGGACCTTGAGAGAGGAAGGTCTCCTTGAAGACAGAGGAGGGGGTCACAAGCCAAGGAATACAAGTGGCCTCTAGAAGCTGGAAAAGACAAGGAAATGGATTTTTCCCTAGAGCCTCTAGAAGAAACTCAACTCTGCCAACATCTTGATTTTAGCCCAGTGAGATTCATTTAGTACTTCTGACCTCCAGAACTGCCAGTCTCTTTCTCTTACCTTTTCTTCTTAGGCCTTAACTCCTTTCCACGTCTCTATCTTTCTCCACTCTAAGTGTTTCTCTCTGCCTGGCCAGGTAGCAGCTGCTAAGATGCCATTATCTGGGGGCTCTTCTGAGTGCAGTAGGCCCTTACCTGGAAGGCACTATCTCCCACCTCCAGGAACCAGCAGTGGCAGACCCTTTGCTGAAAGGTACAGTCTGGCCTCATACCCGGACATGATGCTGTCAGGATCAACACTGGGAAAAGAGTGAACAAAGAATCCACCAGAAGACTGTGATGCAATTACAAAGGCCTCCCACTGGGTGCTCAGGAGCTGGGATGGTCCCGCCAAACTCTCCCATATTGGGACAGGGGTATCAGGCCTTTTAACCTCTGTATCAACCAGCCATTGGATGTGGGATACCCCCTGGAAAGGGGGTGTGATGTTAAAACAGGCAGCTCTCCTCAGCTGAGGATAATTCTGGGCCTGGGTGTAAGACTCAGCTATAAGCTGCTAGCCATCAAAATCCCCAGTCCTACAGAAGGTATATGGATGGTACACTACAGCATCCTCTATAGAGGCCAACATTTCCCCTACCATCAGGGTTCCCTCATTCCCCTCCTTCCTCCACCTTCATCTTCAAGGTCCAACCTAGACATTACCACACCACCACAGCCCCTCCCAAGACACAGGGATCTCTCTCCTCCTACAGAGCCTCAAAGTGCATTGCACTCATCTTATTTGGAATTTTATGTGAGTTACTTCCTCTGCGATTTACTGACCAGGGTTCTTTCCCCAGTTCAGAATGCCCCAAGGACCACCCTTGCTACTTCAACCCTATTCCTCTCCCAGTCTCCTTCGACTCAACCCTCCCACACCCATCACCACTCCCACATGCACATATGCACACATGCAAGGCAACGCATCGGCCAAACCATATGGCAGAAGGCTAGCCACACCAATCTAGGTTTGTTAGATATTTGATTGACATAAAAGAAAGAGAAATGGTGTTAGATGTAACTTTAGAAGTAGGAGAATGTGCTGGGGTAGCAGGAACACATTTCTTGGATGGCTGATAAAATGCTTCTGCTTCCAATATGACAAATCCAGAAAAGCTGCTGCTGCTTCTCACCCAGCACAGAAATCTCTGCCAGGTTTTGCTGCAGAATGAGCACAGCACTGCTGGAGGAGCAACAAACACTTAACATGCACCCAGCGCCAGAAGTGGGGCAGTTACAATATGGGACACTCGGGCTCTGCCCTCCTCTGCTCCCCAGCCAAGTTCTTCCAGCTAAACCACCTCTCAATTGTATGTGACATAAACTTCCAGGTTCTGGGTTCCCTGTTTAATCATGAAACAAATAAGGGTCTTAATTGCTTGTGAAAGACCTATAAGATTTTTAAGAGGAAAAGCTAATGAAACAAGAAAAGAGTAAAGCTTGCCCTATCAGAATAAAGAACCCCACTGGGTTATAGCAGGTGACCCCTGATTTTTGCTTTATCTCTCTTACCTTTTCATTTCGTTGGTTATAGCTGCAGGGGTGACAGAGCTGAGAATATCACTTAGTGAGCTCTTATTGGTCTGAAACTATCTTATTGCTTTGTGGAAATAAATTGCAGGAAGCATTTTTAGATATTGATATCTGTTTGTCAGAGAAAGTACAGTCATTCATGGAGGGTTTCGACAGGTCAATTTTGCAGAGAGAATCAACCACCTAGAATCTGTGGTTTCATATTTTCAAAAGTCTGGCTTCACCTAGGATTCACAAAATGGGCACAGGAATCTGTGACCATGTTTCCCCACTCCTCAGCCTCTAGCCCCAGTCCCGCCCCCAATTTGCAGAAGATATTTTCATGCACTGTAAATCAGTGTAATCACTCATTCTTCAATTTATTTCATTTGTAAATGGGAACTTAGCTGATTTTATTATTCTGCATTATTAAGCATCGCCTGTTTCCAGATGGTCTGCAGACTCTGTCCGAGCTGAGGATGTGTGTCCCTGGGCTTTTGCTAATTGATCACCAGGGGCACATGGTCTGCAGGCTTCACTTTCAATAACTGGTCTGTGTTTTTCCAAATGGATTTACATTTTTATGGTCAAATGATGACTTCTCTGGAGACACATACCATGAACGTCTGGCTTGCTATTATTACATGTACAAGTCATAAAGCTATGTAATAAGACTCATAAAAACATGCAAATGTTTTTTCCAGTTCTTTTCCAGGGAGGAAAGAAACAGGATCAGCCCTAAAATCTGAAGCTTTGCAAAGCTGATTGTTCTGCTGGGAAATGACAGGAAGGAGAAGAAAACTTCCTCAGAGATGTCCATTTTCAAATAAATAAATAAATGCATAAATTAATACATAATCAAGCAAGCCTGACGATTCCAGAATTTTGTGTGGACAGGGGAGTCACCTCCGGTGGTTGGGAAAAGAGACCTGCAATGTCCTGTTCCAAGAAAGAATGTGCTCTTCCTGCTCCCCACCCTCGACCCCTCTGGAAGCCCCATCACTCATGCTGTCCACCTCGGGAATTCATGCATGAGGCCAACCTCTCTATTTGCCACTTAAACTGTTTCTTTCACTCTTCCAGGCCACACTGGTCCCTCCCAACTGGAACCCTCTGACTCATCACACTCAGCTCTCAATTTTATTTTCTCTCTTGGGGATTCATGACTTCAGCTCCAAAAAAGATCTCAGCCTCTTAAAGAACATATATACCTCTCCCACATTTACTGTCCAACCCACATGTCCTGCATACTCTTCAACTCATCCAACAGTTGCTATAATCAGTAGATACTCAATAAAAGCTGCACAACTTAGGTGTTCAAAGCCACTCACATGTGGATTCCCTGTATCCATGCGTGCTCACCTCAGTCCATTTTTCATCCTGCAGCCACAGTGAATTTTCTCATGCAACTCTGATCACAGCACTCCCCAGCTTAAATCCTTCCCGAATTATTCACCTGCCCAATAAACCCAGCCATGTCCTGCCAAGTCTAGCTCCTGCCATCCTCCTCAGCTCCCCTTACATCTTTCTGTCTCAGCTCTCTCTGCTCCAAACACATGAAGCTGCTTTCATTTCCCGCATGCTGGGCTTCCTCCTGCGTGAGATATTTCAGTCAGGCTGTTCCTTCTGTCTAAACCCTGTTTCCCCTTCTTTGACAAGTTAGCATGCACCCCATGACCTATTCATCTTTCAATGTGCACTTATTCAATGTTCCTTCTTCATGCAGTTCTTCCCTGGTCTTCTAAATGACTTTCAACCCTCTGTTCCACAGTCACATGGTACTTGATACCTCTCTTCTGTATTCTTTCCAACAGATATAATTAATATAATTATTTAAATAATTGTTATCAACGTCTGTAAACTTGGAACACAAACCTGTTTCTTCCCCCATAATAACAGGGACTATACTTCACGTATCGCTGCAGCCTACAGCCTAGCGGATCCTGAAATACAATAGGCGCGCTATCGACATGTTTTAATCAGTCAAGGAATAAATACAATAGATGACACATTTCCAGGTGTCCCTTCACCCCTGGTCATTTTCTGGCCCAGGCATCTTGAGTTTGTTATAAAATGTGGATCATGGGTACTTAAAAAATGTCATGCCTGTATCATCAGGTACCACAATTGTCCCAGGGGGGTTCAGATCACTCTCAGTGCCTGCTCCCTGTAACCTCCCTCAGCCACATAATTGAGCGACATCAATGAAGTGAAAAAGCCCCAAGACAGGGAAGAAGTGCATGGGATGGTGAAACACTTGGCACTGCCTGCAGACCCGTCCTTCCTGAATTGCCCTCTCCCCTTGGCCCTACGGCTGCCACGGCCCCCTGGACTCCCTCCTCTCCTTCTGACCTCTCTTTCTCAGCTTCCTTCAAGGGCTCATTGAGCTAAGCCTGTCCTAGAAATGTTTATGGTCTGTTCTTTGACGTATTTTTGGAGCTCTCTCTTCTCACTTTGATCCTCAGACCTGTATATCCAGCTACCTCCTGCACTCTGGCTCTCCCACAGACACCTCAGTTCCTACACAAATGAACTTTTCCTCTTCATTCTCTATTCCCAAGCAGTATAAGTTAAAATGAAAACTCTCCTCTTCCCCGTACCTTCCCCTCTCAGAGAATGACATCACCTTGGGTTCTTTGTGATTCAAGCCAACCAGCCTTGAGTCATCTTTTACCATGTCTCCATCCCTACAACCAATTATTCACCAAATTCTACTGCTAACACCTTCCAAATAACTGTCAAATCTGCCCATTCTCTGCCATCTCCACGGCCTCTGCTCAGTTTAGCACAATAATCTTTCACCTGGACAACTGTAGCAGCTTCCTCTCTAGTCAACCTGCCCCCTCGTAATTGCTCTAACTACAAACCAATTTCCACATCACAGCCAGAGTAATATTTCTAAAATAAAAATCTGATCAGGCCACTTCCCTGTCTAACCCATCATTGACTCTCCATTGCTCACTCTATTAAATCCAACAGCTCAGCACGGTGTTTTCCTGACACTTCCTCCCGTCAGACTCTCAGGTCCAATCGTCCTGAACCACTTGCCTCCTCACCGTGATGTCTGCTCTCTCTGAGTTTTTGCACACATTCCTACTTCTGCGTGTCCATTCCTACTTGATCTTTAAGTCTTAACGTAGATATTGTCTTTTCTGTGAAGATGCCCTGGTTATGCCCAGATTAAAGTAGTTATCCCTTCTCTGCACTGCCAGAGTGATCAGCCACCTGAGTTGACCCAGTGCTTACTCTGGCAGTACTCACCCCTTTAATCTCGGAGTCTAATCTTCTATTTCCACCCTCCCTCTTAGCTGTTTATTATTAAAAGCACATTGCTCTGGGCTTTCACCAAAGGCACGGTCCCTTTGCCCCAAAATCTACAGCCTTAAGCTCATCAAGATAAAGAGGTCAAATAAAACTGACCACAGATAAATGAAGAAACTCAAATGGCACCTGCACTTTAAGGCTTATTTTGATTTAGAAGATACAAGTACAGACTTTATTTCACATGGACAGAGAGGCAGATGATAAATTGTGGGTGAGACTTTGAAATGGAAACAGATGTTAAGCTCAGTGCCCAAGGCTTGTTATGTGATCCTCGATGCTATTAGATTGTGGGCAGAGACCGTGTCTATCAGTGAAACCCTAGTGAAATCATTGTTGAAAGAATGGCCTGTAATTGTAAAAGCTTCATATAATTGGTAAAAATCCAAATTGTAAAGTTCATTGTGAAGATTCTGAGTTTGCAATATCTTTTTCTTCAATATCCCTCTAGTCATTCGGTATCAATTCTGAAACAATTTCTGGATGAAGGATGAACAGACATAATATTGCTCACTGAGTCATGTCTTACAAGCCTACTGTGTGTCTGCATGAAGCTCTGTGGGGAATACAGAGTTGAATAAGGGAAAGCTATCATATTGCAGACAAGCACTGAACTGGGAGCTAGAGCTCCTTTCTATAGGACTTTCACAAGCCTCTTATTTTTTCTGAAACTTGGTTTCCTTTCCTGTAAATTTGGGAACATCATACTCACCTTGACAAGCTGCTATGAGAAGTGAAGGAGATAACATTTTTGAAATCTCAGATTGTTTTAGTCCATTCAGGCTGCTATAACAGAATGCCATGGACTA
Organism: Rhinopithecus bieti; assembly: GCF_001698545.2. Taxonomy (NCBI): domain Eukaryota; kingdom Metazoa; phylum Chordata; class Mammalia; order Primates; family Cercopithecidae; genus Rhinopithecus; species Rhinopithecus bieti. The sequence continues at coordinate 1,760,441 of NW_016806571.1, forward strand.
GGTGGCTAATAAACAACAAACATTTATTGGTCAACGTTCTGGAGGCTGGGAAGTTCAAGATCAGACACTTCTGGTGAGGGTCCATTTCCTAGTTCATAGTTAGCCTTCTTCTCAATATGTCCTCACATGGCCGAAGGGAGGAGGCAACTCTCTGGGGTCTGTTTTATAAGGGCACTAATCTCATTAATGAGGGCTCTGCCTTCATGACCTAATCTCCTCCCAAAGGCCTTATCTCCTAATACCATCTCATGAGGGATTAGGTTTCAACATACAAATTTTGGAGAGACACAAATATTCAGACCATAGCACAGGAGCTCGTAAATATCATTTATTTCACAAAATGAGGTCCCTTTCCTTAGCAAGCTCAGCACTTAGCAGGAGAGATAGACACACACATACACAGAACAAAATATAACGCAGGGTGAGACTGCAGTCTTTGGGAAGGAGGACCAGGTGCTTTAACAGAGCAGGCTGTCCTCAGACTAGAGCGGTGAGTGGTGCTGCAGTGGACACTCGCCACCTCCCACGTTCTCCTTTCCTCCTGACTATCTCGGACTCTGCTCACAACCCCCATCTGGGTTGATGGTGCTGTTGCTGAATTGTTGGGCCTAAAGTATAGCATGTTCCATGTGAAACCAATGAAAGCCTTTCTACTGCCTCTAGTTTTATTATACTGGTGAGTCTCCCTTGGAAAGGCAATTTTGTCTTTAGCAATAAGGCCAAACTAATATGTCAAATCATTAAATATAATTCAGCCCCCTGACTTTTCAGGTGATTTCTTTTGAAAAGTGTATTTCCTTAGGAATCAGTTTTTCCTCCCATTGCCTTCCCTACAACCCCATCCTCTTAGCGTCTCCTCTCATGCAGGTGCCTGGCCTTCTGCAGAATGCGAATCTCCCCACTGTGCTCCAGACAGCACTTGCCTCTGGTTCCACAGGAGTCAGACACTAGGTAGAAAAAAGAGCTTGGGCATGAGACCCAGCTCCACCCCATCTGGCCTGTCCCCTGCATACCTTTGCCTTCTCTGATCCTTGAAACGAAAACACATTCCCTGTACCACATACACCATCCTTTCCTGGCCTTCTCCTTCCCTGGTTCATACTCCACCTTTGCTTAATGGGGTTCTACTCATCTTCCAAGAGAACATGTCACCCCTTACAAACTGTTGCCAATTCTTTTTGAGAGAATGTATTCATTTTGGCCTGCCTTCACTACCCTATGGGCAGAAACTAGGTAATATTCACAGTAACGTGTAATATTTTGTTTGCTTATACCACCATCTACATGATGCAGAAACTCAGCTCCCTGTCAAGCATTCCCACCAAGACTTTCTGGAAGTTTCCCATGCCATGTCTCACTGTGGCTCACATATGCCCTTGGATAGGTCTCCATCTCTACGTCTGTCTTGGCAATGTTTTCTACCAAGCTCCATTGCTTTCTCTCTGAAAACTGTGGTCTCCCCAGGGTCAATTATTGCTCCTTTGGCCCCCACAGCTTCCATCCTGCTCTGAGGACACTGTAATCTCCACCAGGGCCTGTCTATACCTCCCGCAACCCCATATACCACCATGTGCTTATTTTATAAATGTTTCCAAAGGGTACTCCAAGGATAAGTTTCTGCAGAATGCCAACCTGTGTTACACAGATTAACAAGAACATGCTAGATTCCATCATTAAATAAGGAATACTACATTGTTGCTTCTCAAAGTATGGTCCTTGAACCAGCAGTATCAGCATCACTTGGTAGCTTCTTAAAAACACAGAAACTCAAGTCTCACCCCAGACCTGAATGTTAACAAAATCCCCAAGTGAATCATATACACACTGAAGTCTGAGAAGCACTGCTCTAAATTTAAAAAATTAAGCAGCTTTCTTTATGCAACTTCCTCAGAACTTTTAATATGCTAGTATGTAGTATAAACTCCAAGAAGCACATAAAGTATGCAAGATGAGTGTTCTGCAATGCACATTTTCAGAACACTTGTATTGGAACTTCACCATGCCCAATTGTACTGTGGTCTAGAATGGCTTGGGAGATAAGATCTTGTCCTTCAGCCTGTTGATTATATTCCGAGAGTCATATGCTGGCAAATGTTTACTAAGCAGCTCCCCGTGGGACAAAATAGTCCTGATTTATAGGGCTTGCCAAATTCTATGGTGTAAATATTCCCACCATGGCTGATTTCAAGCTACCGTAGTGATGTCACTGGAGAGCGATGCACACAGTCAGCTCTGGTGAGCAGGTAGGAGCCAGCTCCAGCACTACACGAGTGAGAGTGCCTCAGCCATGTGCCTGCCCCCAGCAATTCATACATGTTTAAGTGGAGTATCTAGTCTGGTTTGTACTTCCCCCTTACATCTCTTCCATTCACCCTTTAGTGGCAGATACCGAACTGTACTCAGAATTATCCTTCCATGGCTAAGGTTTTCTTAGTAGGACCAACTTCACCATATTCTTCCTTCATCATCCTTCCCTCAGAATGAGCTCTCCCACCAGATTCCTTATTCTTCCAAAGGAGTGATTTCTGATGCACTAAACCCACCAACTTACCAGACCTGATCTAAAAATTCAATGCAGGTTGAGAAACATACAGAGTTGGTGTTCCCATAGCACCGTGTCAAGGCTTCCATGACAGCACACATTTGGCATATTGTGTTGTAATTGGCTGAGCTTCCCTTTCCCTGGTATACTGTGAGTTCCTTCAGGCAGAGTCTTTGTCTAAATCACCTTTATACCTACAGTGCCCAACATGATAAGTGTTTGAGGAGTGGTAATAAACACAAGAAATCATGCTCATGGGATAGCCCAAAGGTGCACCCCCTTTCCTGGTGAATCTCACTCCCCTGCCCATTGTTTCTGCTCCAGAAGAAAACAAACTAAAGAAAATAGAGGTAATGCTTCCTCACGCCTGGCTTCTTGAAGAACAGCCCAAGACTTTTCCCCAAGTTGTACTGAGGTCAAGCCCAACCTTGTAAGAGATTTCGTGAAAATAGAAAAGTTAATTTCCCCTTTTTTCACTACCAGTTTGGATAAGATTTCTGATTCTTGCCTTCTGAGTTCTTTCTTTTCTAAAATATTTAGTCTCTCTTTCCTTTTTAAGGGCCTTCACTGCAAAGTTTGCCTATAAAGTGTTATTCCAGAACAGAGACCCAAGCAGATGGAGGAAAATTAAATAGGGAAGAGCTTTGAAGAGAGGGCCTGGGTAGTTCCTATGAGGGAAATAGTCTGGTTTCAAGAAGTACTCCTTAAACTCGCTAAAGTCAGGGTTTTCCAGGGATCTGAGATCATCCATGGTGTCTGTGGAGTGCTGGCCTGGCTAAGATTGGAGCCCATTTCTTGTAGTGAGGGTGTCAGACCTCAGCAGGAGGCAGCTGCCTCCTCTCTCGGAGGACTCCGGCTTATAGATGGAGCACTGAGCTGGGCCTGAATTTTTCTGCCCGCAGTAAAAAATCTGCTTGTCAAGAATTTCCACAGAGCCAGGAAATAATTGGATGGGGTACAGCTGGGAATCCCTGGCCATAATTTTATGTCATTAAAGGTGAAAGGAGATGGTTTACTCCTATTGGGTTTACCTTCCATCCTCTGAGCCTTGCCTTTTCTACTTTGTGAACCATGAGTCCACTCCTAACTCCTGCTGTAGCTGGCACTTAACACAAGTGTGCTGAGCATCTACTATGGGCTAGACCCTCTGAGTTAGGCTGAGATAAGTAAGAACCAGTCTCATTCCATAGGGAGCTAGAGTAAGAAGATGCATGGCCACGTTCACATAGTAAATAAGTGGCAGGGTTGAAATAAAAATACAGATTTCCATATTCCTAGCCTAGAGTTCTTCCTTTGCGCATTGCTCTTGGGAGCTGCCCTTTGTGGAACTGGTAATGTTTCTCAGTTTGAATCTTTGCTTGTGCTAATCTATGTCATTTTGGATCTTCCATAGCCTTTCTTGTAGTCCAAATATTTGTGAATTGATTTACTGAAGATATTTTCTGCTTCCAGCCTTTTGATAAAACTAAAACTGGAATTACATTACCTTCTTTCTTACCACAAGAAGAGAAACTGCTGGACGCATAGGCATACACTCCTGTAGTTCCCAAATACTTGAGAGGCTAAAGAGGAGAATTGCTTGAGCCCAGGAGTTTGAGGCCAGCCTGGGCAACATAGTGAGACCCTGTCTCTAAAAATATACGTTAGAAAAAAAAAGAAAGAAACCTTTAATTTACTAATTATATTCACTCAACAAGTACATATTAAGTGCCTACTATTGCCCAGTACTGTTACAGGCCCTTGAAAAACAGTACTGGGGAATCAGAATGAATCTATGCCTTCCTGGTGTTTGTACTCTAGCAAGGACAAATAGAAATAAACAACAAACTTAATCTAAAAGTAGGTTGCCTGTAATATCAGAAAATGATAAGTGCTCTGGTTTTACTATGGTCACTTGCTGATCCCATCCAATCATCCGGCAATCTGCTTTCGGAGGAGCCTTTATAAAACACAAATCTCACCATGCTAGTTCTCTGATTAAAATCCTTCCATTGTTCCCATTGCGTTGAGGATAGAGCCCATGGCTCTGACCTCTGGTTACCCCTCCAGCTGGGTCTCTTATCACAGACCCCCCTTATCACCAAACCTCCAAGTGTGCAGGGCCCATGGACACACCATGCTATTTCATGACTTTCAAAGAATCTGGAAGAAGAATCTGTCACCCCTTCTTCTGGGTCTTCACTGAACTCTGTTCTTCATGGATCCTTTGTAATATTTAAGGAACTGTACCACCATGACTCACCTCTGCTTCTCTATTAGCCCCTAACAGCCATGGATCATGTTTGTTTACCTTTATATACCTAGGACCTATAGGTTGAATACATACCTGTTGATTGAGAAGACTAGCCAATTTGTGAAACCAGGGACATGACACAGAGGGTAGCTAATTCCAGGCCAAGGAGGACAAGTAGCCATCTCATTTCTTACGTTCTGTATATTACATAGGTTAGTGATTGGCAAAATATCACCTGCAGGCCAAATGTGACCTAACACCTATTATTGTAAGTTCTGTTTTATTTGAATACGGTAACTCCCTTTTATTTACATATTATGTATGGTAACTTTCACCCTATCATGGCAGAGTTCAGTAATTACAACAGAGACCATGTGGTCCCTGAAGCGCAAAATATTTACTGTCTGCATCTTTACATAAAAAGTTTGCTTGACAAATGGGATCTAATTAAACTAAAGAGCTTCTGCACAGCAAAAGAAACTACCATCAGAGTGAACAGGCAACCTACAGAATGGGAGAAAAGTTTTGCAATCTATTCATCTGACAAAGGGCTAATATACAGAATCTACAAAGAACTCAAACAAATTTACAAGAAAAAACCAACAACCCCATCAAAAAGTGGGCAAAGGATATGAACAGATATTTCTCAAAAGAAGACATTCATACAGCCAACAGACACATGAAAAAATGCTCATCATCACTGGCCATCAGAGAAATGCAAATCAAAACCACAATGAGATACCATCTCACACCAGTTAGAATGGCAATCATTAAAAAGTCAGGAAACAACAGGTGTTGGAGAGGATGTGGAGAAATAGGAACACTTTTACACTGTTGGTGGGATTGTAAACTAGTTCAACCATTATGGAAAACAGTATGGCAATTCCTCAAGGATCTAGAACTAGATGTACCATATGACCCAGCCATCCCACTACTGGGTATATACCCAAAGGATTATAAATTATTCTACTACAAAGACACATGCACACGTATGTTTATTGCGGCACTATTCACAATAGCAAAGACTTGGAATCAACCCAAATGTCCATCTGTGACAGACTGGATTAAGAAAATGTGGCACATATACACCATGGAATACTATGCAGCCATAAAAAAGGATGAGTTTGCGTCCTTTGTAGGGACATGGATGCAGCTGGAAACCATCATTCTTAGCAAACTATCACAAGAACAGAAAACCAAACACCGCATGTTCTCACTCATAGGTGGGAACTGAACAATGAGATCACTTGGACTCGGGAAGGGGAACATCACACACCGGGGCCTATCATGGGGATGGGGGAGGGGGGAGGGATTGCATTGGGAGTTATACCTGATATAAATGACGAATTGATGGGTGCTGACGAGTTGATGGGTGCAGCACACCAACATGGCACAAGTATACATATGTAACAAACCTGCACGTTATGCACATGTACCCTAGAACTTAAAGTATAACAATAATAAAAAAAAAAAAGTTTGCTGACCTCTAATCTAGTCAGAGTTGGTTTGATCAAATTCTTAAAATGTATACAATTTACATAACTTTTCCCCTGGTTACTCCAGAAAAGACGTAGGATAGGCCCATAGTCAAGGATTGTTGGGCAAGTGAATATAGAACAGGCCAAAGGAGATCCATTAAAAGATACAGTGCATCATGCTGAGATTTTCAAGGGCTTTTTTTCTTTCTGACAGGATTTATATGATTCTGCTTAATATTAGAGCTTGACATGTTAAATGAATACTCCATTAAGGAGATTATAGCAATGAGCATATTAAAATGTCCTGCAATGACATTCATCACTGCTTCAACATATATTTATTGAGCACCTAATATATAAATAATCCTTATTATCATGATAATAATTCTTGTATCAAGCTCAATATTTTAAACGTACTCCTGCAAGTCAGGATTGACAGAGAGTGGGCTCTGAGATAGCAGCCTACAGGAAATGTCTTGGGCAGTGCTCTCAGGATTAATATCTAGAGGGAAAGAAAGGCAAATAGCTCCGGGTAGAGGAACAGCTTGCTCTGTTGAGCTTCAGTGCAATGACAACAGTCTCAGCTGACCCCACAGGGAAACCTGGAGCTGGAATGCTCTTCCAGAATTGTCTGCAGTTGGGGTGAGGGTGGCCTTTATGCCTCTGCAATGACTGGCCTTTGAGGAAGACTGCTTGTAGGAAGGGGGCTCTTCACAACCAAGGGCAATTCCTGGACAGGGCAGACAGCTGTGGGCTGTAAGCTGTAAGCCATAAGCTTGCCTTAAGGGGAAGATCTGAGCAGCACAATCTTAGGTCTACTATAATCTACTCTTGTGCCACCCAGAGTCCTTTTATAAAAGTTCCAACATCAGGTCCTCCAGGATTCATGGGGGTCTTCTTTTCCTGGGTAAACTTATAATAAAAACAATAGTCAGTCAAATTACAGCTTCTGCTGCTACAGCTGGTCTCAAGGCCTCAACTGATACTAATCATCTCCATCCCTACCACCCATTCTCAATTGCTTTACCCTCCATCAGTACCTCTGCTACCTCAGTGGCATGATCCAGGCCCTCCTCTCTGAGGAGTCTGAGCCTCTGGACATCACGCCTTTCTCAGGCCGTGGCTGCCATCCTTGTTCATTTACCATTAAAGTTAGGCAAAGGGGTGGAAAAAGTATTTTCCCTATCCTCATTATAAAACAGTAGCCTTACCTTCTCCTGATTATCAAGGTCACTTGCCCCTGAACTTGATGGCAACTCCTTTCCTTGCCTGGTGCCTTTGTACAAAGAGCCCACAATGCCTGGTAGCAGCTGAAACTCAATGTTCAATGGAACTCTTGTCAAGTCCACCGGTACAAGCACATCTCCTTTGGAAATCAAGACCTAACTTTCTAAATCCACAGAGCCCAGAGTTGTGGGCGCAGAAAGCCCTAATTCCAATTCCAACAAGTAGTTTTCTGGGGATGATGATGAAATTGGCCATTTCTTCTTTTACCTCTTGTTTCCCAGACTCACGTATTCTACCTGTTTGGGACACAGCATTCATTTACCTCTCTAATCTTACCTCATTACCACAGTTTTACCTCTTTTTCTTCTGATTGTTAAGCACTACCACCCTACTTTTATTTGGGGGATCTTATCAGACTATTATTTTCTTCTGATTGTTAAGCACTACCACCCTACTTTTATTATTTGGGGGATCTTGTCAGACTATTACTATTAGTGAAACTAGTTCTTTATTAGGGACAGCCACCAATAGGTTCTGGGAGATGCTGGTGCCTTTTTATTTTTTTTTTTTTTATTTTTTTTTTTTTAGTATATCTCGTATTGCTTTGAGAAACAGAGCATCTTCTGTGTCCTCTCACTAAATATAACCAGATGGTGGACTTTCCACATTAAATAGCACATAGTATTCTTACATGCTCATTTTTCTGAGACTTTTGATCCACCCTCTGCCACAGCAATTCTGGTATTTCTGCCTTACGTGATTTGAGCCATCAGTTTCTTCATGCTTTCAGAGCCATCCTAACAACATGTTAGAACCCTCTCCTGGGGGTCTTGCCAGGTTGTTAAATTCTGTATCACAGATGAGTGCATTCATATTGACAAATCCTCCCTCATCCAACTTAATGTTGCATTCCCCTCGCTTCAGCACTTTCAGAATCCACTTACATATGTATGTGACTCTTCTGGTTCTTGGAGATCTATACTCCTCCTACATTTCAATTAAAAAAAAAATAGTCCCTTTGCATGTCTAGCACCTTCTTAGCCAATTTGTTCAAACTGTGGATGAAGACATGGGATGAAGTCTGCCTCCGGGGATGCAGGTAGTAACCTCAGGAGAGGGAGCCTTTTGCAGCCAAGGGTGATGCCTGAAAGAGCTCACAGCAGGGGGCCATCAGCCAGCAGAAGTCCTGACATGTAGGGAAATAAGTTCTTCAATAACAAAGGGAGCTAGCTTTGAATGGCACAGTCTAGCATCTACTACAAGTGTTTTCTCAACACCCTCCTATATGCCTGGATGACAATAAGACCTGTCTCCCAGGAGGTTAGTTCCTGGCAGCAGGAGGTCTAACAGGTATGAAACTTCTCTAAGGGAAACTCGTGCAATCAGACTATTACAACAGAAAGGGAATTCAGAATTCCATTCTGTTATGATGAGGAAACAGGCCTGGCGGTCAAGTGACTTACCCAAAGCTCAGATGGTTTATGGCTGCGACTAAAAGCTACACTGATCTTGAACCCTGCTCCAGGCATCTTCTCCAGGTAGCTTTTAGCTTCAGTTTGCCCTTTTATAACACCTGTTCAATTCAGAGGAGGTACATAAATATTAAGATGAAGGCTTCTAGGACCCCAAATTCCCATCCAGTAAACTACTTACACCAGGGTGAGGTGGGGGATGAAGTCCCCCATTAGGTGCATCTCACTAGTGGCACAAGCACTGGAGATGAGTCTGACAGTCAAAGTAGGTGTGGTCTAATGCCTGCCCCTGGTATGCAAGGCTCTGGCTCATTGTCCTGCAGGGTGAAATGTTCCTATAGAAACAGGAAGAAACTTAGTGGTGGCCTTATCCAATCTCCTCACTTTACAGGGGCAAACAATTTCTCCCAAGTCACATTGTGAATTATGATAGAGCTGAGAACAAAATAAAAGCTGCAGAAGGTAAAATACTTATTCTGAAGGAGTTAATCCTAACTGCTAATGGGGAACAAACTTGTAACTTCTGTAACTGAGAAAGTAGAAACCCAAGAGCAGAGAGGACACACTACAGCTTCACACAGAACTCACGTGCTGCCTCTCACCAGCCAAAAGACCCTAGATGGGGCAGATGGGCAGTTGCTGTTGATGTTCCACCAGAGAAAGGATGAAAGAGGAGAACAGATTCAGTTCAGTGCTTCTCACTGACTCTACCCCAACTGGTGTGTAAGTGTCTGTGTTTGCATGTGCTTACGTGTGCATGTGTGTGTTAGGGAGAGACAGTGACCACTAGAGGCCCCAGAGCTGCCTCTTCCCTGGGGCATTAGACCTCATGCTCTAGGCCAGCTCCAGCCAACCATCTGCAGCAGAGTCCAGACTTCCTCCTTTCTTCATGACTCCTCAGGATGGAAGAGCCCCTTTAGGATTCTCCTGGGTACATAGTCAGGTCTTGATTATTGTATATTAGGGACAGAAGTATGACATGTTTGTGGGAAAGCTCAATACACAACTGGAGCTTGCTCAGGGGAGGGTTCCCAGGACTGAGGAATATTTGAAGCCCTGATCTAGATAATCAACTTTGAAAAGGGAGGCCCTGAAGTTAGAGTAGGTCAAGGTGTTTCAGTTTGTCTGAGGAGTAGCCACAGAGACCTGTAGATGTCTCCAAAGAGTATGCAAAGGAATTAATAGCAAGGCAGCACTCAGCTCCTCCTAACCTGTGGCCTCCTAGTACCCATACAGCCACTTAGCAGTGCTGAATGGCATAGTCTGCTCTTGGAAGAAAGTAGTTTCTCAACCCTTGAAATGCTCATAAACCATGTGTCAGTAACATTGCCAGTGGGGTTTCTAAATTGGGAAGGAGTCTTCAAGAGATGGATGCTTAGGTGCTAGCCAACAAGAGATTCCTGAACACTGGCTTACCTCGATGGAGAAGCAAAGGGCAGAGAAGCGGCCCCATAAATAATACAAGCTCCTTTAGACTCCAACTATTAAAAGCATAAGAGTCTCCCCTATTTCTCACCCAGGCAGCATTGTGCTGACACTCAGTCCCATATATCTCTGCTTACAAACCCTAGCGGTTAGGATTCCACTCCCATCTCAAGGCTGAAACAGAGCTCATGACTACAACTTCTCTGCTTAGAACCCTGAACGTACCCTCATGAAGTCACCAATAATTTCTTAGACTTTTGATGTGTTTATTTATCAATTTAACAGGCATTTAACATGACTATTATGTCCTCTCTCCTCTCTAACATGTACTGCAACTTAAGCTAATAAGACAGAGAAAAATTCAGAAATCACATTTCAAGAGAATATGATGTCCTGGCTTCTGCTGACTGTGTTCATGTTAAGTGCTAGATGTTTATGAAAAGGAAGACATGATCCCCTGGGGTCATTTCAGAGTCTAATACCTCCCTGTTAAGAACTCTCAGAAAGAGAAACTGGATTCAACCAGGAACACAAGATACCCTTACTCCCAGCTTCCCACTTTCAGGGAAATTAGATTAGGAAAAAAGAATTAGCCAATCACTTTTGAACATTAAAGTAATTCAAACAAATAACTTATTAATTAAATTGCTAATAAAAGGTCAATTGCTAGCAGTTTGAAAACTAGATTTGTAAGAAAGGATAAGAAAATAGAGGAGACCGCAATCAGAGTTTGGCAAATAACCAAATCCCTGGTACTTACAGAGGTGTCACTCCCGGCCATGGACTGAATGTTTGTGCCCCTTCAAAGTTCATGTTAAATCTTTACCCCTAAGGTGACAGTATGAGGAGGTGACTCCTTTGGGCCATGGTGATTAGGCCATGAGGGTAGAACCCTCATGAATTGGATTAATGACCTTCAAAAAAGGAATTTGCCCTCTTTCTGCCACATGAGAATACAACCAGAAGAAAGCCCTCCATAGAACCCAACCATGCTGGCACTCTGACCTTAGACTTCCAGCCTCCAGATCTGGAAGAAATAAATTTCTGTTGTTTATAAGCCACCATGTCTATGGTACTTTTCTGTAGCACTCCACACTGACAAAGACATCCCCACAGCCAGTGCCACAGGTAACGAGTTGGAGCGAATGCAGTCAGGACCCTGAATCAACTGCTGCTTAGGGCCTGGGCCCAGAAGACAGACAGTGTCTGCCGTAGGCAGCCCGGCGCCCAGTCTGGCAGTTTTATAGAAATATGGCTCCTTCTTAGAGTCATAAAACACTGGGATGCACAGGACCCTAAGACTCTGAGAGCAATTTCCTCATTTGACAAATAAGGAAACGACTTAGAGTGGTTTGACATGTTGCTGATGTTCCTAAGGAAGTAATTGTCAGAATGTGACTGGATCCCATTTTATCTGACCCCAGGGTCAGTGTGTTTAATCCATCGTATCCCACCATCTCTCTAAATGCCTCTTTGGGAAGAGCTGGCACTCAGACAGCATTGTAAGGGGAAGCCAGCACCATCGGCATCCATCACCAGCCTGTCTCCCCTCCTGTGACCCCCTGGCACCTCCAGGAGCAGCAGGACCAGCTCTGTCTTCTGACTCCCCTGTAGCTCTGTCCCGGCTGCCTCTTCCCCAGAGGACTTGCTTTCCTTCCTCTTTAGTGTTCATCTAAATGGTTTTCTTGAAGGAAACTGACCTAAGCAAGATGATTCTCATAATTCTAAGGTGGGTGCTTTTCTGAGCTTAAGTCTCCCCAGAATTTAACGCAAATGCATCTCTCTGGGTGAAACGCAGAGCTGTTTTTGAGCAGGAATGCTTCCCCTGTGGCTCTTGTATTCCCACACTATTCTCAAGTCACAGCCTTCAGGGTGTGACCCTTTTAAGAGATTTCCCACGGCACTATTCACAATAGCAAAGACTTGGAATCAACCCAGATGTCCATCTGTGACAGACTGGATTAAGAAAATGTGGCACATATACACCATGGAATACTATGCAGCCATAAAAAAGGATGAGTTTGCGTCCTTTGTAGGGACATGGATGCAGCTGGAAACCATCATTCTTAGCAAACTATCAT
>NW_016806571.1:1775953-1817150 GCF_001698545.2 Rhinopithecus bieti
AAAATAAAATAAAATAAAATAAAGAGATTTCCCTTCCTCAGTGCAGAGCCTCTCTGAGAAGATAAGAGCCACAAAACAGGCAGCTCCACAGACTAAGGCAGTGGCCTTCAGAAGCCAGCTTCTGCAAGACAGGAGCCCGGTGGAGGAGTAATCAACTCTCCCTCCCATGAGGCAGCTGTGCAGAGGTCACGTCTAGAAAAGAAAAAATGTCATTACTGCCCATGGGAGAGCGTAATGACCCAAATTATGGCCTGTCAGATGAGGCAGCGCCTGCCCCAGGGAGGCCGCTGCAGCAGGCACAGCTTACAGAGGAGGTAGGAAAGAAATGTGCCCCTGGGCAGCCTGGGGGACATGGCACTTTGGTTTCAGCTGCAGCCTTCTGTTTGCACATTCTGAGGCTGTGAAGTCCCCTCCTGGGAGATAAGGCTTCTTTGGCTAAAGGGAGAGAGGGGAGCAGGGTAATACATACAAGCTACCCTTTAAACAAGGCCTCTGGATGTAACTAGTAACCATCCTCTTCACCAGCATATTTAAATAATTCTTCTTTTGTTGTTTATTACAGATTTTAATCTTCCAGAATTTTTATAGAGGAGAGGATGGTATAAAAAATTACTGTTACTTGAAGTGATGTGGGAAGTGGAATATAATGGAAATTGAATTCACATTACAGAGAAATAGGGCTGAGTCCCAGGCCCAGTTCCATCACTGGCAACCTTGGGCAAGTGAGTTTCCTCTGGGAGCCTCATTTTCCTCATAATGTTACTTTATACAATGGCTCTGGGGATTGGGCACCTATCCATTCAAAAGATATTTACTGAGCACTCATTCCAGGCTGGGGCATACTCTAATAAGTAAATAGTAGTGATTTTAGAGTAATAGTAATAGGAGCTGTTATTGCAGTTGTTGTAGAAGAGTCGTAGGGATATGCATAGATTAAGTGTCAGACACAGTTCCAAGAACATTACATCATTAACCCTATGAGATTAACGATACTTTGCAAAGATATGGGGATCCAGGGACCCTCTTATACTTCCAGAGGGAGGATAAATAGGTAGAACCACTATGCAAGGGCATTTGACATCATCTAGCAAATCTGGCAATGCATACACCCTATGATCCTACAATTTGGTTTCTATTTACATGCCCCAGAGAACCTCTTGCACAAATGAAGTAAGAAGCATATAAAAAGATGCTTATCATAGCATTGCTTTGACAGAAAACATTGAAGACAAACTAATGGCCCATAAACCAAATGTATTGTGTTTACAGAAGAAAATGCTTCTTCAATCTATGTATCTGTCTATGTAGATCTTAAAACCTAACCACAAGTGTTGCAAAAGGAAAGGTACGTTATGATAGCATTTATGTACATCTGTAAAACACGGATAAACATTACCATATATGATTTTTATAAGTACATCTATATGAAGAAAAAAACAGTTATGAACATAGAATGATACTCAGGAAGATAATGACAAAAGTGACCTATTTTTAATGGAAAAAAATAGACATACAGGATTAAACCAACTTAATGGACCTAATCCATTGCCAGGCACAGGTTTGGCACTCAGTAATAATGATTATTTCTCCATACAAAGATGATAAAGGAATCACTCTGTTGGGATTTGACTGAGGCATAAGGAAGAGCTAGATATTCACCAAGTAGCTGAGATGATTATCTTTGACATTGACTTCTTAGGCTTTTCCACCTGTGCTTTGAAGGGAAAAAAAAAAATCTTTTGATTTTAGTTCAGTTTCAACTCTAAGAAAACGATGATCTAAGAGAGTATGATATATCACCTCAAAGAGCTCTTCATTTTCTTAAGGCCTCTGTAGACCTTTAATAAAGTGTCATTGCCAGGAAGGGGAATATCACACACTGGGACCTGTTGTGGGGTGGGGGGAGGGGGGAGGGATAGCATTAGGAGATATACCTAATGTAAATGACGAGTTAATGGGTGCAGCACACCAACATGGCACATGTATACATATGTAACAAACCTGCATGTTGTGCACATGTACCCTAGAACATAAAGTATAATTAAAAAAAGAAAAACAAACAAACAAAAGAAAGAAAAAATAATAATAAAGTGTCATTGCTTAGATTTTGGTCATATTGGCAAAAACAAAACTTCTTATTGTCGTGCCCAGAGCCTGACAGAATGTTCTCCAGGGGCAAACCTCTTCTTTTGTTATAAGGTGCAAGATCATCCACAAATATGAAGTCCATTGCCAGTTTATTTTACAGGCTGGTCATGAAGGAACATTTAAATGTATGAATTCTAGTGCCATGAATTCTACAAAGACTGGAAGGAGAATACTGTTCTCATCATTTGTCAAGTGGAGTATATTCTCAAAGATCATCTAGTTTTTTACTCAAAGTTTAGTCTGCAGATCAACAGCATTGGCGTTGCCTTGGGGCTTGTTAGAAATGCAGAAAATTAAATCCTGCTACAAAACAACTGAATTAGAATCTGAATTTTAACAAGATTTCCATGTAACGTACGCACACTAAAGTCTGCAAAGCAGGGATTTTGCCCAGTGGTTTCCAAACCTAGCAAGGAATGACATGAACTCTTTAGCATACAAATCCTTGTGCTTCACTTTCATAAATTAATATTCTTCCATAGGTCTATAATGAGGTCTAGGAATATCTTTTTTAAACTTTGAAATGATTTCAAATATACAAAATAGTTCCAAGACTATTAAAAGCATCGTTCCCCACTCCTCCATCCTCATGTTATCTACTCAAGATAATTTGAGACTAAATTGACAACATAAAGCCCCATTACTCCTGTAATACTTCAGTGTACATTTTCTACAGATGAAGACCTTCTCTACAACAAAAGTACAACTATAATAATAAGGGAGCTAACATTGATTTGTTACTAATTATTTAATCATGTGACACCATTTGAGCTTTGCCAGTTTAAGCTGGGTCCTGTGTCCTTTTGATATGTTTCTTCATTCACTGAGCACCTCCTTATTTTCTGGTACAAAAATATGTTTTAGCTCATCTAGTACTTTCCCTTCTTAGCCCTAGAATCAGCTATTTCTCCGAGGAGCCATGGTTCCTTCTAGTGAAGAATGATGTTTAGATACCAAGATATCAATATAGGTGTGTTCATTGTCATTGAGGTATCACTGCTACCCCTTCTTCTCAGTGGTAAGAAATGTATGTGTGTATGTGTCTGTATCACATATACAGGGATGTATATTAATTTCTATACCTACTTCTATGTATCAATATATCTACAGATTGACAACTATGAATTCACATGCCAAACTCCAATTATAATTCAACACTCCTGAGTCAATTCTAGTTTGTTTATTTGTTTGCTTCCATTTTATATTTCTAATTTTCTTTACCAATAGTGAGAAGCATGACTCCCATAATCCCACATGTACTTACTTATTTGGAAAACCTCTCAGTATGTAATCAATACCCTGTTGCTGGTCACTGGCCCTTTTTATTTTTTATTTTTTTTGTAATATTTGGGCTTTTTGTTGAATACTCTGTCACCTGTGCTTAAATAAGAGTTTGGGTCCCTATTTTTTTCTCACTGCATCTTGACATGGTGCATTATAGCACCTTGTTTACCCTGACATCCCTTTCATGTGCCATCTCCTTCTCAAGACTATCAACTTTTCTAAGCTTGAGCACTAACTTTATTTTGCTTCATATTCCCAGCTCCCACCACAGACTCCTGCTTGTTATGCTCCCATCCCCAGCCCCCACTGCGGAAGCTCCTTCCACCTCTCTTAGGCTTCAACACCTCACACTGGGCTGCCACAGTTGCTGCTCCCCTGCAAAGGCACCCTTCTCATCATCCTTCTGCACTGCCTCTGCTCTGCCCTTTGGGAAAACACTTCTCACCCAGCCGGGCTCTAATACCCACTGCCAGGCTGCAAAGATGTTTTCCTCACCCTGTTCGGGCTCTAACACACATGCCAGACTGTTGTCACTGCCCCTAGCATTGCTCTTCACCCTGCTTGGGCTCTGACACCCCACACTACTGTGCCACATTTTCCTGTTCAGGTTTCCTTCTTACCCCACTCGGACTCCAACATCGGGCTGCCTCCACCTCCACCCTCATCTCCTCTTGCGTCAACACCTCCTCACTCCACCTGGCCCCTGCTATTCCATGTTGGATCATGGCACCCTCTCAGCCAGCATAAACGCACATATCGCTTTGGCCTTGATCGTTTGGGCCCACCTTGAATTCCTATTTTTTAAACAACCTCGTTTAGATGATTCTTAAGAACAAGCCCAGCAGTGAACTTGCACTGGCATGTTGAGGTCCAGTTGGTAGTTCAACCTCTTACCAATTGCCATGATTCTTTACACTATGCTTAAGATTTCCTGTGGCTGCCTCTTGCCCAAAAGGAAGCTCACACAGTTCCATTCATGGGAAGGTCCTTTGCACCTGAAGTTTTATTCCTTCTCATTTTCATCCTATTCCTTAGTCTGCTCACTTCAGATAGAGTCTAAATAATCACATTTTCTCTAAATCTTCTCTTTTGTCTGTCTTTTTTTTTTTTTTTTTTTTTTTTTTTTTTTTTTTTTTTTTTTTTTTTTTTTTTTTTTTTTTGAGATGGAGTTTCACTCTTGTCGCCCAGGCTGGAGTTCAATGGCGTGATCTCGGCTCACTGAAACCTCCGCCTCCCGGGTTCAAGTGGTTCTTCTGTCTTGGCCTCCCAAATAGCTGGGATTACAGGCATGCGCCACCACACCCGGCTAATTTTGTATTTTTAGTAGAGACAGGGTTTCTCCATGTTGGTCGTGAACTTGCACTGGCATGTTGAGGTCCAGTTGGTAGTTCAACCTCTTACCAATTGCCATGATTCTTTACACTATGCTTAAGATTTCCTGTGGCTGCCTCTTGCCCAAAAAGGAAGCTCACACAGTTCCATTCATGGGAAGGTCCTTTGCACCTGAAGTTTTATTCCTTCTCATTTTCATCCTATTCCTTAGTCTGCTCACTTCAGATAGAGTCTAAATAATCACATTTTTCTCTAAATCTTCTCTTTTTGTCTGTCTTTTTTTTTTTTTTTTTTTTTTTTTTTTTTTTTTTTTTGAGATGGAGTTTCACTCTTGTCGCCCAGGCTGGAGTTCAATGGCGTGATCTCGGCTCACTGAAACCTCCGCCTCCCGGGTTCAAGTGGTTCTTCTGTCTTGGCCTCCCAAATAGCTGGGATTACAGGCATGCGCCACCACACCCGGCTAATTTTGTATTTTAGTAGAGACAGGGTTTCTCCATGTTGGTCAGGCTGGTCTTGAACTCCCAACCTCAGGTGATCCACCTGCCTTGGCCTCCCAAAGTGCTGGGATGACAGACGTGAGCCACCATGCCCGGCCTCTAAATCTTCTCTATTACAGTCCTAAAATCTCTAGGCTCATAAACATTTTCTTATATGTCACAGTTTTTATATTCCTTGATATTTTAAAGCTTTTTATTGGGAATATTCTAGGTTGTGAATGTTCTTCTCAAAATGTGATTACTGTTATAGTGACCTCACCTCCTTTAACTTGAAATATATACTTCTACTGATTCATCCTAGGACTCATCAAATTTTCCATTTCATATATTAAACAAAGAGCTCACATTTACTTGGCTGTCCTCTAAAACTCTTAGGCCTTTCTCTCACAAATCTCTTTATTTTATGAAAGAGAAAATGGATCCTCATATAATTCAAAGTGAGTTGGTCCCATTGCATAAATAAGATGACAGGAAGTATATAAAGCCACTGGCTTATTTTTATCTTATTCTAAAATTTTATATTTACTTACCAAAATATCACATTCGTATTTCTTACGCATTTATTGAGGACATTCTTAAAACAATCTAGCTTCTCAAAGTTCCCTTAATTATGGAAGAATTATTGTCACTTTTCGACGGAGCTACATTAAAAAGGAGAATCTCCAAACTAACTTACTTTGGACCCATGATTTAGCAATAAACCATTTTGCTTAAATGAATTCTCAGGCATAATCCCAACACATAAAACATATAAAAGGGATCTGCCCTTTTTGTAACTTGTTGTAATACAATCTTAGCTTTTTCCTTATTTCCTGGAGTATTTCCCAGGTCCTCTACAGAATATAGAAGATTCACTGGATAGATTATCAAGGAGCTGCAAAATATATTGAACAGTCATTTTGCCACAAATAGCTGGCCGGAAAGTGTAGCTTCCATTACTAGCCTAATAGGTCCCCTGTCTGAGTGCTGGAAAATGTATTATTAAACTCTAAACCTAGCTTCTGTCAGAATGAATTGGCTGGTCCTCAATAGTAAGGTGATGATTGGAATCACTTAAAGATGTCATAGAGACAGGCCATCCATCCAACCATCCATCCATTCATCCATCCATCAAAATTATTATAAGGAGTCAAGATCCTTAAACTGGTTGTAGAACAAATATCTACATTTTTCTAAGGAATGTGATTAGCGAAGTCCATTGGTTTATTCATCTCCAGTCTTATGGATATGATGGTGTCCACCAGATGCATTCCTCTCATAGTGCCAGATCAGGCTTCTGTTGGGAGGGGCTGGGTGGTGGTCTTTTCCATTCAGATAACAGCCAAGGTATTCCCTAGTTTCCTGGAACTGCAATCACATTTGCTCTTTTCTAATAAGGCAGGTTCTCTAGTTCAAGGTAAGGCCTCCTCTGATTTTCATCACTTATTTTTTCAGTATTAGAGATACAGTTGCCGTCACCATGATTTTAAAACCTTTGGCTGATATACATGTCAAGTTTCTATAACAAGAGGTTGACAAAGGAGGGGATACTAGCATTTATTAAATAACTGCTGTGCATTAGTGTGTTATATTCTTGCATTGCTATAAAGAAATAATTGAGACAGGGTAATTTATAAAGAAAAGAGGTTTAATTGGCTCACAGTTTTGCAGGCTTTACAAAAATCATGGTGCTGGCATCTGCTCAGCTTCTAGGGAGGCCTCAGGAAGCTTACAATCATGGTGGGAGGCTAAGGGGGAGCAGGCACATTGCATGGCGAAAGCAGAAGCAACAGAAAGAGAATAAAGGGAGGTGCCACACACCTTTTTAAATGACCAGATCTTGTGAGAACTCACTATCATGAAGACAGTAACAAGCCATGAGAGATCCGCCCTCATGATCCAAAACCTCCCACCAGGCCCCACCTCCAGCACTGGGGATTACAATCAAAATGAGATTTGGGCGAGGACAAATATCTAAACTATATCAACTAGACAGTTTGCTGGGTGTTTCCCTACTTTGATTTATGCTTTTCTCATGGTTGGTGTTTCTCACCTCTCAGACCTAGCTTCAAAGTCACCCATGACTAAATGACCTAATTAGGTCTCTTTCATTCTATTTTCTAAATTTTAATCTAATGTATTCCAATATAATTTTATAATTAACAGCTTGTCTCCTATTTCCACTGGGATATAAGTTTCCTGAAGGCAGCAGTTATGACTGTTGGACAAGTTACTTATCTTGTGAATTTATTCATCTATAAAAGATGATGCACCATTAGGAACTCCCTCATAGAGTTATATGAGGCAGAAAATCCAGCTAAAAACATCTTTATAGTATGTCTAGCCTCTCCATAATATGGGTAGACTCTAAGTCTAGACTTGGAAAAAAATAGATGAAGGTGTAATTTGTAGCTGCCTATTTAATCCACATTTTCAAATTCAGGTTAGTGATTAATAAAATTGACATTAATCTAATCATTATTTCTGATATTTTCACCTATTTTCTTAATTGATCCTAAATTCAGACAAATAAAAAGATATACTAAAATATCAAGCCTGATCTCTGGCCTCTGATGTAGGCACAGTAGTAACATAGATAGCAAATATCTGTCTTTTCACTGGGATCTCTGAGAAACAGGACATGTTCCCTAAACAAGGCGCTAAAACTTTAAGACCCACTTTCGGTGAGATTGGAATTAAACATGGGAGTTAAAAGGAACAGAATAGAAACAAGGATGACATCAAAAGTCTGGCTTTTAACTGAGTAATTGAAGTTTAGTTCAAATTAAGTTGTTTTTGTTTGGGGTGTGGTAGGGGCTAGTTGATGACTTCTGTAAGGAGACCCTCCTGATTCCCAGAGAGAACACAACAGCAATAGCTCTTGCCCTACTGGCTGGGCTGTAAAACAAAGCTGAGAGTGTGGGTTCCAGCAGCAGGGACATCTGAGGAGCTCTGCTGGGTTGTCACTAATGCTGTGGTCTTTTTATCTAGGATGAAGAAAAAGCAAGATGATCAGGTATTCCTGGTACAGGACAGTGCCAGCCAGCTTCTGGCCTCCAGACAGCTTGACTTTGCCCCAGCTCTCCAGCAATTCTTCATAATCCTCCTACCCACCACAGGCATTGAGAAAGGAGATGGTGTGGGCAAGTTTCATAAAGAACTAACATTTGAGAAGGGCACAAGGCAGCAAGGAAACTTGTGTGGTCCAGGAAGACACGAGGCATAAAGGATGTTCAGTGGCCATTGAGTAGGCATTTATGTCTGCAGCAGACATTTTGAATAAGGAAGAACTGGGTGATCAGTCTGACAATATATTTAGAAGCTCTCTATTTTCATGTGTTCAGAATAGCACATTATGATATATTACACTCCAAATAGTCAAGTTGCATAATCTTCCTAGTTCTTGCCACTCTGTTTTGTCTAGTTTTGAACAAATTATGTCTATTACTGAAAGTCTTGCATAAAGAAAAAGTTGTGTTTTCAAGGAGTGTATTCAAATAAATATTTTAAAAATGCAGAAAACACCTTGGAGTTACCCCTCAAAAAGGTAGTGCAGGTTCACTCTTAGCTAATATTTGTGAAGAACTTATGCATGATACATGTTGTAGAATTGACAGTAGTAATAGAGCAGGGTTTTATTTGATTTAACTTGCTCATTGCAAAGAATCATGTATAGTCTTGTTGAGGTGCTATATAGCATTTTAAGTAAAATGGTGCTGCAGAGGAGACAGGATAGACTTTTTCATGTCTCCCAAAGGCAGCCTCAGCCTGCACCAGAAGAGTTCTGGGCATGAGAGGAAGACTGAACAAAGCCATGTGCAAGATGAGCCCATTTTAAGTGAAATGGCTGTGTGGAGAGTCCCATCAGCTCCTCTGCAAATGGACAAGTCATAAACCTGCCTAATGACTTGGAAACTCAAAATTGCCCCCTTCATTTTAGAGAATTTTTAATGTTGTCCTCTCCAATGGGCACCATTAAGAAAGATACCCTTCACTCCTCCACATGGGTTCCCTGTTAGGCAAGTATGTTTTCAGTAAGACCAGAGGGGAAAAGAACTCTCAGTGGGGGAAAGATTTGTCTAGAGAGAGGAGCACTTGCTACTTTCTCCAACCCACCCAATCCATTGAGCCAGAAAGACTGCAGGGTGTGCAAACCACAGAGAAAGTAGGATTTATCTCAGCTGTGATTGCATCTTCCAACCATTTTAATCTCTCTTTCTTTTGACACTGTATAATAATACTTTCTTCAAGGAATGTTCTTTAATCTTATAATTTGAAAACAAATTCGATTTCAGCTGTCCTTCTGGTAAGCGACCTTTAATGGTTTTGCTATAGGTAAAACTGTCATTATGTTCTGCCTCCCTACGCAGCTTTCTGGATATCAAATTGCTCAGATGCTGTGGCTTTTGTCAGTGATAATATTGCCCTTTCAAAATTTCTCTGTAAGCAGGCTGAAAGGATTCATTCAGAGCAGTGGTTTCATTAATTTATTTAAATGCATTTCTCAAACAAAGCGGGTTAGTTGTTTTGAAATGTCAAGTTCTGGGAGCAGATTTGCAAATATTCTACAAAATACAATTGTCCAGGCTTTCTAGGGGAAAGACAGTAGAGACTTGTCAAAGAAGCAAACTGCCATGTGGCCACATGCTGTTCCCAAAGGCCCCAGCAGTCTTGTCCAACGAGATCAGCTGCATTCACACTCGGCTCTGTGGCAGGATCGGGCTCCTGCTTACAAAAAGGGGTGTGTTGTAGCAAAATGGTTTTGCTGTGGATGAAAGTCAGCACTAATCTTTCTAATACAAATTGCCTCTCCCTTAAGGGAGTTGTTTGCAGGTAGATTGTTTTAACTTTGCAAAGTGACTTGGCCCATTGGATGGGAACCCAGGTGGAGTGAATTCTGCTTGCTCAACTGGATGAACTGGGGTCTAGGGAGCTTCAAGTTAGAGGAAACAGAGGCACTGGACCAGGCAGAGGAAGATGAAATAGCATGTGTTGAAAACCTGCACGAAATGCAAACAGGCAATTCTAAAGTATTGGCTGGAATATGTCATTTAAGAAAGGAGTAAAACATATCTTCTTCAAACATAGCTCTTATCACTCTGGATTTTCAATCACCCAGATGTTTTAGCTTTTCTCATTCCCCTATTAAAAAAGCAATGACTCCCTATTGTCTACTGAATAATATATAATCTTCTTAGCATGACATTCAAGACCCTCCACAATCTGGCATCAGCTTGTCTTTGAAAGTATAATGCCCATTATAACCCGCCCCCCCGACATACACACACACATCGTACATACTCAAGTGAAATTAGATACCCCTCTGTTTCCTAATGATGCCAGGCATTTTTACTCACCCTCATGCTTTTGTGACAGCTGGAGACCCTATCCCCTCTTCACCTTCCTGTCAACCCCCATTGATTCTTCAAAGCCTGTCACAAATGCCTGGAAACTCACCCCATACTGCAAGGAAGTTCTTTACCGTCTGATTTTTCATGACACTTGGTAAGTCTAAGGCCCATACCATATCACAATGGACTGATTACATGATGATCTAGATATACACTGCACATTCCCTTTAGAGAATGAATGAACTCCCCATAGGCAAAACCAGTCCTTACCCACTCACCATCTCTTTTTACTGCAGAGCTTCTCGGCCCTGCAGCATATCTTAGTCATCTGGGAGCTTCATGGAAATACCAACACTGGGCTGCAAATGGTCTGAGGCGGGGGTCTAGGCATTTTGTTTATTTTGATTTGGGGTGCTTCATTTTTTCTTTACCATCTGAACAATTTTTAAGTTTACAGTTCAGTAATCTTGAGCATATTCACATGGCTGTGCCTCCAGAACATTTTCATCTTGCAAAACTGAAACTCCATACCCATTAAACAATGACACCATTCCCCCCAGTCCCAGCCCCAGCCACCACCATTCTATTGTATGTCTTCATGAATTTGACTACTTTAGATACCTCATATAAGTGGAATCATACAGTATTTGTCTATTTATGGCTGTCTTATTTCACTGAACATAATATTCTCAAGGTTCATCCATGTTGTATACCATGTGACAGGATTTCTTTCCTTTAGTAAGCTAAATAATATTCCATTATAGTTATATGCTATATTGTCTTTGTTCATTCATCTGTCAGTGGACATTTGGGATGGTTCCACCCCTTGTCTACTTTGAATAATGCTGCTATAAACATGGATGTACAAATGTCTTTTCAAGATCCCGCTTTCTATTACTTTGGCTATATTCCCAGAACTGGGATTACTAGATCATATGGTAATTCTATGTTTAATTTTTGGAGCAATCATCATACTGTTTTCCACAGAAGCTGCACCATTTTGTATTTCTACCAACAGTGTATAAAGGTTCTAATTTCTCCATATCCTTGCCAATACTTCTTATTTTCTGTTTTGGTGCTAGTAGCCATCCTAATGGGTGTGAGAGATGTCTCACTGTGGTTTTCATTTGTATTTCTCTAATGATTGGTGATGTTGAGCATGTTTTCATTTGTACATTATCTTTGCACAAATGTCTATTCAAGGTCTTTGCCCATATTGTAGTTGTGTTACTTGTTTTTGTATTGTTGAATTGTAAGATTTATGTATTCTGCATATTAACCTCTTATCAGATTTGAAAATATGTTCTCACAATATGTAGTTGCCTTTTCACTCCACTGGTCATGTTCTTTGATGCACAGAAGTTTTTAAGTTTGACGTAGTCCCATTTGTCTATTTTAATTTTGTTCCCTGTGTTTTGATGTCATATCCAAAATTCATTGTCATACTCATTGTCGTGAAGATTTTCCCCTATGTTTTCTTCTAGAAGATTTATGGTTTTGGTCTCATGTTTAAGTTTTAATCCAGTTTGAGTTAATTTTGTATATGTCATAAGAATGTCATTCTTTTGCACGTGGATATCTAGTTTTCCCAACACCATTTGTTGAAAATCTCTTTTCCCTTTGCATGATCTTGACAGTTTTGGCAA
The DNA here is from genome assembly GCF_001698545.2 of Rhinopithecus bieti. Classification (NCBI taxonomy): domain Eukaryota; kingdom Metazoa; phylum Chordata; class Mammalia; order Primates; family Cercopithecidae; genus Rhinopithecus; species Rhinopithecus bieti. The sequence goes on from NW_016806571.1 coordinate 1,788,191, forward strand.
AGATTATTTGATCATATACACCAAGATTTATTTATGGACTCTCCATTCTATTCTACTGGTCTATGTCTATCTTTATTCTAGTACCATACTGACTTTTTTGATTACTGTAGCTTGTAATAAATTTTAAAATTAAAGAGTGTGACACCTCTAACTTTGTTCTTTTTAAATATTTTGTTGTCTATTCAGGGTCCTTTGAATCCATATTTATTTTAAGATGAATTTTTCTATTTCTGAAAAAAATGCCACTTGGATTTTAATGGGGATTATGTTTAATCTACAGATTGCTTTGAGTGGGTAAGGTATTTATTAGAAGCTCCCCAGGAGATTCCAATGCATAATCTCCACTGAAAGCCACTGATATGGTTTGGCTGTGTCCCCACCAAAATCTCAACTTAAATTGCATCTCCCAGAATTCCCATGTGTTGTGGGAGGGACTCAGGTGGCAGTAATTGAATCATGGGGGTCAGTCTTTCCCATGTTATTCTCATGATAGTGAGTAAGTCTCACAAGATCTAATGGGTTTATCAGAGGTTTCTGCTTTTGCTTCTTCCTCATTTTTCTCTTGCCACCACCATATAGGAAGTGCTTTTCACTTCCCACCATGATTCTGAGGCCTCCCCAGTCACATGGAACTGTAAGTCCAGTTAAACCTCAGTTCGTTCCCAGTTTCGTGTATGTCTTTATCAGCAGCATGAGAATGAACTAATATAGTAAATTGGTGCCAGTAGAGTGGGACATTGTTGAAAAGATACCTGAAAATGTGGAATTGACTTTGGAACTGGGTAACAGGCAGAGTTTGGAACAGTTTGGAGGGCTCAGAAGAAGACAAGAAAATGTGGAAAAGTTTGGAGCCTCCTAGAGACTTGGAGGGCTTAGAAGACAGGAAAATGTGGAAAAGTTTGGAACTCCCTAGAGACTTGTTGAATGGCTTTGACAAAAATGCTGATAGTGATATGAACAATAAGGTCCAGGCTGAGGTGGTCTCAGACAGAAATGAGCAACTTGTTGGGAATTGGACCAAAGGTGACTCTTGGTTATCTTACAGCAAATAGATTGGTGACATTTTGCCACTGCCTTAAAGATTTGTGGAACTTTGAATTTGAGAGAGATGATTTAGGGTATCTGAAGGAAGAAATTTCTAAGCAATAAAGCATTCAAAAGGTGACACGTGTGCTGTTAAAAACATTCCATTTNTTGAATGGCTTTGACAAAATGCTGATAGTGATATGAACAATAAGGTCCAGGCTGAGGTGGTCTCAGACAGAAATGAGCAACTTGTTGGGAATTGGACCAAAGGTGACTCTTGGTTATCTTACAGCAAATAGATTGGTGACATTTTGCCACTGCCTTAAAGATTTGTGGAACTTTGAATTTGAGAGAGATGATTTAGGGTATCTGAAGGAAGAAATTTCTAAGCAATAAAGCATTCAAAAGGTGACACGTGTGCTGTTAAAAACATTCCATTTTAAAAGGAAAACAGAGCCTAAAAGTTAGAAAATGTTTAGCCTGGTGATGCAGTAGAAAAGAAAAACCCATTTTTTTGAAGTGAAATTCAAGCCAGCTGCAGAAATTTTCATATGTAGCAAGGAGCCTAATGTTAATCCCCTAGACCATGGGGATAATGTCTCCAGGCCACATCAGAGACCTTCACAGTAGCCCCTCTCATCACAGGCCTGGAGGTCTGTGGTTTTGTGGGCTGAGCCCAGGGTCCCCGTACTGTATGCAGCTTAGGGACTTGGTGACCTGTGTCCCAGCTGCTCCAATTGTGTCTGAAAGGGGCCAACATGGAGCTCAGGCTGTGGCTTTAGAGGGTGGAAAACCCAAGCCTTGGCAGCTTCCACATAGTGTTGAGCTTGCTGGTACACATAATTGAAGAATTGAGGATTGGAAACCTCCATCTAGACTTCAGAAGAGGTATGGAAACGCCTGGATGCACAGGCAAAAGTTTGCTGCAGAGGCAGGGCCCTCATGGAGAACCTCTGCTAGGGCAGTGCAGGAGGGAAATGTGGGGTCAGAGCCCCCACACAGAGTCCCTACTGGGGCATTGCCTAGTGAAGTTGTGAGAAGAGGGTCACCGTCCTCCAGATCCAGATTGGTAGATCCACTGAGAGCTTGCACCATTTGCCTGGAAAAGCCACAGACACTCAACACCATTCCATGAAAGCAGTGGGAGGGAGGCTGTACCCTGCAAAGCCACATTGGCGGAGCTGCCCAAAACCGTGGGAACCCACCTCTTGCATCAGTGTGACCTGAATGTGAGACCTGGAGTCAAAGGAGATAATTTTGCAGCTTGACTTCCCTGCTGGATTTCGGACTTACATGGGCCCTGTAACCCTGTTATAATGGCCAGTTTCTCCCATTTGGAACAGCTGTATTTACCCAATACTGTACCCCCATTGTATCTAGGAAGTAACTAGCTTGCTTTTGATTTTACGGGCTCATAGGCTGAAGGGACTTGCCTTGTCTCAGATGAGACTTTGGACTGTGGACTTTTGGGTTAATGCTGAAATGAGTTAAGACTTTGGGGGACTGTTGGGGAGGCATGATTGGTTTTGAAACGTAAAGACATAAGATTTGGAGGGACCAGCGATGGAATGATACGGTTTGGCTGTGTCCCCACAAAAATCCCAACTTGAATTGTATCTCCCAGAATTCCCACATGTTGTAGGAGGGACCCAGGGAGAAGTAATTGAATCATGGGGGCCAATCTTTCCCGTGCTCTTCTCATGATAATGAGTAAGTATCACGAGACCTGACAGATTTATCAGGGGTTTCCGCTTTTGCTTCTTCTTCATTTTTCTCTTGCCGCCACCATATAAGAAGTGCCTTATGCCTCCCACCATGATTCTGAGGCCTCCCCAGCCATGTGGAACTGTAAGTCCAATTAAATCTCTTTTTGTTCCCAGTTTAGGGTATGTCTTTATCAGCAGCATGAAAATGAACTAAGACAGCCACCATCTCTCTACAGTGGCTGACACAATGCCTTGAGCATAGTCATTAAATGAGAACTTGTTTTAACTTATTAATCAGTTACTATTATGCCTTTTATAACTACTTTGGTTCATAAAGCAATGTGACATTGTAAAATTTGATTTAAAAGGTAAACAGCAAACAAACAAACATAAAAGGTCAGCAAATGAGCCCATGATCAAAAACAGCCAGGCACTGTAAAATAACGAACCCTGAAAGTGGACCACATCTGTAACTAAGCCTCCTTCCCAAAAGAACATCCCTCACTGCAAGAAGAAAGTATGTGGCTCTAGTGAAATGAACACAGAGGAAGAGAGACATGAGGTTGGAACCCAGCCTGATCATGGCCAGCTGATTCTGAACTCTCCCAGAGATTCTTGTGAACCAGATACCAGTGGAAATGGAAGTGGAAGTGTCTTGTTAACCAGATATAAGTGGGATATTCCACCCAATATCCCATGGGTGGAATTTTCCAAAAGATCTCTAGCCTCTTATTCTACTCCCCAGGAAAGAATATGCAGCCATCCACAGTTCTGGTTTAAAAATCAATATTTTCTCTTTCTCTCATAACAGACTGCCCTTCCTTCTAGCTTGCTACGCTTTCCTGCAGCTTGCAGTGATGCACATGCTCTCTGCAGGCCTCCTTCCTTCTGGGAAGCCAGCATCCATAGAACCAAAGGCAGGGAAGTGGGTGGTAGAGACAGTGTTGCCTATGACTTCCCAGAGGAAGAAAAGAGTGTGCAAATTTGACTGTGAAAGGCACTCAAAACCTCTTACAAATTGTGAAACATTCTTTTACTTTAAACGTTCACTTCTTTTACTTTTACTTTTATTTTTTACTTACAAAACAAGCATTTTTCAAAAAGATACAAACTAAAAGCCTACTGCTAATATACTTAAATATCCTGCCTTTCCACCTGTATTAACTGGGCAGGGTCCTGGAGACTCCGGGGATTCACGTCCCTCTGGCAACACAGCTCCCTCCAAGCTGCCCTGATGGAGCAGAGCTTACAGTTCACAGCTATAAGCGAGTGAGCTCTCCAGGCAGAACCAGAACAATGATGCTCAGCAATTTGTTTGTCTTAAAAGAAATCCTCTTGAAAAATAGATCAGGCTATCTTCTAAAAATGGTATTAAGCCTTGGCTCGGAGATAAGAAAGAGACAAAGAAGGTGCCTTTCTTTGGAAGTGCCCCAGCTGGGAGTTTTTCTTCTCAAGACAGTGTTGAGGGAATTTTGGGAGCCTAGAAGAGATCATGCTCCCTGGACAGGAGCCAATCAGTCACCCCAACCCAGAGAGTTGCAGCTTCTTTATTTTAGAATGACATATCTGACAGTCTAGTGTGTCCTGGTTGCTGTTGTTGTCACCCTGGTCCTCAGGACCTAGGCAGAAACAGGATGGAGTATACATGGGTGTATGTGGCATAATTGCCCACAGAAGGAAAGTAGAAAGAGGGTGGGAAGGAGAGGAAGAGGAAAGGAGAGTGAAGGGGGAAAGGGAAAGAAAGAAGAAGAGGCAAGGATGAGAAAGAGAGGTATCACTCGGGCACTGCCTCTGGCACATCCAGGCTCATTTTTGGATGGTTTGAGTTTGCTGTGGGGCTAGAGAATTCCACTGCAAGCAGGGCTGGAAAGAGACAGTGTTTTCTTCTGTGTGAAATATTGATAATTTTCACAAATTTCACTTTGAGCTAAATAATCAAGATCGGTGGATGAAATCCTGAAAAATATCTCTATCCCCTCATGCCCATGAGGGAATCTGCTCTCCTTACCTACCTCTCTATCTGCTCATCCTCTCAAATGCAGCTCAGAATACAACTTCTTATTACAGCCCCCACTAACCACCCAGTATTAGGCAGTGATACCACCTGGCCCCTTCTCTGAACTTCTAGAGTATTATCAACTATAAAATTCAGTTAGCGATGAATGAGTTATGTACTACATGGATCTATCTATTTCATTGTTCTTGCAAAATGCTTTTAAATAAAGGATGGACACATGTTCAGGTTTAGCCCAGACAGTACTTGTTTACACAGGTTAGTCCAGATTAATAATTATCACCTCCTTTTACTCTCATAAGTGTCTCAGTTAGGGAAGATAAATAATATGGTCAGCCTATTTACATGTTAAATTCTATATCATTCCAGACTCCCTAATGAGAGTCTAAAAGCTCTTTGGGGCTCTCTGTCATTCTCCACACCAGTCTGGTTCCTTATATTCTGTGCCCAATAATGTCTTTATTGTGAGCATGAATCACCCTTTTTGTTTTAGAAGATGGAAAATGAACAAGTCCTAAAAACTTGTGAACATGTTGAACAAAAAGAGGGGAGTTTTCATTTTAACTTAGGCCCTTGTTGTTTTCATCGTTAAAGATTTAAAACACATCACATTCCAGAACTGAAGACCAGGGCAATTCCCAGACTTACATCTGACGTTTAAAGATAATGGTGAAGGAGAAAGTGCCAGTTCAAAGGCAGACAGAGTGCTCTGCCTGTCCTGATGCCTGCAGACTGCTCACCCTCTAGCAAGCTCAGGCAGCCTAGGCTTCCTGGTCACCCTGGTTTACTCGAAAATTTATTCATTCAATTTCATTATTGGAGTAATATAAGTGTACTGGCAAATAAAAATGAGAATTTAAATGACAAACATTCTGAAAACAACAATCTAGAAAATGAAATCTCTTCTCTCTTATTGAAACATTATGTTCTCCAAGTGAAAGTGAAAATCACCTCTTTTGTTCTCTGTCTTCATTTTCTTCTAGTGGGAGAAACAGGGAGATGGTCCTATCATCCCCCATCTGTTCATTTACCATGGATCCATATTTATAAAGCACCTATCATGTACAAAACATGGCGCTCTGGGTCTGACAAGTGGTAAATAGACACAGTCCCTTCCTTCAAGTAGCTCATAGTCTAATACGCAAAAGAGATAGAAATGCTAGTGCAAACAGTTATGTAATTAATGTCTGAGTATTAAGGATTATTTCAGCAAGAGCTTAACAGAAATTCTTAACCTACACCGACGAGTCAGAAAGGACCGCACTAAACAGGACACATTTAGGCCAAGACCCGAAAGGCAAATAGGAATTTGGGTAGGAGAAGAAAAGAGGAAGAAGTTTCCAGGCGTAAGTAGCAACTGGCACAAAAGCTCTGAGGTGGGAGTGACTTGGTGACTTTGAAAAGGAAAACTGTGCCAGGCTTGCTGAACACGGTGGGGGAGGTACAGAAAAGGGAAGAATCCACCAGGCTTGGCCGCTTACTCCAAGGTTTGGTTTCTTTCTTTTCCATTTGATCAATTACCCCAAACCAGTTACCAAGGTCAACAACTAAACAAGTAGCTGAGTGAACATCAAAATCACAGCCAGGTCTCAGGGACTTTCACTTTGGCTTACATCATTTTGGGAAACGATGATAAGAATGCTTGGTAGAACCCTGTGCCCTGGCAGTAACATCTTCAAAAGACAGGAATACGTAATCACCATCCCTTCTGAACAAATTGCTCCACTTTTTTTTTTTTTTTTTTTTTTTTTTTTTTTGAGACGGAGTCTCACTCTGCCGCTCAGGCTGGAGTACAGTGGCGCGATCTCGGCTCACTGCAAGCTCCGCCTCCTGGGTTCACACCATTCTCCTGCCTCAGCCTCCGAGTAGCTGGGACTACAGGCACCCGCCACCACGCCCGGCTAATTTTTTGCATTTTTAGTAGAGACGGGGTTTCACCGTGTTAGTCAGGATGGTCTCAATCTCCTGACCTCGTGATCCACCCTCCTCGGCCTCCCAAAGTGCTGGGATTACAGGCGTGAGCCACCGCGCCGGGCCAAATTGCTCCACTTCCAAGCACTCCTCATTTCTCCAGGTCATGTTGTACTCTTCTCCAGGAATAACCAACACATCAGTTATTAATTTTTGTGAATGCCAGCCTGGATGTGGCTGTGGCTTACTATGCTGAAGGCTACCAAAATAAAAATGGAAAAGGCATAGTTTCTGTCCTTGAGAAGCTTCGACTGAGCAAGGCAAATATAGAGAACAGAGTTCTGGCGTGGTAGGTAGAAAATAGACTTTGCAGTCAGAGGCTTGGGTTGAAATGCTGCCTCTATCACTTGGGAATGTCGTGACCGTACACAATTTTATTAACCTCCCTGAGCCTCATTTATTAATTAGAAAAATGAAGATAATATCCACCTGCCTCTCCTAGAATTGTTGGGAAGATTGAACGAAGTAATATTTTCAGATACTGTGTGTGAATGTGTGTACAGAGAGTAATATTTTCTGATAATGTGGGAGGCCGAGGCGGGCAGATCACCTGAAGTCAGGAGTTTGAGACCAGCCTCGCCAGCATGATGGAACCTCATCTCTACTAAAAATACAAAAAATTAGCTGGGAATGGTGGCGGGTGCCTATAATCCCAGCTATTAGGGAGGCTGAGGTGGAAGAATCACTTGAACCCGGGAGGCAGAGTTTGCAGTGAGCCAAAATCATGCCACTACACTCCAGTTGGGGCAACAAGAGTGAAACTCCATCTCAAAAAATAATAATAAATAAAAATTAAATTAAAAATACTTTCAGATAGTGTGTGGGTGTGTGTGTGTGTGTGAATGTGTGTACTCACTTCCAAGCAAGAAGAGAGATGGAGAAAAAATATCAATAGAAATTGTTCCCTACTCTTCAATATATAGACTGACGGGAACACAGACACGTAGACAGACATTGTAATCACTACGTAAAATGTAGGTTCAACAATGCACAAAGAGATGATGAGTAAAGTAAAGGAGAGGTGGTGATGTAGAGGAAGGGACAGATTCAGGTGCCATCTCAGGTACATTCAATTATATAGTTTTGAAAAAATTGAGATAAAATATTAACAAGGTTTTGTTTCATACAGAAAATCTGAAATCGTGTGAATCCCTGCATGCAAAATGCATTGACATGGTTCTTTTCTAAACTATTAGGTCGAATGAATTGAAGCTTTGTTCATACTCTAACCAGATGCCAGTGACATGTTAGCTGGCAAATAAACATGGCTACCTTTTAGAGGTTTAGTCTTAACTTGTGCAAGTTTTCAGTTATGTATAGTCTTTATGAACCATGTCCTTTCAGGAAGTACAAGTTATCTTGCATTTAGGGTGTAGGTGGGGAGAACTAATAAGACTTAGTAAATGAATGAGGGGCAAAGAAATGCTATAAGACAGAAGGAAAAGTAAAGATTGACTTCTAGTTCCCCAGCTTCTGTGACTTGTTACCTGGCAAAACCATTTAATAAGGTATCTTTAACCTGAAAAAACAAGTTCCTCACTGAAAAGTGTGCAAAGATGTGTTGGACAATTGTGTGACAGGAATATTATAAATGAGATTCATAAGTCTATCAGCTATTGGACAAGAGGAAAACTAAGGCTCTCTCCAAGCAAGAGATTTCAAGATGAGGAGGTCTTCCCTGTACTTCTACTCAATTTCCATAATCCTCATTGTGAATGCCTTTCCTTCTGAACTGCCTGTATTGGTTAGCTTTTAGGACTCTCAGTGCTGCCTCCTTGCGGATTGTGAGCTTCCAGGGCTGCTGTTGTTAGTAATACTAACAGCAGCAGGAACAATAATGCTAATATTTGTATGGTACTTACTAGGTACCAAACACTCATATATTAACCCATTTAATCATCTCCTAGACCTTAGTAGGAAAATAGTCTTATCCATATCTTACAGATAAAGCAACTGAAAGGCAAAGGGATCAGCTAACTTGCCCAAAATCACACATAAGAGCCAGGATTGGAACTCAGGGAGTTTCCAGCTGTCTCTGGAGTCCATGCTCCTACCAGCTTTCTTATGCCACCACCCCAGAGGAGAGATGGGTCTCGGCTTTCTAGCTCTGCAGGTATAGCATATGGTAAGAGTGGGGGTTCTTTGGAACCCAGGACCCTGGAACATCTTTTTCAGGGATCATCTTCTTCCCTGTGACAAATGACCCTCATAGCATCTCAGGACCGTGGCTCCAGCAATACTTAGAAGGGGCAGGCAAGCCCCTTAGAACCTCTGCTCTACTGAACTTTTCCTTTTGTGCTCCTGATCTGTTAATCTCCTGGGGCCCAGGGTTAGAAACTGCCAATTTCTGCAGCTACAACCCCATTCCAGATTTTCTCTTATTCATATGACTAGGCTAGTTCTGACTACCTCTGGACTAAGAACATGTTACCTTTCTTTATTTTATTTTATTTTATTTTTCATTCAGAGGGAACTAACTCAGAGAAAGAACAATAAAATACAAAGTAATTTTTAAACTCATGTATGCAACTCTCTAATGTCATTATAATGATGATGACCAACTATTTAGAAAGACCAGGTGGGTGTAGTGTCTATTATCCGTTAATACCAGCTAGACATCTGTGCTAGGCACTCTCCCTGGTGTAATATGTGTGGAAGAAGGTATTACTTAGAAAATCTAACTCTCCATAGCTTAAGTAAAAGTACAGATGAATTATTAAAACGCAGCTGGATAATCTTAAAAAGCATAGAAACCAGAATATGACTAGATCTCAGGAATAAATGGAACAAGATATAACTTGGGATTCATTTCCCAGCTCATATTCCCACTCCTCTCTGCACATCCACTACACATCTCTTCCTTACTTCCATCCTTTCTTTCTTTCTTCTTTCCTCCCTCTCTCTCCCCTTTCTCCCTCCTTCCCTCCCTTTCCCCCTTTTTTGTTTTCTTCCCTCCCTCCCTCCTTTCCTCCCTCCCTCCCTCCCTCCTTCCTTCCTTCCTTCCTTCCTTCCTTCCTTCCTTCCTTTCCTTCCTTCCTTCCTTCCTTCCTTCCTTCCTTCCTTCCTTCCTTCCTTTCCTTCCTTCCTTCCTTCCTCTTTCTCTCTCTCTCTCTCCAGACCAAACTCTTGTGCTTCTCAGGTCCACATGGCAGGACGAATGGCTACTCCAACGTCTCCTGGACTATGGTTTTTGCTGATACAGGACAAAGAAAGAATCTAACCCAACTCCCTGGCTCCCAAGTCTGAACCTTGAGCCAATAAGCTATGGCTAAGGAAAGAATCACTCTATCAGCATAGTGACTCTCATATGGCCACATTAAGGATGAGGAGAGACAATTATTAGAGAAGAGGGCTGAAGAGATAGCCCTTTGAGTGTCTTTTACAAGTAGCCACCACACCAATTAACGTACCTCGAAGTTGTCCTCTGTGAGGTGAAGTGTGCCAGGAAGCTTTGTCTAATGTACATGAAAACCACAGGCATATGCTTTGATTCACATGTGCACAGCATGCCTACATTTGGTATTCCGTAATAATAAATAATCATTGCATATTTAAGGCCTGACAAGAGCACTTAGAAATCACAATATTTCTCTAAGGTAGTAGTGCAATTGTCTCTACTTGAGAGAGAGGAAATGGAGACTGAGCTTTAGAGAAATGAAGTGACTTGCTCAAGTTTATTCAGCTGGTACATTTTAATATCAGGACTTGAATGAGGCTCTATCTGACCTTAGACTCAGCACTCTTTGCCACCAAGACATTCTCTTTTTAATTGAGAAAACATAGATTAAGCACTAAGCCAAATGCCGAAATTATATTATATAATATGTATAATAGAACTACCAGCTGTGTAGATACAAAGTTTTGACTTTGATTCTTTTCACCCGATCAAAATGAAAAGCTGACACTGCCCACCTTATTAACCTCAAATGACCCCAGAAGGCATTCGGAAAAGAAATCCAGCTACTCAGCAGTTTTAAGAAGAATCTAACACCATGAACCCTTTTTTGCCTTGGCTTTCCAAGGAGGTCTTCTAAGTCCCTAAGAATCAGAGGTAATTCTATGACATGAACTGTCACTTACAGAGAAAGGTCAAATAGCAGCCTAACCCCTATTTGATACCATTCATGGCTCAGGAGGCATTTGCTGTGGTTGGAATTCTAAGTGCATGGCATGACTGAACTCAGGTTTTGCTATTTCTGTTTTATAGGTGAGAAAAATGAACATGTGAATATTTAATTTGGCCTAAGACCAGAATCACAGACAACTTTCAGATAAATAATAGTGCAAGAGGTACCAGAAAATCCAGTGTGCAGTATCGACAGTCAACAGTGGGTGCTGAGAGATTTCAGAGGTAAGACCCATCCCATTGGCCTGGCTCCTCTTTGCGCCACAGAACCCTATCCTCCCCTCTGTGGGGGTGGTTATCAGACTGCCCTAAGCATGCCTGTTTCTGTCTCCCGCACCAGCCTGCGTCTTTGTCATCATAGTATTTCCAGCATCTGGCAGTGTCTAGCATATAGACACTAGACATGAAAGGCAACGGGGGAAAGAGAGGAAAGGAGAGGGAGGGAGGAATGGAGGAAGAGAGGGAGGAAAGAAGACAGGGAGGGAGAGAGGGAGGAAAGGAGGGGGAGGAAGGGAAGAAGGAAATAGAGGGAAGGAAGAAAGAAGATAGGGAGGGAGAGGTAAGGAGGGAGAATAAGGGAAGAAGGAAATGAGTCAGGGAGGAAGAGAGGGAGGGAAAGAGAGAAGAAAGGAGATAGGAAGGGAGGGGAAGAAGGGGAGGAGGTAATGGAGGGAAGGAGGGAATAGTGGGAGCGAAGAAAAGACGGAGGAAGAGAAGAGGTATTGGGACATCCATACAGGCTTCTTGCAGAAGAAAGTACCCAGTCCATCTGCTTTTTTTTTTTTTTTTTTTTTTTGAGACAGAGTCTCACTTTGTCACTCAGGCTGGAGTGCAGTGGCGCAATCACAGCTCACTGGAAGCTCCGCCTGCCGGATTGATGCCATTCTCCTGCCTCAGCCTCCCAAGTAGCTGGGACTACAGGCACCTGCCGCCACGCCTGGCTAATTTTTTGTATTTTTAGTAGAGACGGGGTTTCACCATGTCAGCCAGGATGGTCTCGACCTCCTGACCTCGTGATCCACCCACCTCGGCCTTCCAAAGTGCTGGGATTACAGGCGTGAGCCACGGCACCCTGCCCAGTCCATCTGTTTTAACACCAAGGCAAGTTTTTGAGCAAAGCATCTATAAACCTTGGTGAAGATCTAGTTGACACATGCAGACCACTAGCTCTGGCAAAGAGACAATACCTCCCAAGTGGCCACTGGACTCCTCCATCCTGGCAGAGAAGAGTAGAGCCTGTCCCTAAAGGCACACAGGCAGTGGCTGGCGCTTCCCCTCTGTGAAGGGAAGAGACATGAAAGCGGAATCACTCTCTGGCCAACATTGTTTGTGTGGAAACAACTGGCAGAGGAGAATCTTCTCAGCCTTCAAGGAGATCCTCCTAGTTATGCCAATTAAATTTCCACTTCTCATGTACCTTCAGCTACCGTCTTCAGAGAAACCTGAGCCTACCAAGCAGGCACTCTGACCCTGTCCAGAGAAAGAGTGTTAATTGTGTATCTTCTAGCTGTGGGGCTTCAGTCATGTAAATTGAAAAAGTAAACCTAATTTGAGGGATATGTAAATGACAAACTGAAAGAATTAATATTTAGCTCTGTGAAAAACACAGCTTTCCTCCTCATTATGAAGGCTGATTTTTGTGCAACCAGAGGAAAAACGAATTGTTGGAATCTCCTCAAAATGTGCAGCTGAGGATGCCTTTATATTAATGAGGAAAGTGATGTTGATTAATAGGCAGCCCAAAATCCAGAAAGACGGTTTCCTCCCTTCTGTCTTCCTGCCAGCCTGGGAACAAGCAGCCTAGTGAGGTCCCCAGGCAGAACGAGAGCACAGTCCCCTGGGTCTGCTACTGGCTGGGGCACTTGGAATCTGATCATTCTCCTTTCAATTATACTGACAAACATGGCTAGGCTTGAACAAATTGGCCCCCATGAATTAGACTGCATTATTATAGAACTCCAGATCTTCCAAGCCTCCCTGACCATAATTAATCAGGACCCCCCTATTGTAGCCCACGGCTAGTCCAGGAAAATATTTTCTGAAAGTTTAACTAAGTAACAGTATTGATTTTTATCCTTAATACTTTCTTCTATTCATCAAATGTCTTACACGGACTTAGTGAATTTCACGATTCCATGGCTCTATAGCCAACATTGTGTAATACGTCCTTCAACACAATCAAGCAAGGGACTAAAATTCCCATTTTACAGAACAGGAATGTAAATCACAGGGAGGCAGAAGTACCTTAATGAATAAGAACTTGAGTCTTCTGCCTCCTAGACTAGCAGTACTTCTCTCTAACAAAGGCTTTGAAGATCGCCTTTGTCTAGGGGAAGAGCTTCTATCTGATTTTGCCACCCTCTGGGTCACACAAGCCAGGGGCAACTAGGAATGAAAGCAAAGTATTCATTTGCCTTTTTTCTCCCAAACAAGAAGGAAAGCAGCCTCCTCTTTCTGGTTCATGGTCCGCATGGGCCATTCTTTGTTCTTCCCTATACAAAGAGTGAGTTTACTGTCAAAGATCAGAGGCCAGACTTCATATGCTACCTAGCTCTGGGCACTGCAACCTGTCCTCAATTTCAGGTAGCCTTTAAAAGATTGGTGACCTCTGAAGCTCATGAGACACATGTCCCTGCAGTGGATGAATGCCCTAAGCAAGCAAGAAAAGCCTTGGTATGGTGTGGAAACATTCTTTGGCCAAGAGTCCAGTCTGCAGAGATGCAGCTATAGTGAGACCTGAAGCTTATGTACAATTTTGACAGCCCATTTTAGGAATGAATGCACAGTTACAAAAACAAAATTTTGTATAAAAGTGAATATTTACTTATAAAGACAAAGTATATCATAGCACGCAAATTTTAGAAAACTGACAAATACCACAAACATCATGAAATGAAGATAAAGACATGATATTTGTATTAATTAACCAGCTAACATAGTTTTTTTGGTACGTTTCCTACATTTTCAGCTGTCCATGCCAACAGTTTTATGACATCATTTTCAAGGCAGAGAAGGAACCATAACTTAGCATTTTTCTCTTCAGGTTTCTCATCCACTGTCCGTTGGCATCCAGTGCCGGGCTATGTAAGACACATTCACATGGCAGCATGGCCTCTGGCCTCACATCCTCCTGCCAACACCAGGCAGGTCATCTCAGTAGGTGGCAAGAGCACCCTGGAAGCCATTCATGCAACAGGACAGTCAGTTACAACTTACCTCTGCAAGGAAGTGACTTATGTGTGAATCACAAAACCCCAACTCACTGTAATTCCAATGCAACTCTCTCCTTAGCTGGATCCCAGAAATGTCTACAACTACTCCACCAAAAACGAACTAATAGGATTTGTCTGGAGAATCTGGGGAGAAAGAAAGAGTGGCCTTAGCTGACTGCATTTAAAATATCTTAATGTCACAAATTTTGAAAAAATGATCATTTGATCATATTGCTAAGACTCCTCCCCAGATGTTAAAAGGGACTCGTGCAATTGCAGAACCCTAAACTGAAGCATCACCATCTTCATGGTAAAATTACCTCTGGGTCTCTTCTTAGTCTTCTGGCCCCAGAAGCAGTGGAGAACAAGGAGGAACTCTGGAAGAAAATATCTCTAACAGATCTGGCATTACCTAAAGCACCTAGACTCTAATCCCAGGTCCAGCTGAAAATCCAACTCATGCATGTCTGGGCTGAACAGACCTTTGTTACAGTAGGCTGCCATCTTCACAGCAGATCTGGTGTACATCCACAGGCTGAAGTTCTCACTCTCTCCCAGGACCTAATAGGCCCATTCACCTCTCTCACAACCACACTTTTTCTAGGAAGGAGGCAATCTGGCTGTGCAGGTTCAGTGTGTAAACAATTTAGCCCAAAACTTAAATCTCTATTTTGTACCCTGTGATCTCTTTTGCTTATATAACAGAAATGCATAGCTGGGCATGGTGGCTCATGCTTATAATCCCAGCACTTTGGGAGACCGAGGTGGGCGGATCACTTGAGGTCAGGAGTTTGAGACCAGCCTGGCCAACATGGCAAAACCCCATCTCTACAAAAAATACAAAAATTAGCTGGGCGTGGTGGCGTGTGCTTGTAGTCCCAGCTACTCGGGAGGCCAAAGCAAGAGAATCTCTTGCAACCGGGAGGCAGAGGTTGCGGTGAGCTGAGATCGTGCCACTGCACTCAAACGTGGGCAACAGAGGGAGACTCCATCTCAGGTAAAACAAAAAAAAAAAAAAAAAAAAGGAAAGAAAGAAATGCAAGTGCATGATCCTCAGCCCTAGGGTTAGGCCCTGATTCCTACATAAAATGCAACATGTCATCCTCAATATGAATAAATACATGCAGGTGTAATATAGGTAGAGGCATACCATTAAAACAAAAAGTACTTTAGGAGTCTCCACCTACCCCATAAATTTCATAATCTTGTTAAAGACAGAGGATTTGAATAGCTGTACATCTACTGATATGCTTCTCACTTATTTATGTCTTTAGTTAATTCAGTGGTTCTCATCCAGAACACAGGAATACTACATAAGATTGCACATTTAAAACTTTGCATGTTTTAATTTATGGGTAGTGGAAAGGTTTTCACGTGAAGTTTTAATGATATATGATTTTCACCTTACTGGTTGACTTTTGAACTTAACCACCACACAAAATGTGACCACAGTATTTTTGTTCATTAAATCAAGAAAGTAAATAATTTCCAGTGAATAAATGTAAGGTAGACACTTTGTTCCTATAACCTGGGGATGAGGAGAAGCAGAGTGGAAGCAATAGTGTGCAGCATTCTGATAAACCTCCCTAGACACAAAAAAGGAAATTGCATCTCTAATCTCAGTATCTGATTAAATATGAAAGAGAGACGGGGTGGTGAGGAAACGTCACATAATCTTGGATAACTCTTGAAAGGAGGGCTTCAAAGCTCCACATCATAGGGTTTTTAATTGAGATTCCATATTTCTGTTATGAATATGAACTTGTACATTACTCAAGGAAATTACATTTGGTTATAAACATTGAAAAGACGAGTTTTTTTTATTTTTTAATATCTGTGTTATTCAGATGGTAATGAAAATCAGAAATTTCAAGCTGGCAAATAACAGCTAAGAAGAGTACAGTGGGGAGCCTGGAAGTCAATGTGTTTACCCAGTTATCTGGTCAAATCTCACTAAAGGCAACTCCAAGAGCCCACCCCCTGCTTCCTATTTTTTCCTTCTGTTTCTAGCAGATATTAAACTTAGATTTACTTTCATTTTTGTTATAAATTCTTCTTTTGTTATGGATTGTTTAAATGTGACTTTAACTCACATATGCAGTTATTCTACTTGTTTTTTGATTATTGGTTTCCAATTTGATTTTATTAATTCATCCCATCAACAAATGTTTATTCAGTACCTACTATGTACCTGATGCTCTTCTAGGCATTGGAGATACAGCCAGGAGCAAAATTCTCAATGACATTCTGTTACATTAAATCACGTGAAACTGCCACACTTATAGGTCAATAATCGTCAAGAATCAACATTCTGGGCCGGGCGCGGTGGCTCAAGCCTGTAATCCCAGCACTTTGGGAGGCCGAGACGGGCAGATCACGAGGTCAGGAGATTGAGACCATCCTGGCTAACACGGTGAAACCCCGTCTCCACTAAAAAATACAAAAAACTAGCCGGGCAAGGTGGTGGGTGCCTGTAGTCCCAGCTACTCAGGAGGCTGAGGCAGGAGAATGGCGTAAACCCAGGAAGCGGAGCTTGCAGTGAGCTGAGATCCGGCCACTGCACTCCAGCCCAGGCAACAGAGCGAGACTCCGTCTCAAAAAAAAAAAAAAAAAAAGAATCAACATTCTGACATGGTCCAACCTAATGTTGGGGAAACAAAAAATATAAATAAAATTGGTAAGGATTTCTGCAGTGTTTTAGAACCTCTTCTTAGGTGATAGGCTTTTACACAATGGGATCTTATTAGACCCACCACATAAGATGAACTCTTTGTATTGACTTCTTATTCCAGCCTTAAAATCTGAAGCTCAGCCCAGGAAGCAGTAGGTGGCCTCAGTGAAAAAGCTACATTCTGCAGTTTTCCCACCCTCTTACTTCTGCTTTCATACTTTTTGGGCCATGAAGAACGTTAACTTTCTTATTGGCTCAATGATGGACTTTTAAAGCATTTACCATTCTTCTTTCAAGAGTTTTGTGGGTTTTTTTAATAGGAGGTTTCAGAGAAAACTAGTTTAATAATACCTGAAATGAAGTAAGCTGCTGGTGAATATTGAGAACGTTTTTATTACTCTCAATATAAGATATGCTGAGAGAAGACCACATACCTGATAAACCAGACGTTTGTTCAGTTTTGATGGTTCTGGCTTTTGGTGGGGTGTTCCTTCTAACAATATATTTCTAAAGGAAGCTATGTCTGGTACAAAGGGCAAAAGAGAAAACTGGCTTCCCAGAGATAACAGGTATTTAGAGGCTCTTGCAGCACTGAGAGAGTGCAAAAAAAAAGCCCTGAAGCTGGAGGGAGGAGGCTCTTCCACTTATCAGCTTCGTAAGCTTTGATACATTCTTACCCTACCCAAGCCACAGTTTCTTGTGTATAAAATAAAGACAATTTCCTCCATTCCACAGATTGTCAAATGAGAGAACATACGTTCAAGTGCTTTGAACACTAAATATAGTTTCTGCTAAATATATAGAAAGGCAATTTTCAAAATGGGAAAATAAAATTTCAAGCAAAAACAAGAGTGCAGTGGAGCAGGCAAAGGAAGACAAGGGAAAAGGGACAGTGGTCACAGAGCACACTGTGTTGCTGCTGCCACTGTGCCAGCCCCTTGGGTCTCAGTGAGGCCAATGATGTGCCAGAATATGAGGCAAGCCAATTTGGGAGCAGACTGGACCCAGCTTCATTTAACATTGCTACCAGTTATTTGATTACAATACAAACCAAGTAGGTGCAATTTACATTGACATGTCACGCCTTACATGGGAAGGACAGCGGTTCCAGGAGAAAGCTAGCCTTCCCTTCTGGTCCAGAAAATCCAGCACAGCATCATGGTGCAAGATCATCAGCCTGTTAGAGTAGGCAGATAGCTAGAAATAAGCAGGAAGGGAGAGCCCCTGAGAAAAGGGAGGTCTGGAAAATCTCACACCCCAGGGACCATCCAAAACATGCGTGCTAGATATGAGCAGAGAGGAGGAGAAATACCTATGCAGAAAGGAACACCCCTTAAGATGCCCAGTAATCATTTACTCTGCAGTTAGCTGGTCAGAATGTAGCTAGCTACATGCTGATAAGGCGGAAAGAAGGCAACAGAGAAATTCCTAAGAGATATGCAGGCACAGTACATGTAGATTTGAAGGCTATACAACCTTCCTGGGGTGGCAGTAATGAGCAACGCAGCCATTCGGTAGAATTCCTATCCAACACTGGGCCCATGCATGTGCACCAATGCATAGTAATGATAAAGGAGATAGAAAGAAATTATTTAGGCAGATAGTGAGGGCAAGGGTCCTCAGTAGAACTTCCCTTCTAACAAAAAGCAGCCCTAGACATTACTTCTTTTCTAACAAACAGTAGCCTGAAAGATCAAGCTGCAAACAGATAAGGAAGCTGGAAGCTTGCACAACGGGAGGCCTGCAGCTACACCAACAGAAGGGGGCTACCTGGGGGCCAGGCAAGTCCACCATCAGGGTCCGCCTTTCCTTTTTTGTTAGCATGTGTACAGTAAGAAAGAACTGGGCAACATGGAGATGCTCAGAGAACCCACCTGCACAATAAAACATTGGGGTGGGGGATGCCAGAGATTCACACCCTATGCAGATGGCACACCCGATCCTAACTTGTTTTTTTGCACCCTGTGTAGATCAGACACCACCTCCCCACTAGCTCATGTATAAAAATCCCTACATTTCACTGTGGATGAGCAGCTCATTTCCCAGGACCCCTGTCTGTAGCAGACAGCTATTCTCTTTCTTTTGCCTATTAAATTTCTGCTCTTAACCTCATTCTTTGTGTGTCTGCATCCTTCATCTCCTGGAACCTCAGGTGTTACCCTAGACGATGAGGTTGCTTCAGTAAGGAAAGGTCCACAAGCCTGGGGTGGGATCTAAATGGGAAAACAGGGGGGACTTAAGGCAGAAGCAGGAAAACTAAATAAAGTAAAAAAGCAGAGACTTATGACAGAGGTGGGAACTTCAAGAAAAAATCTGGTATCATAAAAACCGAGTGCAGAACTCTCAGAGGCTACTGGCTCATTCTCTTTCAGCAGCCCACTCTGCCTCATCTTTCAGAATGTCCTGTCTCTCTGAATAAACTCTCTGCTCTCTATTTTCCTTCAATAAATTATCTTTCTTTTGGAGGTGGGAGTGTTAAATTTTCTCTTGGCAGAATTCTTTCTTCCAAGTAAGACTAAGAAACAAGGATTCCTGCACTTCCCAGTAACAGGCCCATACCAGATAGCTGCGTCCTCAGCATGGTGGTAGGTCAGCTTAAGGCAGGTGAAGACTCCATCATAGGATTCCACCAGATGTTCCTGTTAAAGAACATCAAGGAGGTGTGGGATTGCACCAATGACATGTTCAGGCTTGCCCTGAACAGCATGGGCTGACCTCCTCCCAGCCAGGCACTCATGCGGTTTCCTCCTCCTGCCTCTTGTCAGTACTATTCACACTCCTCCAGTTGCTCCAAATATCATACACAAACGACCAGGACTGCGGTGGGAGTGGGTGCAGTGCACTGCTGCCATCGACATGCTCATAATGTTTGGATGCTAGACTACTTGCATAGGATGGGAGAAATTTGTGTTGTACTAGTGCATGCCTTAGAAAGACTTAAGTAATGCAAAGATTTGTCCTTTTTTAAAATAAAAACAATCTACTGACAAGTTGCTCTAATTACACAAGGAAGTGAAGGAGAAAGCAGCTGCCTCATCACCCAGACATTGATTTTTTTCCAGTATTTCAATGTTTCATGATACAATAAAACCATAAATTTTTTGAATAAGAATTAAAAAATAAAAGAAAAACACACTCTGATCTTTTTAAAGATAGAGTCCCCAGATGGCTAGACCCAGAATTTCTAGGCAATCGGAGAAGGAAGGATCAGTGAAGTTGAGCATGAATTCACAAAGAACAGCACAGAACCTGTATTTATACACTGCTAGTGTTTTAGGGTTTGCGTTCTTCCATGGCAAAGTGGGAACAGGCCAAATGAAGAGAATACAGTGGTTTGCAAACAAAACAGCTTGAGTTCACATCCTTGTTCTACCACCTCCTCAGTGTGCGAGCCTGGGCAAGTGAATCCACTTGGCAGAACCTCTGTTCCTCATCTGCTAACAGGTAATAAAAATGCACATAGACCCAACACACACAATCCATAAAGTGTCTGAATATAAAAGGGCTCTATAGATGTAAATTCATTCTCCATCGTACATAGTATCACACGTGGTCTTCATACCAACTCTGTGAGTTGGATTTTTGTTGAAGAAACTGACCTGCCCAAGGAAACATTTAGGCATAAGTGGCAAAACCATGGTACAAACCTAGCTCATTCTTATGTTGACGACACGTATTTCTACTGTACCACTGTGGCCCTCACTGTAATAGATCAAGACTGTGTAACTGGTGTAAGGGTGGTGGTTTTAAATAGAGTGACCAGATGTCACCATCTTGGAGAAAATGGAGATAGATAGGCTGCATCCAAGTGTTATCCAGGTATTTAGATGATTCACCACCTGGCCCTGGGGTAGATTAATGACTGAAGTCATCTTGCAAGTGATATATTTTTCTCATCCTTTGGGTACAAAAGTTTCTTACCAATACATCATAGATTACTGCAATATCCACTCGTGAGGTTCAAACACTATGATATCGGCAATGTAATGAACCAGCATGATCTGCCTGAGAACTAGATTATAACAAATGGCTAGAGAGTTGATGTTGCCTGAGGTAGTACAGTAAAGGTATATTGTTGGTCTTACTGGATGAAAGCCAAACAACTACTAAAGGTCTATACTAAGATGCATAAAGAAAAGGGCAGGTCAATAGCTGCACACCAGGTACCAGGGAATGTGCTGATTCACTTTAGCAACGAAATCACATCTGGAACAGCAGGTGCAATTGGAGTCACTATCAGATTGTTTTGTGATACTTCACTGTCATTCTCCAAGATCCGTCTGTCTTCTACACCAGCCAAATAGACAAGCTGAATAAAGATGTGGTAGAAATCACATCTTACTTCCTTCAGGTCTTTGGTACTGGCACCGATCTCTGAAATTTCTCCAGGAATGCATTGTGCTTTAAATCAACAAGCAATATATGAGGTGCTGTTTCTTCCTTAGCCAATTTATTCCTTATCCTGAGATAAGGGTTTTGAAAGTGGGAGTGATTTCTCCTATTGTCATTCCTAGTATTCCACAAGAGAAAGTTTTGATTTACCCACAACTTTGGCCCTTTTCATTCCCAAGGGAGGACTGCTTCCAGCAATAGGTACAACAATGTTTACTTAAATTATAAGCTGACAGATAACTGGCACTTTGGGTTCCTCCTGACAATAATTCAACATGAAGAAGGAGGCCACTGTACTAATTAGGATAACTGATGCTTTTAAGAGGATATAGAGTTTCTACTACTACATATTAGAGGCAAGGAGGCATTTACATGCAATTCAAGAGAATCCCTGGAGCATCTCCTAGTACTCCAGGACCTACAATTAAAGTCAATGGAAACTTTCAACAATCCAATATAGGCAGTACTATTAATATCCCAAACCCCTTTAGGGATGAAGTTTTGAATCAGCCTATCTGATAAGGAACCACAAGCAGCTGAGGTAGTTTGTAGAGGCAAAGAAAATATGGAACGAGTAGGGGAAGAAGGTAATAATAAATAGCAGCTAAAACCATGTAGTCAGTTGCAGAAACAAGGATGATAATAGTTACTAATACTTTTTTCTTATTTTAAGATGAATATGATTTGGTACATAACAACCAAATGTTTTCTTTTTTCCTCTACTATTCATTCCCCTACCAAGTAACACAAGCTATGGCTAACTTTACATCTTAGAATCTAAGTTATAAAATATCAAAAAGGAATGTGACTCAACAAGAGGAAGAATAGACATCACCCAAAGATGAATAAAAGGAATCTGTATCCACTTTTTGGGAAAAAGATTATGTGTTCTTAGTTGTATAAGAGATAGTTGCATTATATTAGGCTGAAGCACAGTTTTTCCATTATCTCCATTTGGAGGGTAAGGATGTTTAAAAGAGGTATATATCAATTTAGCTAAACTGAAACTATGTTTCCCAGATTCCCTTCCCTGCATAGTTTCTGTTACTATAGCAAAAGGAGACAGATTGCACAAGATTTGGAAGGCAGAATGAAACAGCAGACATATTCGTGTGCTCAGGTCAGTGCAGGGCATCTGTTGCAGGTCATGCACATCGTTGCTGACCTGCCGGCTCACCTGGCTAGTATGGGGCAGGGGCCAGGCCCATAGCACCTTCAGCTCCCACTGCATCTCTCCCTTCAGGACCAAGGGCATATTTCTCTATGTGATAATGGAGCCAGCTTTTCCTATAGATCACCTGCATCATCAAAACTGGAGCCATGGAAGTAATGAGAGATTGATGTGTATTCTAGTCCATTCTGTTAGTTCCGGGACATCCTCACTAGTCCTAGCTTGCCCTTGTATTCCTCCAGTTCAGATCCATCTTTTCTTCCTGACTGATTGCCCTACTGCTTTAGGCTCTAACAATATACACTGAACTAACAGTGTTTCATATGCTTTGTAACCAGCTCCCACAATTGCATACATCCAAATCCCTACAATAAATCCCCTATTATATAGAAGTCTTAGTGTTTCTTCTTTGATCTACCCTAACTACAGAGCACACAATTTAAGTTGCAAAGTTGGAGCTCACGCCCACCTTATCGCTAATACTGATTCCAGGTGCCTTCCATTAAACAAATGCTGCCTCCACCATAATCATTTGGGGCCACCTCACTGGAGGGTATTGGTAGTTTAAAATGAGGTGTTGGCCATCATTCTCCCTCTTTAGGAAATGGAGACATAAAAGCTGTATGAAGAGCTACAAAATGGTAAGATGATTAAATGTCTGGTTCAAGAGAACAGATTAACAATCTGAAGTCAGCCTTCAGGAGAGGTCTCTGGGAGCAGGTCCTATCCTAGGGACTTCCTTCAACTTTGGCCCATTCAGCACTTTCAATTGCAAATTGCTTAATAAAGACAGAATGTGTGTTGATCGAATTTTCAGATGACACAAGGGTGGGCCGGCTGGTAAAAATGCTGAGTGATAGAATCAAGAATTCAAAAGATTTGACAGTATGAATAATGAGTCACAGCTAACAAGATGAAATTTAATAATAACAGATAGCAACTTTTACCCTACTCAGCCCTAGCCTGGAGAGTGGTGGTGCTAACAGCCCTCACTACACTGGAAGATGGTGCTGGGATATCACTTGAGCTCAGTGTAAGCAGAAGCACAAGATGCTAATGAGAGGTTTGCTTTAAGCAAACCCTCCTGAGTTCAAAAACCATCTCCACAAATACAGACTTAGAGAGACTAGGCTTAATAGCAGTCTTTGTGAAAAAGACATTGAGCTCAATATCAATCAATGCTGTGACAATGAAAGTATTCATTAGTACTTGGGCCTCATTATTCAAAGTATGCTGTTTCAATACAGGCTGAAGATAATTTTACAACTTGGCCCTACTCAAAATCACATAGCTGAGGTTTGGGATACAATGTTGAAGGCCACATTTTAGTGACAAAGTAGGATTTGACTAATGTGGTGAGGATATATAATTAAGTCATATGAAGAACATATTAAAGAGTGATCATAGAAGTTGGTTTTAAATAATTTAAAGTTTTCATATAGAAAAAAATAGAATTTTACTCCTATTTCTAGATGACACATGAACAGAAACAATAGAAAGGAGCACTTTTGCTCACTATACAGAGGCATATAATACAGCGGTTATATCTGGGCTCTGGAGCCAAACCACTGAGGTGAGAGTTCACAGTCCACTCCCCAGCTCTGTTGCAAATCACTCAGTTTCTCTGGCCTCAGCTTTCTCATTCATAAAATGAGAAAGAAGGGAGTAGCCCCTCATATACTTGTTGTGGGGATTGAGTGAAAACAAATAGTATTTACCTCAAGTGGCTGTTGTGAGGATTAAATGAGGCAACATATACTTGTTGAGGTTTGAGAAGAGGTCACATGGCCCAAGGTCAATAAATATTCACTAGATTTATTATTATAACAATGTGCATTGTGATGTTTGTAGCTATCCCCAAATAGAACACCCTGCAATGTGAGCAAACTACATCGTTGTCTACATGTATTTAAACTAAGACAGGCTGTTCATTGATCAGGGATATAGTACAGTGGTGTTTCTCACACTTTTATGTATGTGTGGATCACCTTTGCATCTTATTAAAACGTGAGATCTGAATCAGCAGGTCTAGGGTGGGGCCCAGTATTCCGCATTCCTAGAATGCTCCCAGATAACGCTGAGGCTGTCCAGGTACCACACTCTGAGTAACCAGGCTGCAGAGGAATTTTTGCACTGGGTATGAAGAACAGCCTTAAGGTCTCTTCCATTCTAGAACATTCAGATTTTGTGATGTTTTACATCTGTGAATGGTAATTGTGCTGAAGCCACATTGTAACTGAGTTATCTAGAGCAAATGACTTAACCTCTTACCTTGCTTTGATAGATTCTGCAAAGCATTTTTGAAGAAATTAGTACTTTTAACAGCAAAATCCAAAGTCCTCAGATGGAAGCGGAACTACTTCAACAGAGGGTTTCGTTTCCTAATTGGCTAAACATCTGTTCCCGTTCTGAGCACAGATTTGTCTTTATCAAATACTGATTGGTCTCTGGCTCCTGCCGGCTGCTGTGTCCTGGTGTGTGGGGGAACAAAGCAGGGCAGCTGTGGGAAGTCAGAAGGCCTCAGGAGGAAGGCCACCAAGGGCTGAGAGGCAGAAAAGAGAGAGGCATATGTTTCTGGCAAGCACAGGCAATAGAAAAATTTACAGGCTTAATAGCTGGATAGAAGCAGATCCGGGGCTAAGAAGAATCTTAAAGATCACCTGATCCATTGCCCTTCGTTTTCAGATAGTGAAACAAAGGTTTTGTGGGAGGTGATGATCTTCCCAGGTAACACGTGCAGATGATGTCAGAACTGGAAACCAGGCCAGCTGGGTCCTGGTCCAGTACCCGCCCCCAGCCATGCCTGCCTCACACCTCCTCCTGAGGACCCCCACCCGGGGAATGCTGCTCAGCCTTTCCATAACAGGTTTTCTTCATGCTTCAGTTGCCCCCAGGGTAAGGAGGGTTGAGGAAGATTCTGAGGTGACAGAGAGCAATAAACTATTGTTCACTCAGGTTAATTTCTCAGGACAAGGCTGCTCAGAAAGATCTAAAAAGTGTTTCCACATCATTCACCTTGCTCTCTGTCTCTGCTTTACAAATGCATCAAACAGCAAATGGGACCCAAACACCTATGGTCTTGACACCCTCTCATGAGCCAAGGGCCACAGTTAAGCCCTGGTTCTCAATACTTTCCCCTGTAGGCTCCTGGGTTCTCTCCTATACCCTTGCCCTTTTCTATTCGTGCATGGTCCTCATTTCAGTAAGAATCAGAATTAAAAGGTGTTCTGACATTAAAAGGCATCCCCCCTTTTTTTCTGTGCGGATTGGGTCACAAAAGAGCAATGGGGTAACTTAGAAGCTTTAGAGGAGAGAGGGGAAGCTATCCAGAATTATTTCAGATCTGGAAATCCCCATTTTCCCCAAATTCTATGTCTTCCTGCTGGTTGAGAGCTTGGACACTTTTGGAAAAGCATCAAAAGTCATGAATTCATATTAACATGAAATGAATAGCATCAAGACCTGTCCTGAGAGACTGGCCTCTAGGTGACCTTCACTTAACTGCTAAGCCTTTTCTACATGGGAAGGTTGTTTGTTTGAGTTTTTTTACAATGTGCTGAGAACTTATGAATGAAGGTTTCTACTCCTGGCTTCCTATATTCCATACAGCAGTTCAGGAATGAAATCTTATCTCTGCATATGACCTAATGTTCTCCGGGACCAGGCAGCTCTACTTCTCACTTTACAAATTTGCTGAAGAAAGGATCAACAGTAGTAGCCATCCACCATTTAAACAAAAGAAGGTGCATTACTTTTTGCCATAAAGTAGTAGCAACAGATATATTATACATATCAGCCAAAGAAGAGTCCCTAACTAGTAGTACTATTGAGAGGCTTCTAGGATCATGCATTTATTAGCCACTAAGACAAGCACTGATGGTCCAGCATCCAGAGTACAGCCAAAATTAAGAATTCAGAGGCTGCTACTCAAAGATGAGGTGGCAAATGATTCTCTGTATTGAGTTGCTTGGGTAATTTTTCAGTTTCCATAGAACTGAAGGGCTGCCACCCATTTATAAATGTACCCAGGTCTGTGACACACAGACTGAAGGCTTTGAAGTCAACTACAGGCAGCAGGAGTAGTTTGAGCAAGCTACTGGCATTGTCACATTGATTATCACCTACAAGGCATTGGAAAAGCAGAAGAGGCTGAGGGGAACAACACATTGCTCTTCTCTATCTTTTGCTGAGACATCTCTCCAACATCAGTTTATATTGAAAACTGGTTCCATGTTTAGGCCAACGCACTAGAATACATGGCAGAGTAAACATTTTACCATACAAGTTAACACGGCAGATGAGTTAGGCATTGGAAACAGATCACACAGACCCTTCAAACACAATCTAGTAAATCCTGCTGCCAGCCTGCAGTCCTGTGCTTGTCATCCCTTCTTCAGCTTCAGCATCACAATGGCAGGCAATAATAGAGCCAATGTCAGAACACAGCACCCCACAGAGAGGAGAGCTCCCCAGAGGTTGAGTAAAAGAAGGATGTACGTCAATGTCTTGGGTATGACCAGCTGGGGTTGGTGTCACGGGTGGTAAAGGAATTTACCAAGACAGCTGTAGGTAAAGAAAGGCAGATTTATTAGAGAAAGTATGAAAATATGTTACAAGATTGCAATGGGCAGCACAGCAGAGAAGAGTCTCCAAAGAGGCAGGGGCTAGAGGGAAGTTTTACAGGGCCACGCTTGCTGGGGGTATGACCAGAACATACCGAACGAGGCCATGCAGCTGGGGCTACTCGTGGCCTTAGGTCTTGTGCCTGTGGGTTGTTTGTGATTAGCTATTTCTTACAACAACTGTTCATTGTTCTCCCCCACCTGGGACCCACCCCCACCTGGGCCCCTTCCTCATTGTTGCTTACTTATCAGGACTCCACAGTCAAGACTACAGCTGTCCTTAGTAGTTCAAAATTCTCTTCAGGATATTTTTTATGGAGGCCTTGGTACTTTTCCACTGCCTCAGAACAGGCCAAGTCCTAGGGGATGACCACAGAGAGGGAAGATTGTGTAGAAAGATCAATGAGAAATGACCACTCTGGTTTTGCTTGTGGCTGCAAAGTTAGAACTAAGAGCCCTCTTATCCATATTTGCATGCAATTTTCTGAGTTTGCTTTAATGGATATGACATTTCATTAATTCTGATTCATTGTGTACTCAAGCCAAAACACATGCAGTTTAGTTCCATTTACTGACAGAAAACAGAAGCTGAAAAATCCTAAGTCAGAGTAATAACTGAAGGTGTGTAATTACTCATTACCCAATCAGCTACAAGGTTCAGGGGGCAAGAATGGTTTGGAGATAAATTGCAACTTTTGTGAGTGAATCTGACAGTCTGGGTTACTAGGTGTGTTTCTTGTGATTAATGACACAAGGAAGAAAGGTTTAGAAAAAGTGTTTCCACTGATTCTGCTACTTCTAGGCTGACCCTTAAAATGTTTTCACCAGTTACCAAGGAAAACATAAATTACAGTAGCAAAGTGTGAATTTTATTTTAAAAAAATACAAAAATATTACATCCATAACTTCCTACTCCAATTAAAAAGAAACTCAAAATGATAAGTTTTAGGATGATGCCAGAATGGGTCATTCAGCTACAGATCTCAACTTTCTCAGAAAATGCACTTACTAAAGTAAAGAAGAAACCAACACAGTTGGAGCTATTTATCATGGTCAATTAATGTAAAAGTTTAAATATAGCACAGCTGCTGCACGGGTTCTGCCATCATTCAACATTTCTACAACTTTTAATATATATTAGTATATTAATAAAATAATAAATTATTCTAATTTAATTTGCTAATTTTTCTAACTTTCAGATTTCTGGGGGTAAAGTGGGCACTTGGCAGGTTAACTCATGAAATGGGTCCCAGAGAACCTTTCCCAGGTTCCTGTCCTCCATTCACATTGTGATTGGGAATGCTGTGTGAAGATAACCACACACACACACACACACACACACACACACACACAAAACCCCAAAACACTAAGAAGCAGAACCTGATAGTATCCTGTGCACTGACAAATGGAAGAGCCTGATGTGGCTGAGATGTAGGGAGAAGTCTAATTCACTAGGGATTGTTGAGGAAGGTTTCACATAGAAAGCAAGGCTTGCATGGGTCCTTTTTGATGAGCTGGGATAGGTTCCAGAGAGACAAGAACTTGAACAGTACAGTGGCAGAAATAACTCTGATTTGGGGGAGGGGAAGTATTTCAGTAAGGTGATGGTAAGATAATTCTTATTCATAAAAATCAGATGAAGCCTCATTGGGGTCAGAGGAGGATGGAGGGAGATTCCGAATGTAAAGACTGTGAATTGAATGCAGAACCACAGGAGTTTGACTGGAGATATTGACACTTTACATGGTTCTCCAGAAACATTGGTCTCAAGCCTTCTCCTTGAAGGATTGGAGTGGAGGGATGATAGAGCTAGGAATATCTGTTCTATGTTCATGGTAGTGGGGCAAATCAACAAGATGGGTGGTAAAGGCAAAAGAGAGGTGGGAACAAGAAGCCACGAAAAGGAGACTTGTTGGGATCCAGGGACTGGAAAAAGGGAGATGTTACAGCTGGTTCGAGACCTTTAACCTGGCCAAGAAGTCAGGAAGAAGAACCAGCTTTAAAGTAAGATAATACTTTTTTTTTTTTTTTTTTTTTTTTTTTTTTTTT